>NC_084611.1:68191769-68550269 GCF_033978795.1 Nerophis ophidion
ATAGAAAGTGCAGAGCCATAGGCTCACACAAGTTTGAGTTTAGAACACAGCATCATTGTTTTCACAGTTTTCACTTTTTGTTTGTTAAAGGTAGAGACTGTTTTAACGCAGAGTTCTAATTCTTTTTTTAAAGGCATAAAAAACAGGTCGGGTATCAAGAAACTTACATTTGTGAATATAAAATATATATAGTGCTCAACACCTTGGTCGAGCTTATATTGGGTCAGAAAAAGCAAGCAGTCTATATCATCCCTACAAGCCTGTTTCGCAGGTTTTCCTGCCTGTCAGGGGATTAAAACCTGCGAAACAGGCTTGTAGGGATGATTTAGCCTCCGTGCTTTTTCTGACCTAACGCAGTGGTCCCCAACCACCGGGCTGGATTGGTACCGGGCCGCAAAATATTTTTTTATTATTTTTTTATTAATTTTAATTATTTTTTAATAAAAAAATAAAAATAAATAAATAAATAATTTTTTAGCAAAACAACATAAAAACACAAGATAAACTTACAATTAGTGCACCCACCCAAAAAAACCTCCCTTTTTCATGACAAAAACCTCCCTTTTTCATGACAAAGGGAAAGAAAAAAAAAAAGAAAAAAATCCCCCCCCCCCATCCCCCCCAACATGAACAGTTACTAAAATTACAGCCAACGACTATAAGATTGCCCAATGACATCATTAACAGTGTCTTAAAATATGGCGAATGACTACTACATTTATGGTCACTAAAAAGATTGCCAATGACATGTAAGATTGTCCAATATTGGCATTACCTTAACAAAAAGATAGTCAACAAATGCAAGACTGCCTAATGACAACATGAACAGTTACTAAAGATATGGCCAATGACTACTGCGTGAACATTTACTAAAAAGATAGCCAATGACTTGTAAGATTGTCCAATATTAGCATGGACATTGACAGAAAGATAGTCAACACATGTGGGAAGACCTAATGACAGCATGAACAGTGACTATAATATGACCAACGACAACTGCATGAACAGTTACTAAAAAAGATAGCCAATGACATATACAATTGTCCAACATTAGTATGAACATTGACAAAAAGATAGCCAAAAAATGTAAGACTACCTAATGACAGCATGAACAGTGACAACAATATGGCCAATGACTGTAAGACTGCCCAATGACAACATGACCAGTTACTAAAAGTATAGCCAACGACTATAAGATTGCCCAATGACAACATGAAAAGTGACTAATATTTTGGCCAATGACTACTGCATAAACAGTTACTAAAAAGATAGCCAATGACATGTAAAGTTGTCAAATATTAGCATGAACATTGACAAAAAATAGTCAACAAATGTAACACGACCTAATGACAACATGAACAGTGACTAATAATATGGCCAATGACTAGTGCATGAACAGTTACTAAAAAGATAGCCTACGACATGTAATATTCAATCAATCAATCAATGTTTACTTATATAGCCCTAAATCAGTAGTGTCTCAAAGGGCTGCACAAACCACTACGACATCCTCGGTAGGCCCACATTAGGGCAAGGAAAACTCACACCCAGTAGGACGTCGGTGACAATAATGACTATGAGAACCTTGGAGAGGAGGAAAGCAATGGATGTCGAGCGGGTCTAACATGATACTGTGAAAGTTCAATCCATAATGGATCCAACACAGTCGCGAGAGTCCAGTCCAAAGCGGATCCAACACAGCAGCGAGAGTCCCGTTCACAGCGGAGCCAGCAGGAAACCATCCCAAGCGGAGGCGGATCAGCAGCGCAGAGCTGTCCCCAGCCGATACACAGGCAAGCAGTACATGGCCACCGGATCGGACCGGACCCCCTCCACAAGGGAGAGTGGGACATAGAAGAAAAAGAAAAGAAACGGCAGATCAACTGGTCCAAAAAGGGAGTCTATTTAAAGGCTAGAGTATACAAATGAGTTTTAAGGTGAGACTTAAATGCTTCTACTGAGGTGGCATCTCGAACTGTTACCGGGAGGGCATTCCAGAGTACTGGAGCCCGAACGGAAAACGCTCTATAGCCCGCAGACTTTTTTTGGGCTTTGGGAATCACTAATAAGCCGGAGTCCTTTGAACGCAGATTTCTTGCCGTGACATATGGTACAATACAATCAGCAAGATAGGATGGAGCTAGACCGTGTAGTATTTTATACGTAAGTAGTAAAACCTTAAAGTCACATCTTAAGTGCACAGGAAGCCAGTGCAGGTGAGCCAGTACAGGCGTAATGTGATCAAACTTTCTTGTTCTTGTCAAAAGTCTAGCAGCCGCATTTTGTACCAACTGTAATCTTTTAATGCTAGACATGGGGAGACCCGAAAATAATACGTTACAGTAGTCGAGGCGAGACGTAACAAACGCATGGATAATGATCTCAGCGTCTTCAGTGGACAGAATGGAGCGAATTTTAGCGATATTACGGAGATGAAAGAAGGCCGTTTTAGTAACGCTTTTAATGTGTGCCTCAAAGGAGAGAGTTGGGTCGAAGATAATACCCAGATTTTTTACCGTGTCGCCTTGTTTAATTGTTTGCTCGTCAAATGTTAGAGTTGTATTATTAAATAGAGTTCGGTGTCTAGCAGGACCGATAATCAGCATTTCCGTTTTTTTGGCGTTGAGTTGCAAAAAGTTAGCGGACATCCATTGTTTAATTTCATTAAGACACGCCTCCAGCTGACTACAATCCGGCGTGTTGGTCAGCTTTAGGGGCATGTAGAGTTGGGTGTCATCAGCATAACAGTGAAAGCTAACACCGTATTTGCGTATGATGTCACCTAGCGGCAGCATGTAGATGCTGAAGAGTGCAGGGCCAAGGACCGAACCCTGGGGAACTCCACACGTTACCTTAACGTAGTCCGAGGTCACATTGTTATGGGAGACACACTGCATCCTATCAGTAAGATAAGAGTTAAACCAAGACAGGGCTAAGTCTGACATACCAATTCGTGTTTTGATACGTTCTAATAAAATATTATGATCGACGGTATCGAAAGCAGCGCTAAGATCGAGGAGCAGCAACATAGATGACGCATCAGAATCCATCGTTAGCAATAGATCATTAGTCATTTTTGCGAGGGCTGTCTCCGTGGAGTGATTTGCCCTGAAACCCGATTGAAAGGTTTCACATAGATTGTTAGACGCTAAGTGTTCATTTAACTGCTCCGCAATAATTTTTTCGAGGATTTTTGAAATAAAGGGAAGGTGAGACACCGGTCGGTAGTTTACCATGAGGCCAGGATCGAGGTTAGATCTTTTAAGAAGAGGATGAATAACCGCTTTTTTGAATGCTAGGGGAACAGTGCCCGAGGAAAGTGATAAGTTTATAATATTTAGCACTGATGGACCTAATAATACAAAGAGCTCCTTGATCAGTTTCCCAGGAAGAGGGTCAAGTAAACATGTTGTTTGTTTTATTCCATTTACACGTTGTAACAATTCCTCTAATGTTATTTCCTCAAAACGAGAGAAACTATTTTGGAGGGCAGTATCCGCCGTATATACCATTGTATCAGTGTTAATAGAACCCTGTTGTAGCTGGGACGCATTGTCTTTAATCTCCTTTCTAATGACTTCAATTTTCTTACTAAAGAATTGCATAAAGTCATCAGCTGAGTGGGTGGAGCTACTGGAGGGGGTCCCTTGTTGGGTTAGCGATGCTACCGTACTAAACAAAAATTTAGGATCGTTTTTATTACGGTGGATGAGATTTGAGTAATATTTAGCTTTAGCTAAGGTAAGCATGCGTTTATAAGTTATTAAACCATCACTCCATGCTTGATGGTGCACCTCAAGTTTAGTCGTGCGCCATTTGCGTTCCAGCTTTCTACATAATAATTTCTGAGCTCTAGTTTCTTCTGTAAACCACGGGGTACGCTTTTTTGGAGCCTTTTTTAACTTTAGCGGTGCTATGTTATCAATGGTTTCGCACAGGGCGTCGTTAAAGTTGTTAGTGAGGTTATCAATAGAGCCCACATATTTTGGGAATGGTGCCATTACCGAGAGCAGTAGGTCAGCAAGAGTTGTCGTTGTGGCCGTATTAATGTTGCGGCTGCTATAGCAGTTATTATTATTATTAGTTTGACGAACATGCGTCTGAACCTCGAATTTTATAAGGTAATGATCGGACAATACTTTAGTATACGGGAGTATCGTAACTTTGGAAACGGTGATACCCCTGACAAGCACTAGGTCTTTCGTATTACCGTTGCGATGCGTGGGTTCATTTATTATTTGTGTGAGACCACAGCTATCAATTACAGTCTGGAGCGCTACGCACGGTGGGTCCGATGGGGTATTCATATGGATATTAAAGTCCCCCATTATGATTATATTATTGGCGTGTGTCACTAGATCAGCAACGAACTCTGAGAATTCATTGATAAAGTCCGAATAGGGCCCTGGGGGGCGGTAGATAACAGCCATGTGTAGAGGGAGCGGTGTGACAGACTTCATAGTAAGCACCTCAAACGATTTATATTTATCATTTATGTTAGGACTAAGGTTAAAGTTTTCGTTGTATATTAGTGCAAACCCCCCCACCCCTTTTAAGCGGACGGGCAATATGCGCATGTGTAAAGTTAGGACATGCCTCATTTAGCGCAAAAAAGTCGTTTGGTTTAAGCCAGGTTTCGCTGAGACCGATGACGTTAAGATTGTTGTCTCTGATGATATCATTAACTAACAACGTTTTGGGAGACAATGATCTTATGTTTGAAAAACCTATATTATAGGTAGTGGGCTGTTTTAGGGAATGTTTGATCAAATTATCCGTAGTATCAATATTGATAATCTTGTGTTTATTATGCCCAGTGCATTTAGTATAATTACGACCATATCTAGGAATTGATACGACGGGAATTTTCCGGTTGTTTGATTGTTGCTTTGATAAACTGCACGCATCATGGTTAGCCACCTCAGTAACGGGAATTTTCCGATTGTTTGTTTGTTGCTTTGATAAACTGCACGCATCACAGTTAGCCACCTCGGTAGAACACATGTCCAACTCTGAAACACTCAAAGCAGAAAAAACTTGTTCTAATTTAACTGACTCCTTACCCAGACCAGTAGTCTCGAATCTTCCATTTAAAAGCGGCTGTAGGATGGAGGGAAGTGGTGTTCTGTGGGGATTAGCCTTCTGCTTTGTTTTTAGCCCCGCTCGACATCCGCGTTTCCGATCACACCGCTGGCGTCTGCTCCGTAGACGGCCCCCGCTGCTACTAGACTCCGCTGCTTCACAGGCCGCTGGATGTAGCCGCCGAACTATTCCCATGCTAGTTAGCACGTCGAACAAGCACGCGTCTATCAGTCCAAAACGGCCCGATATGTCCACATCCAGAAGTGTCTGGCGGTCGTACGTGATCACGGAGTGACCACGATGTGAGCCAGCCATAAAGTTTGTAGAATTGTCCGGTATTTCTGCCAAATGTTCCATCTTTAGCAGGAGCTCCGCCATGTCGCAGCCCGTCTGGGCGCCGCCATCTTGGATTCCCAATATATTGCAATATATGTTTATATTTCCCAATATAAACATGAACATTGACAAAAGGATAGTCAACAACGTAAGACTACCTAATGATAATAAAAAAATTGTCAAAAATCGTAAGACTACCTAATGACAGCACGAACAATAGTTAATAATACGACCAATGACTATAAGACTGCCCAATGACAACATCAACAGTTACTAAAAATATAGCCAACCACTATAAGATTGCCCAATGTCAACATGAATAGTGACTAAATATGTGATCAATGACTACTGCATAAACAGTTACTAAAAAGATCGCCTACGACATGTAAGATTGTCTAATTTGAGCATGAATATTGACAAAACAGTCAACAAAAATAAGACGACCTAATGACAGCATGAACAGTGACTAATGATATGGCCAATGACTACTGCATGAACAGTAACTAAAAAGATAGTCTACGACATTTAAGATCGTCCAATATTTGCATGAACATTGACAAAAAATAATCAACAATTGTAAGACTAACAAATGACAACATGAACAGTTACTAAAAAGATGGCCAATGACATGCAAGATTGTCCAATGTATGCTCTAACATTGACAAAAAGATAATCAACAAATGTAGGACGACCTAATGACAACATGAACAGTGACTAATAATATGGCCAATGAATACTGCATTAACAGTTACTAAAAAGATAGCATACAACATGTAAGATTGTCCAATATTATCATGAACATTGACAAAAAGATTGTCAACAAATGTAAGACGATCAAATGACAGCATGAACAGTGACAACAATATGGCCAATGACTACTGCATGAACAGCTACTAAAAAGATAGTCAATGACGTGTAAGATTGTCCAATATTACCATAAACATTGACAAAAAATAGTCAACAAATATAAGACTAACAAATGACAACATGAAAGGTGACTAAAAATATGGCCAATGACTACTGCATGAACAGTTAGTAAAAAGATAGCCAATGACATGTAAAATTGTCCAATATTAGCGTGAACATTGACAAGAAGGTAGTCAACAAATGTAAGACGACCTTTTGACAGCATGAACAGTGAGAACAATATGGCCAATGACTATAAGACTGCCCAATGACAACATGCACAGTTACTAAATCTATAGCCAACCAGTATAAGTTTGCCCAAGGACAACATAAACCAGGGGTCGGCAACCCGCAGCTCTGGAGCCACATGTGGCTATTTGGCATCTCTGATGCGGCTCAGCTGCATAGTCGCCGAGCCCCAGACTGTTACGGGGGGATTCCGGATTTCGGTGCCTCTCCCGGACATCATCTGGGGTCAACATTTTCCCATTTTCTCCCGGACTACCACATTGAGGGCATGCCTTGATGGTTTTACTATTAAAGTCTTCTACAACATATCATCAATGCTATCAGCGTGCCGACCGGACACATGCTTGCCAGTCCAGCGACATGTTGTATGTGGCTTCCGCAGATACATGTGCACGACTGCAAAGCATTCTGGGTGATACAGTTTACACTGACGGTTGTGATATAAACAACTTTAACACTCTTACTATTATGCGCCACACTGTGAACCCACAACAAACAAGAATGACAAACACATTTCGGGAGAACATCCTCACAGTAACACAACATAAACACAACACAACAAATACCCAGAATCCTTTGCATCCATGACTTTTCCTGACTATATTATACACCTCCGTAAGTCGTATGAGGTGGGCGGGGTTGGGGGCGCAGTGACTAAAGATATGGCCAATGACTACTGCATGAACAGTTTGTAAAAAGATAGCTTACGACATGTAAGCTTGTTTAATTTTAGCATGAACATTGACAAAAAATGGTCAACAAATATAAGATGACCTAAAGACAGCACGAACAGTGACTAATAATATGGCCAATGACTACTGCATGAACAGTTACTAAAAAGATACCCTACTACATGTAAGATTGTCCAATATTAGCATGAACATTGACAATAAAAATAGTCAACAATCCTAAGACTACTTAATGACAAAAAATGGCCAATATCTCAGATGGCCCAAAACAGCATGAACGAATACTAAAAAGATTGCCAACGACTGCAAGATACCCTCATTTTGAACATTTTGCTGCCTTAGGAATTCTCTCAAACACTCGCCGAGAACTAATGTAACTTCTCACGGCTTCTTCACATCAACGCAACATTTCATGCCAGTCGTTTTTTTCCCCTCGTTTCTTCCTTGGCATTACCCATCGGGTTGTGGGGAAGTGGGGGTGGATTTGGGGGCAACTTTAGGAGGGGGGGGGACACAACTTTTGTTTTGATGCCGCCGCTGTGGGGGGGTGCAGCCGGAGAAGATAGTAAACACTGCCTTTGCACAACATTTAAAATCAATCCTTGAGCCACAGGCTCCTCACTCCTCTCTCGCTCTCTCTCTCTCTCTCTCTCTCTCGCTGTCGTTCACGGAGCCTTTCTTCTCCTCTTCGTCGCTCCCGTCTTTGTTGTCTGCCGCTCAGCCTGATGCAGGCGCCACTTAAAAGAGCGGCGTAGGGGGTTGGATGGGGGCTTTGAGGCTTGTGACAGCGGCGTCATCTTTTATTAGCTCGTAGAGACGTGACCAGTAAACCCCCCCACACCCCCCGCCCAAATACCAGTGGGCCCCGGAGTGGTCAGGCCCACGTGCACAGGTGTGCGCGGTCACACTAGCTGCACCCCGACGAGCACGTAATCAGGCCATTAGCGCGGCGCCGGTCTAGGCCAAGGCTCATTTGCTGCCATCCAAGCTGTTACCTTGGCTCATGATTGGCCTCCAGATGAGATGAATAGCATTTTGCTCCTCAGCATTACTGCATCATTCTGTCATTTGCCCGCATGCACCTACACGTCCACCTGACCCTCATACATACGTATACTATAAATATAAAATAATGATAAACTTTGATTTTTGCGTATCTTTTTTTTTTTAAAGAAAAAAACTAATATTTTAAGAATAAAGTCACATTTTTACACTGATCAGAAAGGGATTAAAGGGTCCATATGATGGTATTTTATCTACATTTAAAACATTTCCTTGTGGTCTACATAACATGTACAGTAATGCTGCTTCTTTGGTCAAAATATTGCGTTCTTTTACAGAACAGTTTCAAGCCCCTATAACGTCTCTTCAGGATGTGCCAATTTGTGGCTGGACTTCACTTCGACAGCACTTCTCCCGTCCAAAAGCAGAACCTAGTAACTCACCTCTACAGATACCCTTGAGATACTAGGTTTTTCTGTTGTATCTACGCGGTTATGTGGTAGTTGCTAGGTCCTGCCATGCGCGTAACAGCTTACTTACAAAAAAAATTACAATATCGCATACACTAATGTAAAGCATATGACCAAGTAACTCCAAAATTATTATCAGCTCAGTTTTGAGCAAAATTGAGTTACTGGGTTTTGCCTTTGGACGGGAGACTTTCACCCTGTTGTCCATTTTATACTTTTTAGCGCCACCATAGCGAATCTACTGACGGATAATGTATGAGTTTGAACTACTTGGTATTAGAAAATGGTGATAGAAGAGGATGGTATCTCTACCACACAGCAAGAGAATAGAGAAAAAATAAGAGAGTACTGACTCCATAGGCAAACTTGACATTTCGGGTAAATGTTCTACCATTTTTGGAGAAAAATTTCACTATATGTATGTATATATATATATATACATATATATATATATATAAAAATATATATATATATATATATATATATATATATGTGTATATATATATATATATATATATATATATATATGTGTGTATATATATATATATATATATATATATATATATATTATAGGTATATATATACACATTTATATGGGTTTCACAGTGGCATACGAAGGTCCTGAGTAGTCAGGGTTCAATCCCAGGCTCGGGATCTTTCTGTGTGGAGTTTGTATGTATATATATATATATATATATATATATATATATATATATATATATATATATATATATATATATATATATATATATATATATATATGTATATATATATATATTTTTTATTTTAAATTTTTCTAATATGTATATATATATATATATATACACATTTGTATACAGTTTATGTTTTACACATATGTATATATATATATATATATATATATATATATATATGTGGGCTTCACGGTGGCAGAGGGGTTAGTGCGTCTTCCTCACAATACGAAGGTCCTGAATAGTCAGGGTTCAATCCCGGGCTCGGGATCTTTCTGTGTGGAGTTTTCATGTTCTCCCCGTGAATGCGTGGGTTCCCTCCGGGTACTCCGGCTTCCTCCCACCTCCAAAGACATGCACCTGGGGATAGGTTGATTGGAAACACTAAATTGGCCCTAGTGTGTGAATGTGAGTGTGAATGTGAATCTGTGTTGGCCCTGCCATGAGGTGGCGACTTGTCCAAGGTGAACCCCGTCTTGCGCTCGATTGTAGCTGAGATAGGCACCAGCGCCCCTCGCGACCCCAAAGGGAATAAGCGGTAGAAAAATGGATGAATATATATATATATATATATTTATATATATATAAATATATATATATAGGTCTGGAAAAAAACACAGAGGTTATTTCATCCCTAGAAGCCTGTTTTGCAGGTGTCAAGTGCTCTTCAGGGGATTTGACCTAACCTAACCTGACCGTTATATTCTGCTCTACCTCGGTATTGAGCACTGTATAACAGATAAACCACAGAAACCTCAACTATATATACACACATATATATATATATATATATATATATATATATATATATATATATATATATATATACATATTAGGGGTGTGGGAAAAAATCGATTCGAATACGAATAACATTGTGTGATTCAGAATTGATTCTCATTTTTGAAAAAAAAAGATTTTTTTCAAAAAAAAATGTATTTCTTTTATTTTATTTTTTTATTAATCAATCCAACAAAACAATACACAGCAATACCATAACAATGCAATCCAATTCCAAAACCAAACCTGACCCAGCAATAGTCAGAACTGCAATAAACAGAGCAATTGAGAGGAGACACAAACACGACACAGAACAAACCAAAAGTAGTCCATCCATCCATCCATTTTCTACCGCTTTTTCCCTTTCGGGGTCGCGGGGGGCGCTGGCACCTATCTCAGCTACAATCGGGCGGAAGGCAGGGTACACCCTGGACAAGTCGCCACCTCATCGCAGGGCCAACACACATAGACAGACAACATTCACACTCACATTCACACACTAGGGCCAATTTAGTGTTGCCAATCAACCTATCCCCAGGTGCATGTCTTTGGAAGTGGGAGGAAGCCGAAGTACCCGGAGGGAACCCACGCATTCACGGGGAGAACATGCAAACTCCGCACAGAAAGATCCCGAGCCTGGATTTGAACCCAGGACTGCAGGAACTTCGCACTAACCCCTCTGCCACCGTGAAGCCCCCAAAAATAGTGAAACAAAAATTAATATTATCAACAACCGTATCAATATAAGTTAGGATTTTAGCATAGCAGTGATTAAAAATCCTTCATTTACATTATCATTAGACATTTATAAAAATTAAAAAAAAGAACAATAGTGTCACAGTGACTTACACTTGCATCGCATCTCATAAGCTTGACAACACACTGTGTAAAATGTTTTCACAAAGATAAAATAAGTTATATATTTGGTTCGTTTAATAGTTAAAACAAATTTACATTATTGCAATCAGTTGATAAAACTTTGTTCTTTACAATTATAAAAGCTTTTTTTTTTAATCGAATGCTTTGCTAGCATGTCAGCAGACTGGGGTAGATCCTGCTGAAATCCTATGTATTGAATGAATACAGAATCGTTTTGAATCGGTAAAATATCGTTTTTGAATCGATAATCGCGTTGAATTGAAAAAATCGATATATTATCGAATCGCGACACCAAAAATCGATATTGAATCGAATTGTGGGACACCCAAAGATTCGCAACCCTAATACATACATACTTATATATATATATATATATATATATATATATATATATATATATATATATATATATATACATACACACACACACACACATACATTGATATATCTAAATGTGATCAAACTAAACAAGTAGTTCAGCCTCATCATTGGGGTGTCTGAAATCTAACCTGTGTAACATGAATCCCGCGTTATACAATGTAATGAGTGTTTTAGTGACTTCCCCGTTGTGTTCACCTCACTTCCACTCTCCATGGAAGGCACAGTAGACTTTAAATTACACACCCGTACCTTCTCCTCTGTTCACCTCACTTTAATTTGACACTGTCAATCAAAAGTTAGTACTTCAGTATTATTGTCATAAAAGACAGACTTTTTGAAACCACTCTTGTATTAAATGTGAAGATATACATGTTGAGGCTAATCCTTCAAGAAGACACTGAAAAAGAAAATAATTAAATGATGCAAAAATGTCCTATTTTTTATGAGCAATAGGTCATAAAAATAAGAAAATGCTTTTGTAATTATTTTTGAAAACCAAAGTATAACATTACAAGAACATATTCGTATTTAATTTTTATTTAAATAAGTTGTGACATTCAAGAATATAGTTATATTTTTTAGGAAAATAAGCTTCAATCAAACAAGAAATTACCCTTTTCTAAGAGAAATATGTTGCAATACTACAAAGGTATAAGGATTTTTACTCATACAAAAATATATTTTTATTGCTAAAAATAGTGTAATAATACCAGAATATTGTCGTATTAGGGCTTCACGGTGGCAGAGGGGTTAGTGCATCTGCCTAACAATACGAAGTTCCTGCAGTCCTGGGTTCAAATCCAGGCTCGGGATATTTCTGTGTGGAGTTTGCATGTTCTCCCCGTGAATGAGTGGGTTCCCTCCGGGTACTCCGGCTTCCTCCCACTTCCAAAGACATGCACCTGGGGATAGGTTGATTGGCAACACTAAATTGGCCCTAGTGTGTGAATGTGAGTGTGAATGTGTTCTGTTCTATCTGTGTTGGCTCTGCGATGAGGTGGCGACTTGTCCAGGGTGTACCCCGCCTTCCGCCCGATTGTAGCTGAGATAGGCACCAGCGCCCCCCGCGACCCCAAAAGGGAATAAGCGGTAGGAAATGGATGGATGGATGGATATTGTCGTATTTGTAATGAGTTGTAATGGAAGAACTATGTTGTATTTTTATATATATTTTTATTTATTTAATCTGCAATATTACATGAATGTCGTGAATTTTGGAGGGATGTGTCACAATAAAACTGTTGTGATTTTGGACTCTTCCGTTCCTTAGTTTGAGCACTTCCTGTTTATCTGGTCTCCATGGTTTCACATTGGTTCCACCTGCCCTTGTTTCGACGCACACCTGTTTTTCATTGATTGCCTTAGTATTTAGTCCTGCCTGCTACCTCAGTTCCTTCTGGTTGGTTTGTTTGCTACTTGCAACACGCACGTTGGTTCTTCTTTTTGTAGTCACTATTGCTAAGTCTCGCCTTAGCTTCGCGTGCGCTCTGCACATCTATTTCTGTACTCTGCTCCCGTTGCTAATTATTAGCCTAGCTCTCCGTGCGTTCGGCGCGCCTTTTCTTTGTATTTTGTACCAGTGTTATTTTATGTTTTGTATTAAATCAACTCTTACCTGCAACTCCTGCCTGTCTTGGTCCTCTTGCATCCCTGGGGTGACAACGCGCATCCACCATGCGTCGCCATCGTGTCAGAAACCAACCAGCACAACGCCGCCTCGCAGTGGACCACCAAGAGTCTTCCCTTTGCCAAGCCGCCAAGACTTTTTCCCCGGACAGCAGTGCGCAGACAACAGCCCAGTACTCTTCCCTGAGGTTTGGAAGTTTTGTTTTTTCTCCATATTCCAACCACTCTTCCAACTGGGCTGTAAGGCCAGGGCATACCTCCGGCCCACCGGTCCATCACGGTGACGTCATTTCGTCAACACCCCCTGGTGACGTAATGCCTTCCACCATTGATATTTTCACCGAAGATTTTTTTATTGTGGACGATATATCTCAGCCATTTTCTAAAGACTTGGACAGTAATAATACTTTCACACAGTATCAGGACATTTATATTGATTCTAGTCACCCTCAGTATATTGTTAATTGTCAAGATCAGCTTCCCATTACTTTGGCCCCAACCCCTATGGTTCAAGCCCCACCCACATCTCAGCCTATTTCACGTCCTACCCCCACGTCACCTGATTTTGAAACTGACCTAGCACATATAGTCCTGCCTGGATGGACGAGTGGTACAGGAGAGTTCTGATTGAACTGGAGCTGGAGGAGAAATTTCTTGCTGCTCAGAACAATCCTCTCCTCCTACAGACTAATGGAGTGGAGTCTACCCTCCTCCTGACCTCCCACCACCCACCCTTAAGGTCAATCGCTGACCATAAGGAGGTCGTCTGGAATCCGCCTCTTGGGGGAGGGCCTGGTACTAGCAGCTGTGTTGTGGAGGTAGCACAGCTGCGACCCACTCAGCCAAAACGACCAGCTAGACTTCCTCCACCTGTGCGCAGTCCAAGAGCTAGTCCGACTCGTAGACTGAGTCGTAGTCCAAGCCCTTGTTCAACTCATACTCCTAGTCGTAGTCCAAGCCCCTGTTCAAGTCCTACTCCTAGTTGTAGTTCAAGTCCTAGTCTCAATCCTAGCCCTCTTCGTAGTCCTAGTTCTAGTCCGACTCGTGGACTGAGTCGTAGTCCGAGTCCTAGTCCTAAGCTGGTTCACAAACCAGTCCCTGACCCCGATCTGGACCATACTCCAGTTTCTAATTTTTGGTTGGATACCACTCCAGTTTCACACACCAGCATCTGACCCCGGTCTGGATCTCACTCCAGCACCCGACCTCTGGCTGGAGCTCACACCTGCTCCTCGGCTGGAGCCAACACCTGCTCCTCGGCTGGAGCCAACACCTGCTCTTCGGCTGAAGCCAACACCTGCTCCTCGGCTGCAGCCAACACCTGCTCCTCGGCTGCAGCCAACACCTGCTCCTCGGCTGAAGCCAACACCTGCTCCTCGGCTGAAGCCAACACCTGCTCCTCGGCTGAAGCCAACACCTGCTCCTCGGCTGAAGCCAACACCTGCTCCTCGGCTGAAGCCAACACCTGCTCCTCGGCTGAAGCCAACACCTGCTCCTCGGCTGAAGCCAACACCTGCTCCTCGGCTGAAGCCAACACCTGCTCCTCGGCTGAAGCCAACACCAGCTCCTCGGCTGAAGCCAACACCAGCTCCTCGGCTGAAGCCAACACCAGCACCTCGGCTGAAGCCAACACCAGCTCCTCGGCTGAAGCCAACACCAGCTCCTCGGCTGAAGCCAACACCAGCTCCTCGGCTGAAGCCAACACCAGCTCCTCGGCTGAAGCCAACACCAGCTCCTGCTCCTCTGCCGGCCTCCGCACCTGCTCCTCTTCCGGCCTCCGCACCTGCTCCTCTGCCGGCCTCCGCACCTGCTCCTCTGCCGGCCTCCGCACCTGCTCCTCTGCCGGCCTCCGCACCTGCTCCTCTGCCGGCCTCCGCACCTGCTCCTCTGCCGGCCTCCGCACCTGCTCCTCTGCCGGCCTCCGCACCTGCTCCTCTGCCGGCATCGGTGCCTGCTTCGGCTGCAGCCCCCGCACCTTCGTCTGCTGCTGCCAAGCCTCCTCCACGTCAGCCATGGGTGCGGCTGTACCCCGGGCGTCCGCCTCAGCAGGCGCGTCCACCTCCACGTCGGCCACAGATGTGGCCTCTACGAGGTCGCCCGCCAAAACTTCTGCGGCAGCGGCGTTCCACCCGCCACCTGATGTGGATTCGGGGACACAGGACCTGGCGACCCTCCACCATGTCCTACTTTTGGACTGTCTGGTTGTGGGGGGGTTCCTTTGCTTTGTTTGGGACATCTGGGATCTGTCTTTGAAGGGGGCGTGGGGGGGGTACTGTTGTGATTTTGGACTCTTCCGTTCCTTAGTTTGAGCACTTCCTGTTTATCTGGTCTCCATGGTTTCACATTGGTTCCACCTGCCCTTGTTTCGACGCACACCTGTTTTTCATTGATTGCCCTAGTATTTAGTCCTGCCTGCTACCTCAGTTCCTTCTGGTTGGTTTGTTTGCTACTTGCAACACGCACGTTGGTTCTTCTTTTTGTAGTCACTATTGCTAAGTCTCGCCTTAGCTTTGTGTGCGCTCTGCACATCTATTTCTGTACTCTGCTCTCGTTGCTAATTATTAGCCTAGCTCTCCGTGCGTTCGGCACACCTTTTCTTTGTATTTTGTACCAGTGTTATTTTATGTTTTGTATTAAATCAACTCTTACCTGCAACTCCTGCCTGTCTTGGTCCTCTTGCATCCCTGGGGTGACAACGCGCATCCACCATGCGTCGCCATCGTGTCAAAAACACGACTATAGTCATATCTTTTTAGAGCAAAAACAAAGGGAAATTACAAAAAATATGTCACATTTTTTCATAGTAGTAGAAATAATAGTAGACGGTCAAAGTTTAGCTAAAAGTTTTAATTTGATGGAAAACATAACTAATAATAATGTATTTCATACAATACAGTTTAAACCTATAGTCATGTTTTTTAAATACAAAGTTGTCAGAATTGATTAAAAAATTAATGTGAGAAATATAACCCCAAAGGGATTAAGCGGTAAAAAATTGATGGATGAATGGATGTGAGAAATATATTTATTTTGGACAAAAAAGTAATATGAGCTTTAGTCCCACTAATAATTAAAAAAAAAAAAAAGTTACACTAGTTTGACATTTATGTTATAATTTTGGGAGAAGAAATATCATTTTTGATTAGAAAAAAAAATAATAATTAAAAACTCTGAAAATTATTAGTTTATTGAAAAAATATATCAAGACTAAACTCACATGATTTTTGAAAGAAACATATTGCAATGTTTGTTTGTTTATATTAATACATTATTCCTTTCGTAATACAGTGGGCACGGTAAGTATTCAGACCCCTTTAGATGTTCTACTCTTTGTTTCTCGTTAATGTGATCTCAGGCCTCCATCTTGACTGGAAATCAAATATTTGGAAATCTTTGCAAATGTATTAAATGTAAAAAAACTCCAAAGCCACATGCACATAAGTATTCAGACCCTTTGCTCAATAGTTGGTTGATGCACCTTGGGCATATGATGCCATTAGTTTGGCACACCTATCTTTGGGCAGTTTCTCTCATTCCTCTTTGTAGCACTTCTCCACTTCCATCAGGTTGGATGGCAAATGTTAGTTTTCATCCATGATGTTTCTGGTTCTGTCGCTGAAAACCAACCCCGCAGCATGATGCTGCCACCACCATGCTTCACTGTAGCGATGGCATTGCCCTGGTGATGAGCGGTGCCTTGTTTTCCTCCAAACATGAGGCTTGGCATTCACGCCAAAGACTTCCAGCTTTTTCTCATCAGACCATACACCAGGGGTGGGGAACCTATGGCTCTAGAGCCAGATGCGGCTCTTTTTATGACTGCACCTGGCTCTCAAAAAATCTTAGCTGACATTGCTTAACACGTTATGTAATGAAAAATTCTGCTGGTACACAGTGTCAAAAATAATGTTCAAAATATCAAACATTCTCATGCATTTTAATCCATCCATCTGGTTTCTACCGCACCTGTTGATGAAGTCGCATTAATGGTAAGAAGTATTTTATCTGTTGTTGGATCGCTTCAGAACAACAGTGTTATTAAAAAAGAATAAGAGACTTGTTTTATTATACTCTAAAAATTTTGGTTAAAAATGCACGCATTTAGTTGTGTTCAGCCTTAAAAAAATAATATATGGCTCTCACGGAAGTACTTTTTAAAATATTTGGCTTGTATGGCTCTCAGCCAAAAAGGTTCCCGACCCCTGCCATACACTGTAAAAAAAAAATTCTGTAAAAAAACAGTCATCTACTGGCAGCTACGACTGCCAAACAAAAACCATAAAATTAAAGTGTAACATTGTAAACCAAATAATGATCAAAAACATTATATTTACAGAAACTTTCATGAAACGTTTTGTGGAAAAATATTGTAATTTTATAGATTTTTACTAAATTATTAAGATCAACTACCCTTAATAAAGTGACGATGCAAACAGTTCTGCAGAAAAATACCTTTATTCTACAGAGTTTTTCCAAATTATTACGATCAACCACTTTTAATGAAGTGACAATGCTCACAGTTCCACAGAAAAATACCATTATTTTACAGATTTTCTCTGAACTGTTAAGATCAGGGGTCTCAAACTAATTTTACCTGGGGGTCAGTGCATGCAGAAACGTGGTGCAAAGTGGATTCACCTTCTTTGGATGGCTATCTGGCCCTAACAACATACTTGCCAAACTTCCTGATTTTACCAAAACTCTTTCGGTGACCCTCCCAAAGGATTGTCCCGATGTTTGCCCGGAAGAGTATATTATTAGCGTGCCGTGACAGCACTGCCTTTATCGTCCTCTGCAACCTTTCGTTGCGTTCGTTCATTCACCATACAAAGAGCGTGCCAACTAAGACACATGATGTATAAGGCTTCGGCAGACATACAATAGTGAATGCAAGACTTACTTGATCAACAGCCACACAGGCCACACTGACGGTGGCCGTACAAACAACTTTAACACCGTTACAAATATGCGCCACATTGTGAACCCCGGCAACCAGCAAACCCTCCCCACATCACCGCCCCACTCCGTGCGTCGGTTGACGTGGGCGGGGTTTGCTGGTTGCGGGGGTGTAGCCCGGAAGAGTCAGGGCTGCATGGGATTCTGGGTATTTGTTCTCTTGTGTTTATGTTGTGTTATGGTGAAGATGTTCTCCCGAAATGTGTTTGTTATTCTTGTTTGGTGTGGGTTCACAGTGTGGCGCATATTTGTAACAGTGTTAAAGTTGTTTGTACGGCCACCGTCAGTGTGACCTGTATGGCTGTTGACTGTTGATCAAGTATGTCTTGCAGTCACCAATGTATGTCATATTACAGAGAAAAAATTTAAATTGTTAGTATGAACATAAATCTTTATATAACAGGCTACATATATTTTTCAACTTGAATGTAAAAATACACATAAATATTAAAAAAACAAGATTTACCTTAAAATTACATATAAAACAGTTAGATTGTTAGTATGGACATTGACTTTTTTATAACAAGCTACATATTTAATGAAAGTTAATTACTGTAATTTTACATTATTTTGAAAGTAATTTGAGAAAACAGAAAATGATATATGTATAATTAATTTGGTATTTTTCTGTGAAAAAAATTTAAATATACAAAGTTTGTCATTACTGGCATATTACTTAAAATAACAGACGGTTTGTTCATTTGCAGATAATGTTTTCAATTCTACAGTTTTATAACCTATTTAAAAAAAATTGAAAAATTACAGTAGAAATTTAGAGTAAATTAACCATAAAAATAGGATTTTTGTTTTACAATGTATCATTTTGTTTCTCATGGTCTGCGAGTCTTTCAGGTGCATTTTGACAAAACTTTATACCAACAAAATGTCTTCCGCCTGGCCACTATACCATGCAGGCCTGATTGGTGGATTGCTGGAGAGATGGTTATGCTTCTGGAAGGTTCTCCTCTCTCCACAAAGGTATGATGTAGCTCTGACAGAGTGACCATCAGGTTGTCGGTCACCTCCTTGACTAGACTAAGATGAATGCAGCGATGTACAGAAACATCCTAGATGAAAACCAAAAAGGTGCTGCAGTGAGGAATGGGCAAAACTGCCCAACGATAGGTGTGCCAAGCTTGCGGCATCGTATTCTAAAAAGACTCGAGGCTGTGATTGCTGCCTAAGGTGCATAAACAAAGTATTGCGCAAAGGCTGCGAATGAATGCTTATTAGGGGAGTGGGAAAAAATCGATTCAAATTTGAATGGCGATTCTCACGTTCTGCGATTCAGAATCGATTCTCTTTTTTTTTTAAATATATATATTTTTTTAATTAATCCAACAAACCACTTCACAGCAATACCATAACAATACAATCCAATTCCAAAACCAAACCTGACCCAGCAACACTCAGAACTGCAATAAACAGAGCAATTGAGGAGACACAAACACGACACAGAACAAACCAAAAGTAGTGAAACAAAAATGTATATTATCAACAAAAGTATCAATATTAGTTATAATTTCAGCATAGCAGTGATTGCAAATCCCTCATTGGCATTATCATTAAACATTTATAAAAATAAAAGAACAATAGTGTCACAGTGGCTGACACTTGCATCGCATCTCATAAGCTTGACAACACACTGTGTCCAATATTTTCACAAAGATAAAATAAGTTTAATTGTTAAAAACAAATTTACATTATTGCAATCAGTTGATAAAACATTGTCCTTTACAATTATAAAAAGCTTTAAAAAAAAAATCTACTACTCTGCTAGCATGTCAGCAGACTGGGGTAGATCCTGCTGAAATCCTATGTATTAAATGAATACAGAGTTGTTTTGAATCTGAAAAATTTCGTTTTTTGAATCTAGAATCGTGTTGAATCGAAAAAAATCGATTTCTAATCGAATCGCAACCCCAAGAATTGATATTGAATCGAATCGTGGGACACCCAAAGATTCGCAGCCCTAATGCTTATGTACATGTGATTTTTTAGTTGTTTTTTTTAGATAAATCTGCAAAAAATTTCACATTTCTGTTATTTTCTGTCAAGATGGAGTGTCAAGGGCACATAATGAGAAATACAAAAAAATTGGTAACACTTTAGTATGGGAAACATACTAACAAATACTTAAATATAAACTTAAAGTACCACTGATAGTCACACACACACTAGGTGTGGTGAAATGTGTCCTCTGCATTTGACCCATCCCCTTGTTCACACCCTGGGAAGTGAGGGGAGCAGTGAGCAGCAGTGGTGCCGCGCCCAGGAATGATTTTTGGTGATTTAACCCCCAATTCCAACCCTTGATGCTGAGTGCCAAGCAGGAAGGTAATGAGTCCCATTTTTATAGTCTTTGGTATGACTCGGCCGGGGTTTGAACTCACGACCTATCGATCTCAGGGCGGACACTCTAACCACTAGGCCACTGAGTCGTAAATTTAGTTATTTGGACACAAGGGGAATATATAAGGGTTAGGGTTATGGTCCGGGTTACTAATAAGCAATAATTTTGAGGTTATTGAGGGAAGACTCTTAGTTAATGGTTTACTGCTTGTATAATAAGGCCATGCATAATAAGGCATTAATAAGTACTTAATAATGACTGATTAAGAGCCAATATGTTGCTAATTTGCATGTTAATAAGCAACTAATTAACGGTGTATATGTTCTCCTTACTAAAGTCTTACCAAATATTTTTTTTATATATTTTAGCTGCGATGAAACACAAAGTGAAAACACTCAAAGGGGTCTGAATAATTTCCGTACCCACTGTAAATGTCATGTTTTGCAAGAAAATGATTTTCTCTTTTATTTTTTAAAAATTGGTCAGTATTTGACCTTGACAGAACACAACACACAAATAACGTGGTATTTTCAATCCGCGTACCCTTAAAATGTCATCAATCAACGTCATAACAAAGGTCATAAATAAGCGCCATCTTCAGGCAGCTGGACGTGGTCTTCCTTCCTTCCTTCCATCCTTCCTTCCTTCTTTTGGGTGGGTGGGGTGGGGGTGGGGGGGGGGGGAGCTTTCTTCATGCATGGCTTCCACTGGGCTGCACAGTGAAAAATGTTGTTACCAGGCAACAGGCATAACAATGACACAGGTGCTCGCTGCCTCTTTCTCTCTCGCTCGCTCTCTTCCTTGTTGTTTGGCGTCGCCTGCATCGTCTCCTCGCTAATGTTCAATGACACTTGTTTCTAACTTTTGCAAGGTGTTGTTATGCTTACAAAACGGTTACGTCTCACTAATTCGCAAACAACCACCACCACCACCTCATCCACTTGGCTTTCTTCCGGCTGGACATTTTATTAGGGACACCTTTATCAAGCCTTTCCGAAGTTAATCGTTGGGGGTATTTAAGTTAAAGTAAAGTACCAATGATTGTCACACACACACTAGGTGTGGCAAAATTATTCTCTGCATTTGACCCATCAGTCTTGATCATCCCTTGGGAGGTAAGGGGAGCAGTGGGCAGCAGTGGTGGCCGCGCCCGGGAATCATGTTTGGTGATTTAACCCCCAATTCCAACCCTTAATGCTGAGTGCCAAGCGGGGAAGGTAATGGGTCCCATTTTTATCGTCTTTAGTATGACTCGGCCGGTATTTGTGGTGCCTCCTGGTTTAAAATGCATACCATGGCATATCAGAATTATCAGATAAATAGCCTAATGGAGGTTGCAAGGTCTTTCACTTTTTGCTTGCCCGGCAGCCATGTTTTTTCAATACCTGTCATTCCCCTGTGTAACAAATTCTTACAGCCAGATACCGTAAAGTTACAGTGGGGGCTTTTGTTGAGCGCGTTGATACGTGTGAGAAATGTCAAGCCAATCTGATATGTGGGGTGTATTACTTGTATTCCGTCATGTGACTTCTGCCCGGAAATAACAATAGTGGTGGTCAACTAAGCCAAGATGGCTGTGACCGCAATGGGGTGTCAAACGTATGGCCGTACGCACCTTTTTTTCGGCCCGTGGGATGAGTTCGCTAAGTATAAAAATGAGCCGAAATATTTTTTTAATGGAATAAACTGCTGTTCTAACTGTGTCCACTAGATGTCGCAATAGCAATTCTTTATAGATTACCGGTATGCTGTATATGTGAAAAAAATAAACCACATGATGAGCAGATTACATATAAATAACATCCTGTAATTTGATTTTGAAATATATTTTTTATTTGGATGGATTTAAAATCAACACCAATAAGTTGACTGATGAACATCATCCCATAATATATTCAGAAAGTATAAATAATGACAGATAAAGATAGAACACTATTAATCGCAACACGTAAGTGTTAAAAAACAACGACATTATAATTTATGCATTTTTCAGGATGTGCTTGTTCTATTTTCAAACAAAGAAAACAATCTGAAGTTGTCTTTATATTTAAGTTATCGTGCAGTGATTTTACCGGTCCGGCCCCACATGGGAGTAGATTTTTCTCCATGTGGCCCCTGATCTAAAATGAGTTTGACACCCTTGGCCTGGATCGTCCTGTAAAAAGCAGATATGAAAACAAAATACAACTAAGCAATGGAATAGATCCCTATACTTTATGAAAAAAGATGTGAATGTGAGTGTGAATGTTGTTTTTCTATCTGTGTTGGCCCTGCGATGAGGTGGCAACTTGTCCAGGGCGTAACCCGCCTTCCGCCCGATTGCAGGTGAGATAAGCTCCAGCACCCCCCGCGACCCCAAAAGGAACAAGCGGTAGGAAATGAATGGATGTATCGAATACAACATTTCTGTCAATGAAGGCGTCGGCCTTTGATAGTAGTCAAATATAGCTAATATAGGTCATGTCTTGTGATCATGTTTTGTTTAGTTATATTCTGTTTTGTCTAAGACTCCTTTAGTTCCTGTTTGTGCACCTCCCTGAGTTTGTTTTGGTTGCCATTGTTGCAAATTATGTTCACCTGTCTCTGATTAGTGTTGGGCCGCTCACCTGCTACCCGAGCATTAATCAGAGGCAATATTTAAGCCTGCCATTGCCAGTCAGTGGGCCTGGCGTCATTGTTCTTTTCATGCTCCGTTCATGTTAGTCTTTTTCACCTCATAGTTCATGCTGCTTGATTCACGCCACAGTAAGTGTTTTTTTTTTGGTTTCATGTCCATAGTCTGTCTAAGTTAGTTTTTGTTTCCATACGCTAAGTTTGTGACTCTGCCTTGTGCGCGCCTTTTGTTTGTACTTTGTTAGTGTTAAAATCAAATCATGTTTTCACCTGAATGCCATGTCCCGAGTAGTCCGTCTGCCTTGCTGGTAGAACGATCCCGCAGCAAGCTGCGACCCCCCCCCCCCCATCTTGACAATATATACATTTTCATCATGTGTTGCCTGTATAAGGCTTTTATTTTTTTCCGGCTCCAGACATATATTTTTTTTTGTAAAATGGGTACATGGATGATACTGCAGAGGATTGGGAGAATGTCATGTGGTCAGATGAAACCAAAATAGAACTTTTTGGTATAAACTCAACTCGTCGTGTTTGGAGGAAGAAAAATACTGAGTTGCATCTCAAGAACACCTTACCTACTGTGAAGCATGGGGGTGGAAACATCATGCTTTGGGGCTGTTTTTCTGCTAAGGGGACAGGACGATTGATCCGTGTTAAGGAAAGAATGAATGGGGCCATGTATCGTGAGATTTTAAGCCAAAACCTCCTTCCATTAGTGAGAGATTTGAATGGTCGACCAAATACTTATTTTCCACCATAACTTACGAATACATTCTTTAAAATTCCTGCAATGTGAATTCCTGGATTTTCTTTTTTCACATTCTACCTCTCACAGTTGAAGTGTACCTATGATGAAAATTACAGACCTCTGTCATCATTTTAAGTGGGAGAACTTGCACAATCGGTGGCTGACTAAATACTTTTTTGCCCCACTGTATATCTACACATTGTTGCTCTTTTATCCTGCACCACCATGAGCTAATGCAATGAAATTGTGTTCTTATCTGTACTGTAAAGTTCAAATTAGAATGACAATAAAAAAGAAGTCTAAGTCTAATAAGAACATTTGCTGTTATTATTGTTGCTTTGAAAAATGTAACTGTGAGGAAGTTGCACCTTTAAGTGTTCAACTTCTCATCACATGCTCTTACTTTGGAAAACACATGTTAATTATTACCCGGTAGTGGAGGTATTCGCAGAGGTTTTATTTCCACTGTAATTGAAATAAATAACCTATCGTTAAAATAGTACGAACATGTCCGGCGCTGGGGTGTCAGCTTCATCCTTTCCTCATCTCCTCCGTCCTCTTCCTCCTCAGATGACTTTGACTCCCCCCTCCTCCCTCCACCCACCACCTCAGCCGACAGTCTTTCGCCCTTAATCAGAAGGCTGCGTCTACACCCTCCCGCCCCCGCTCGTCCTCCTCATCACCTCGTCCCCCCCCTCCTCCGTCCCTCCCCCACTTTCCACCAGCTCTTTCCCTCCTTTCGCCATCAGCAGCCTCGCAGCCTTCGTCCTCTCTCCATCATCCCTCCTCCGCCTCCCGCGACAACCCGGCAGTTAGCGTCTGCCAAAGGCCGACTCTGTTCATCAGTCACCCTCGCACTTAGCGACAAAAAAAAAAAAAAAGGACGCGTGGTCATTTCCCCACTGCCGCGTAGCCTCATCCTCCCACGCCGCGAGGTGGGATGAGGCTAGGGCCGGCGCCACTCACCGGCGACCCTGATGTCACGTATGATGGACGCCCCGCTTGACTGGCAGGCCCGGGAGAGACGAGAGCGGGAATGAAGGAGCGGGGCGGCGAGACGGGTTTGTTAAAATGACGTGGTCGCCCGCACCTGCTCTCCGCCTCCACCAGCCGTCAACAAACAAGTCCAGACGTGCCGGCTGCAAAACCACAGGAGAGGTGCCTTCGTGAAGCCATATTGGTCAGGGCAAACACTTTAATGCACACACACACACACACACACACACACACACTTACGAGGTGTGTGTGTGTGTGTGTGTGTGTGTGTGTGTGTGTGTGTGTAGGTGTGTGTGAATGGCAAATGGCCTATTACGGGAAATCTTGAGAGTGCAAAGCCCTTTTCCCAGCAGTGAAAGAGTGAGGGCGAGTAAGCGAGAGGAGAGGTAGGGAGGAGGTGGAGGGTGGGGGTGCAGTTTGCGAGGACACCTCCATCCAATCTGATCAATGGCGATATTAATCTGAGCACGAGTCAGGCCCGACGCGGTGGTGTTTGATTAAAAGAGGGAAGAAATATGACGTCATCTATAAATCTGTTTGTCGAAATGACACCGGTCTGGAGAGCGGAGGAAGTGCGGCTGGAAGGGAGGGGAGGAGGCGAAAGAAAACGAAGGGGAAAAACTTTAACCTTTAATTAACAATCACTTTGTCGAAGAGTTATTTTTAAAACATCTCGGGCAGAATGGACCACAACCCAAATCCTAACTTTGCCAGAACCTGACCTTCATTTTAAACCCTACTGAAACCCACTACTACCCACTACGCAGTCTGATAGTTTATATATCAATGATGAAATATTAACATTGCAACACATGCCAATACGGCCGGTTTAGTTTACTAAATTGCAATTTTAAATTTCCCGGGAGTTTCGTCTTGAAAACGTCGCGTAATGATGACGTGTACGCAAGACGTCACGTGTTTTTTAGGAAATATGAGCGCTGCACACACACACAGCTAAAAGTCGTCTGCTTTAACGGCATAATTATACGGTATTTTGGAGATCTGTGTTCCTGAATCTATTGCAATTTGTTCATTTGATAATGGAGAGGTCAAAGTAGAAAGATGGAGTTGGGAAGCTTTAGCCTTTAGCCACACAAACACACGGTGATTCCTTGTTTAAAATTCCTGGAGGTGAAACTTTACTATGTTCAAGCGAACATGAATCACGACGGAATGTCAACCAGCTGGTGAGAAAATTGTGGTTAAAAAGTCGCTTCTTACCGGAGATCAGCTGAGCTTGTGCCGTCCATAGCTGCCGTCGACTCCCCTGAGACATTGGCATCAAGACACCCATGAAGAAACACACCTCCGACTATCAGGTAATATTAAACTCACTAAAACACTAGCAACACTATAGAAAGATAAGGGATTTCCAAGAATTATCCTAGTAAATGTGTCTAAAAACATCAGAATCTATCCCAATGCAATCGCGTTTTTTTTTTTACTTTTTTTTTTTTTCTAGTCCGTCGCTATCAATATACTCAAACACAAATCTTTCATCCTCGCTCAAATTAATGGGGAAATTGTCGTTTTCTCGGTCCGAATAGCACTTTTTGTTGGAGGCTCCCATTAAAATCAATGTGAATATGTGAGGAGCCCCCACACTTGTGACATCATCGTCTGTGACTTCCGGTAAAGGCAGGGCTTTTTTGTAAGCACCAAAAGTTGGGAACTTTATCGTCAATGTTCTCTACTAAATCCTTTCAGCAAAAATATGGCAATATCGCGAAATAATCAAGTATGACACATAGAATGGACCTGCTATCCCGTTTAAATAAGAAAATCTCATTTCAGTAGGCCTTTAATAGCACCACCAAAGCCTTTCATTTGGCCTTGCTCAGTGAACAAGGGGAACCGGGTTCAAATCCCAGTTAGGACGAATGGTAACTAGAAAAACATTCGGAGCGTGTACACCTCCGCTAGGCCCTGTATCGTGCCCTATGATTCCTGGGCGTGGCCATCGCTGCTGCTCACTGCTCCCCTCACCCCACAAATGCTGAGGGTAATTTCACCGCACCTAGTGTGTGTGTGACTATCCGTGGTACTATAACTTAAAAATTTAAAGATGTCATGTTTTGTGGTCACGTTCTGTTTGGTTTTGGACTCATTGGGCACTCTTGTTCGTTTTTGTCACCATGACTACCAATTAGTTTTCACCTGTCATGTCACGCACCTCGTTCATTTGGACTCATGCAACTATTAATCACCACAGCATTATTTAAGCCTGTAGTTGCCAGGAAGTCAGCTTGGCGACATCATCCTCTACACACCCTTGTTTTTCATGCTGATGACCCATGCTGCTCTTTTTCATGTTCTTTTCTCGTTCCAAGTAAGTTGTCTTTATTCATGCCATAGTTTGCAAGTTTTGTTTTATGTCCATAGTTTTGCCTTTTTGGTAGTTTTGTTTTCTTAGCCAAGTTTTGAACCTCTGCTGAGAGCGCCTTTCGTTTGTTCCTTTTTTTCGACTTAAGATTAAAATCATGTTTTTACCTTCACGCCATGTCCGATCCAGTTGCGTTGCACCACGGGAAAACAAATCCTACCAAAGTCCACATCATGACAAAAGGTACCTTTCAAAAATCTTGAATCCGGCTGGATCAAGCCCTGAAGCGAACTTTGTGTTCCTTTTCCTATTTCTGACACTTACTTTGTCATGATCTGTGGTTTGGATCATTATTTATGTTATTTTCTGTTTAAGACTCTGTTAGTTCCTGTTTGCACTTCTTTGTTTGTTTTGTCACCATGGCAACTCATTAGTTTTCACCTGTCTCATATATTTCGGACACGCACCTGTTCTAATGAGGAGACTACTATATAAGCCTGACGCTGCCAGTTAGTCAGCCTGGCGACATTGTTCATTTCATACTCTGTATTTGCTGTGTTCATGCCGTCGATTCATGCTCTGCCAAGTAAGTTTTTTCATGCCACAGTTAGCGAGTTCTGTTTCATGTCCATAGTTTCTGCCTATGTGTTAGTTTTTGTTTCATACGCTTAGTTGTGTCTTCGCCTTGAGCGCCTTTTGTTGTCCCCTTTATAGTCAAGATTAAAACATGTTTTTACCTGCAAGCCTTGTCCGGTCTAGTCCGATTGCATCCCGGTAAAACAATCCTCGCAGTAAGCTGCGAAAAACCACTTGTTCTGACATGCTGAAGGGTTATTTAAAATGTGTCGTAACTTTTTGAGCTTTGTTGCTGCCGGACCAAAAGAATGTAAACACATAAGCTCACGGCGATAAATGAAATGTTTGTTTTGTTCAACCGTCTCTGCCAAACAGGTTGCGAGAGGATTCATTCACTCTTTGTATTAGTGTCAGCGCCTGGGCACGTGCGTTCTATAGCGCAATGAAAGGTGAACCCTCTTGTTAGTCATCCACTCTCTTTGTCTCTGTGGGTGGAGGCCAGGCCGCTGGCTTACAGCACACACTCAGAGAAGTTGAGCCTTTTAACAAAAATGTAAGTTAACATCATAGAAATTATCGGAAAATCTAATCACTTTTTTTCCGATTTCTGACTTTTTCCTGAAAGTTTCATCAAAATCCAACCATAACATTTTGATCTATGTTGCTAACCAACTAACTAAAACACAAACTCTGGCAATCACATTACCTGGAGGTAATTAATATTTTTATTCTATATCCATCCATCCATTTCTACCGCTTATTTCCTTTGGGGTCGCGGGGGCGCTGGTGCCTATCTCGGCTACAATTGGGCGGAAGGCGGGGTACACCCAGGACAAGTCGTTATTATTCTATATTAGAATATAATTTATATATGCACTATAATAATAACATGTATAATGATTTTATTGATATATTTGTATTTCCTTTTTTAACCAATACTGGGCCTTACAGTGCCTATAAACAAATGTTCTACCCAAACCTGGATTCAAATCACTAATCATATCTTAAAACCAATACTCTACTTTGAATCCCTGACCCAAAATTGGAACAGTAATTAAAAACCTTAATTTCAAACCCTGACTGCCAAAGTATTTCATTTGTCCGCCGAACACCATTTTAATCAAGAAACCACGCAGTTTTACACAAAATGTAAAAATGGCATAGAGAACAGACCCCAAAGAGACACCTGAAACCTAAGTTCATACCTCACCCTAAAAACAAGGGGATTCATATGGCCCCGTTTGTCGCGGTTTACCAAACACATGATACGTGACCATTTGGGAAGAGTGCACTATCCACTTTAGCTACCATATGGCAAGGTTGAATATTTTAAAATGTGTTTTGTAGCATTTTCAATACTAACCACAGCGTCAGTTGTTATTAAAGTGGCACTTTCCATCATTTTTAGCAGACTGCATTGCAAAATGAATAACCCACTTTTTCATCTCATGCTAAATCCACCCAGGAATGGGGCCCTATGAATCCCTTCCTTACTGTAAATTGGAAATCTACCCCCAAATTTAAGTAACTACCAACCCTAATTTGAAACCCAAATTGGAGATTACTATGCTTGGAAACTATAATCCTAATTGTAAACCTTATTTTCAACCCTAAATTTATAAACCAAGGGTCGCATGTCATCTGTGTGTGCAATGTGGGTGAAGTGTCTTGCAAAAGGACACAACGGCAGTGACAGGGATGGAGGAAGTGGGGTTTCAACCAGCAACCCTCAAGTTACTGGATGCCCCTGCTACCTCTTTTGCCACACTGTTCCATGCCCCCTTTATGGGTCTATCACATACATATATACCTATATACATACATTTTCTACCGCGTGTCCCCTTTTTTATGGTCTAGTTACTGGTATTGTTTCTGGTCAAAAATCCTATTAGTGCTGCTCAAAACAATGGACTAACTTAACAACTGGCGCTTCGTTTAAATGAAACAAAGTTGCAAACAGAAAACTGCGAAGACAAGATTTAAAATAAAACAGTTATTTTGACACTATTTTGGCGTCATGTCCAGTGGGAGGAATAATACTTTCACCATTCAGGGTATATAGTAGGCTAACCCAGTGGTTGTCAACCTGTTTTCAGTGATGTACCCCATGTGAACATATTTTTAATTCAAGTACCCCCTAATCAGAGCAAAGCATTTTTGGTTGAAAAAAAGATATAAAGAAGTAAAATACAGCACTAGGTCATCAGTTTCTGATTTATTAAATTGTATAACAGTGCAAAATATTGCTCATTTGTAGTGGTCTTTCTTGAACTATTTGGAAAAAAAGATATAAAAAATAACTAAAAACTTGTTGAAAAATAAACAACTGATTCAATTATAAATACAGTTTTCTACACATAGAAGTAATCATCAACTTAAAGTGCCCTCTTTGGGGATTGTAATAGAGATCCATCTGGATTCATCAACTTAATTCTAAACATTTTTTGACAAAAAAAAAAAAATCTTTAACATCAATATTTATGGAACATGTCCACAAAATATCTAGCTGTCAACACTGAATATTGCATTGTTGTATTTTTTTTTCACAGTTTATGAACTTACATTCATATTTTGTTGAAGTATTATTCAATAAATATATTTATAAAGAATTTTTGAATTGTTGCTATTTTTTTACCATATTTAAAAAAAATCTCATGTACCCCTTGGCATACCTTCAAATACCCCCAGGGGTACGCGTACCCCCATTTGAGAACCACTGGGCTAACCCAGCAGGCACAAGACTGTGACCGACTCTCACCGTCCGGGTTCCATGGACCACTAAAGATAGACATTACGTCGAGCAGTTTGTGACTTTTGTCTTATTATTTCAATAAAACCGTTCAACTTTCGCGTCTGCGTCTTCCTCCGGCTCTCTTCTTCTTCCTCAATCGCTCCACATCCGTTTCTCTCTTGCTTCGTCTCTGGTCTCCGCCTCTCTCTTCCACGTTTCCGGCTGTCGCCCTTTTACAGAGTGCACGAGGATTATTTAGTTGTGCCCACCTGGTCTCCCAAGGCACCTGATTACGATTGTGAACTGCCGGCCCCGCCTCCGCACAAAGACATTGACACAACAATGTCTCAGAAAATTTGAATATTGTGATGAAGTCCTTTATTTTCCGTAACACAACTAAAAACATGAAAATGCCAAACATTCTGGATTCATTAAACATCAACTGAAATATTGCAAGCCTTTTATTATTTTAATATTGCTGATTATGACATAGAGCTTAAGAAAGCTCAAAATTCCTATCTCCAAAAATTTGATTATTTCCTTGGACCAAGTAAAAAAAAAAAGTTTTATAATAGCAAAACAAAATTAAACATTTGAAAATGTCAATTAATGCACTCAGTACTTGGTTGGGAATCATTTTGCACGGATTACTGCATCAATACGGCGTGGCATGGAGGCAATCGGCCTGTGGCATTGCTGAGGTGTTATGGATGCCCGGGATGCTTCAATAGCAGCCTTTAGCTCATTTGCATTATTGGGTCTGGTGTCTTTCAGCTTCTTCTTCACAATAACCCACAAATTCTCTATGAGGTTCAGGTCAGGGGAGTTGGCAGGCCAATGGAGGACACTCTTGCCATGGTCAGTACACCAGTTACTGCTGGTTTTGTGCACTGTGGACAGGTGCCAGATCATGCTGGAAAATGAAATCATAGCTCGGTTGGTAGAGTGGCCGTGCAAGTAACTTAAGGGTTGCGGGTTCCATTCCTACTACCGCCATCCTATTTACTGCCGTTGTGTCCTTGGGCAAGACGCTTTACCCATCTGCTCCAAGTGCCACCCACACTGGTTTTAAATGTAACTTAGATATTGGGTTTCACTATGTAAAAGCGCTGAGTCACTAGAGAAAAGCGCAATATAAATATAATTCACTTCACTTCAAGTGTTCGCTTCTTTTAAACATACGGCCATAAAAATTATTGTTGTTCAAATTTCCCTAAAATGTGTTCCCTCGATTGTCGTGGGAGTTACATTCCCGCCGTACAAGGTGAATTTTCGCAAAGTAGGGACTCTATTAGTTATTTATCAATATTATATGCATTTAACGTTTTTTATAACTCTTCCACACATCTTTCACACACTCCTCTTACGCTCTTAAAACACTTCATACACTCTAATACCGACATCATTTTGACACAAAACTTGAATGGGTACTCAAATCTCAATGTAGTCAATAGTACTTTAAAATACGTGGTACACTCAAACAGCAGAAAGTCAATACTGTGGAGTGGTGATATTAATGATTGTTAACATAGAAATGTAGCCTGAGCCGAAATACTCTGATCAGAATCAGAGTATTTCAGGCTCAATGGTTTAAAGGCCTACTGAAATGAGATTTTCTTATTTAAACGGGGATGGCTGGTCCATTCTATGTGTCATACTTGATCATTTCGCGATATTGCCATATTTTTGCTGAAAGGATTTAGTAGAAAACATCCACGATAAAGTTCACAACTTTCGGTGCTAAGAGAAAAGCCCTGCCTCTACCGGAAGTCGCAGACGATGACGTCACACATGTGGGGGCTCCTCACATATTCACATTGTTTTTAATGGGAGCCTCCAACAAAAAGTGTTATTTGGACCGAGAAAACGACAATTTCCCTCGTTAATTTGAGCGAGGATGAAAGATTTGTGTTTGAGGATATTGATAGCGATGGATTAGAAAAAAAAAAAAAAAAGTTAAAAAAAAACGTGATTGCATTGGGACGGACTCCGATGTTTTTAGACACATTTACTAGGATAATTCTGGGAAATCCCTTATCTTTCTATTGTATTGCTAGTGTTTTAGTGAGTTTAACATTACCTGATAGTCGGAGGTGTGTTTCCATTGGTGTCTTGACGCCAGTGTCTCAGGGGAGTCGACGGCAGCTATGGACGGCACAAGGTCAGCTAATCGCCGGTAAGAAGCGACTTTTTAACCACAATTTTCTCACCGAAACCTGCTGGTTGACATTCCGTCGTGATTCATGTTCACTTGACCGCGCTCTGATCCATAATAAAGTTTCACCTCCAGGAATTTTAAACAAGGAATCACCGTGTGTTTGTGTGGCTAAAGGCTAAAGCTTCCCAACTCCATCTTTCTACTTTGACTTCTCCAATATTAATTGAAAAAATCGCAAAAGATTCAGCAACACAGATCTCCAAAATACTGTGTATTTATGTCGTTAAAGCAGGCGACTTTTAGCTGTGTGTGTGTGCAGCGCTCATACTTCCTAAAAACCTGTAACGTCTTGCGTACACGTCATCATTACACAACGTTTTCAAGACGAAACTCCCGGGAAATTTAAAATTGCAATTCAGTAAACTAAAAAGGCCGTATTGGCATGTGTTGCAATGTTAATATTTCATCATTGATATATAAACTATCAGACTGCGTGGTTGGTAGTAGTGGGTTTTAGTAGGCCTTTAAAACCCTAATTTGAAACGGTAATCCTACCTGAACCCTTAACCCTAACACAAACACTATCCCTAACCCACGCGTCTGCCTTTATCCATTACAAATAACAACACACAAAATAGAGACTTACCAATACCAACAGAATAAAAACCGACATAAGAAAATGACATAACATGTAACAGAGTATAGGTGCAATGTCAGGATTGCAGGATTGTGCTGCTCGGGCTTTTCATCAGTGCAAAAAGATGCAGTCAGTCAGTGTCAGTGCAAAGCATTAAGGGAAATCTATGAGGGCAACAGCTAACAGAAGTCGCAAGGAACTTTTCAGGAGGTCGGTTTTCATAAATCTCGCTAAATCCATATTTAGTGCATGGTAGCCTGGAGGGTGCGTCGCTTTAATCTGACCCCGCAGGGCTCAAGGTGCTGCTGCATGCCAAACTTCTTGTGATAAGTGGGATATCATCAAATATAGCACATCCTATTTCAGTACAAACACATCATTGAAAAAAACGCAACATTTACCGAAATCCAAAACAAAGATTTGTAGAAGAATCCAGCCTGGAAACCTTAACTTCTATGTCTAATTAGAAACCCTAACCCCAATTGGTTACCCCAACTCAGGGGTAACCCATCCTTTTTTCTTGTTAGGGCAACTTTGACAAAATGAAAATGGCTGAGAGCTACTCATTTTTGTAACATTTATTCTCATAGCTTATTTCAACCCAAACAATCTAAACATGCTTGTTTTTTTTGTTTTTTTTACAAAACATGAACAATTTGTTGCAATCCATAACTGATATGTTGTAACAAAAGTACAACACCCAAAACCAGTGAAGTTGGCAAGTTGTGTAATTCGTAAATAAAAACAGAATACAATGATTAGTAAATCCTTTTCAACTTATATTGAATAGATTGCAGAGACAAGATATTTAATGTTCGAACTGAGAAACTTTTTTACCTTGATGGCAGCAACAGATTGCAAAAAAGTTGGCACAGGGGCATTTTTACCACTGTGTTACATGGCCTTTCCTTTTAACAACACTCAGTAAACGTTTGGGAACTGAGGAAACCAATTTTTGAAGCTTTTCGGGTGGAATTATTTCCCATTCTTGTTTGATGTACAGCTTAAATGGTTCAACAGTTGTATTTTATGCTTCAATATTACCCACAATCTTTTACTAGAAAGCCACGCATTTGTAACACGAGGCTTGGCATTGTCTTGCTTAAATAAGCAGGGGCGTTTATGATAACGTTGCATGGAAGGCAACATATGTTGCTTCAAAACCTGTATGTACCTATCAACATTAATGGTGCCTTCCCAGATGTGTAAATTACCCATTATTACCTATATTTACCCACTAATACACCCCCATACCATCATGCATGCTGGCTTTTGAACTTTGTGCCCATAACAATCCAGATGGTTATTTTCTTCTTTGGTCCGGAGGACACGACTTCGACAGTTTCCCAAAATGTCCTGCATAAATCCTGAAAAATTGCGCACTTCCACCTTTGTTGTCGTGCTGACACCATAGTCGATAAGCTTCTTCTTTTTCTCTATCTTCTTTTTATGTGACATTTATCCTCCGAAGTTGCCATTTGTAATATAAAAATTCTTACTTATATCTGTCTGCAAACTCATCATGAAAGCGCTAAAACATACCGGTGTAGTGATTTTACATTATTCACCCAAGAAACTTGGGTGGTCGGACGGTTTTTCACAGGAGACATTTACGGTGTTGTTGTTTCCGGATGAGGAGACGCTGCTTCGTAATTGATTTAAGTAAAGTCTGAATGTCATTAAAACAGTTAGCTCCATCTTTTGACACTTCTTCCACTCCTGTCCTTGCACGCTACACCACTACAACAAAGATGACAGGGAGAAGGCGCTGCCGAAGGTGAGCCACGTAAATAAGACTGCCCACAAAACGGCGCATCCGGAAGCGAGTGTCAGAAATCGGCTTAAAGATGATCTGTAAAACATAATCTATGCAACATTTAGACCAAAGAACCACCATTACATGCTTATGTAGACCACAAAGAAGTGTTTTCAGTTTAGAAGAAAAAAAATATATATATATGATTCCTTTAATGCGACCTTTAATCTGGTGCGGTTTATACTGTTTGTAAAAAAAGATCAAAAATAGACCATTAATCGGCAGTGCGCCTTATAATCCGGTGTGCCCTATGGTCCTTAAAATACGGTAAGCAGTATCTAAAGCAGGGGTCTCAAACTCAATTTACCTGGGGGCCACTGGATGCAAAAACTGGGTGAGGCTGGGCCGCAAGAAAAGATTTCTTAAAAAATCTAACATGCACTTTTTAATGTATTCACCTTCTTTGAATGTTTTCCCCGCCCTAGCAACATTCTTGCCAAATCTCGCGGTCTTTCCGGGAATCACGCGAATATCAGTGCTCCTCCCAACGGTCACCCGGGGCAATAATTCTCCCGGTTTTCACTCCGACAACAATATTAATGGCATGCCGTGATGGCTCTGCCACAAGCGTCTTCTCCAACCTGTCGTCTCGTCCGATTTTCCACCATACGAAGAGTGTGCCGGTCCAGTCACATGTCTTATGAGGCTTCTACAGTCACACGGAAGTGACTGCAAGACATACTTGGTCAACAGCTATACAGGTCACACTGAGGGTGGCCGTATAAACAACTTTATCGCTGTTACAAATATTCCCCACACTGTGAACCCACACCAAACAAAATTGACAAACACATTTTGGGAGAACATCCCCACCGTAACACAACATAAACACCACAGAACAAATACCCAGAATCCAATGCAGCCCTAACTCTTCCGGGCTACAATAGGGGGTGGTGTTGGGGGGGCCCGGGGTGTATGTTGTAGCCCGGAAGAGTTAGGGCTACATGGGATTCGGGGTATTAGTTCTGTTGTGTTTATGTTGTGTTACGGTGCGGATGTTCTCCCAAAATGTGTCATTCTTGTCTGGGTGTGGGTCCACGGTGTGGCACATATTTGTAACAGTGTTAAAGTTGTTTATACGACCACCCTAAGTGTGACCTGTGTGGCTGTTGATCAACTATGTCTCGCAGTCGCTCACTGCGTCTTCAAAAGCCAAATACATCAAGTGGCTGGGCTGACAAGCTGTTTGTACAGGTTGTAGAGAACGCTAAAGGCAGTGCCTCCACAGTGTCCCCTTAATATTGTAGTTTGAGTGAAATTTGGGAGAGAATTACCCCTGGAGGGGCACTGAAAATTGGGAGTATCCAGAAAAAACCGAGGCTATACAAGTATGACGCTGCAAAGCGCCATTCATATAAAACTCACGGGCCGCAACAACATAACATTTTCATATTAAGGTGCGGGGCGCAAAATAACGTCTCGCGGGCCGCATGTTTGAGACCCCTGATCTAAAGTATAAGAATACATACAAGCAGCGATAAAGCCTCTTTTTTGAGGGGTGTCTCAGTAAGCTCTATCGCAAACACACGCACACAGACAGCTGTGCAATTAGGATATCATAATTAATTCATTAATTGGGATATCAAGACAATGTAAACTAAACATGTATGTTCTTTTACACCAATTACACTGAAGCAATGTCTTGTGAGTAGGGATGAGTCGATGCATCTGCTGGTTTTCGTGATAAAGTATGTGATCGCCATTGCCGATCACAAAAGCTAATCCCCTCTGGCTGACATATTCATTTTTAGTTCCGAGGCTGACAAGCAGCTAGCAGCTAATTATGTGTTTCCATATAAGGTTTGGAGCCCCTCCTCATAGTTATAAATTAATCACCTCCATTACGGAAAATAAACTGCATTTCTTCACATTTGCGGTCTCTTCCAAGGTTTCTCGTTGTCCAATTGGGTGGAGTTTTTTCTTGCCCTGTTGTGGGATCTGAGCAGAGGATGTCGTTGTGGTCTGTGCAGCCCTTTGAGGCATTTTTGATTAAGGGCTATGTAAGTAAACTTTGATTGATTGATTGATTGATTGATTGATTGATTGATTGATTGATTGATTGATTGATTGATTGATTGATTGATTGATTGATTGATTGATTGATTGATTGATTATGCAAACTACCAATAGCAATAACTATAAACAAATTCAAAAATGTAAAATTAATTATTGGTAGCGGTCGATCTCATTCATGGATCATTGTATCGGAACTGAGAGATAAAACCCGGATCCGGACATCCTTTCTTGTAAAAATGTTTGTACGTTCTGCTTACATTCTGCTGGCCATTTGTTGCCTAAGGCTATGTCTACACTAAGCCGGATAAATCCCTAAAACGAATAATTATTTAGCCTAAGTGTTGCGATCCGTGACTCGGATCTTCACATATTATTATTTATTTTTATATCTTTGTTCTGATTTTCCGTTTGATCCGTTTATTTCCCGTTTAGTCCATCACCATGGTTATTTATTAGTTTCAGCTGTTACCCCCGGTTCCTGCACACCTGTTCTCTGTTAATCACCTTCCCTTTATAAGCCTTCCTCTTTTCATTCTTCTGCCTGGGACTCTAATTTGCTTCCACGCAACAAGTTATGCCTGCACTCTGTTACAATTACGACTGGTTGGCATAGTGACTCCAAATTTGTCCCTCCGTGGATGCGTCGACATGAACACAGCAACGGCAAGTTTAAATGATTTATTAAACTTAACAAAAGCAGGCTATGTACAAAAACACTGGAGCTAACAGACAAAATAAACCAAGGGCGCTAGCATAAAAGCTAGGAATAGAAAACAGAAAAACTATACTTGGCACGAAGGCACACAAAAAGAAAAAACAATTAATCAGCGTGAGAGCTGGAATAAAACAAAGGCTTAGCGTGAAAAGCTAGCGAGAATATACATACGTGTAGTAGGCAGTCGTGAATGTTGCTCAAAGGCAAATTAGAGTCCCAGGCAGAAGAATGAAAAGAGGAAGGCTTATAAAGGGAAGGTGATTAACAGAGAACAGGTGTGTAGGAACCGGGAGTAACAGCTGAAACTAATAAGTAACCATGGTGATGGACTAAACGGGAAATAAACGGATCAAACGGAAAATGAGAACAAAGATGGAAAAATAAACGATAATATGTGAAGATCCGAGACACGGATCACAACACTAAGCCCTGTTTCGGCCACACTTATTCATCGTTTAAGGTTCCCCCCATTGGACTATTTTTTACACGAGTAAGTGCGCCGTTTAATTCTTGAATCTCCGGCTCTTAGCTTTTTATGGATTCATCGATCATTTACAAACTGAGTTCGGAGAGGAAGTGACACCAGAAAGACCGCGCCACAGCCAGCTTGATAACAACGCGGTTTCGTATATCGGAGCTAACCACTGGAAATATAGAGGCCAGTTATCCAGACATGCCCGTGTTTCTACTTCCGTCTGTACAGACGCCTGTGGAAATCAAACGAGTACCTCAAAAGAAGAAAACGCAGCTATTTGGGATGCAACACATCTCAGGCGGCAAAATAATTTTTGAACATCCAGGTCAGCTGTGATTCTACTTACCGAAAAACTTTGTCCATCTGTCGAAGGAGAGACAACGAGAATGCAGGCTCCTGTGGATGCAATAAAAAAAGGTACCGTATGCTTTGTATTACCTGGCCGTTGAGGGAAGACTACGGAAAACATTGAATGCATTTGGACTGGCAAAGCAGACTGTATCAGTTATTATTGTCCACCATGTATGTCCCGGACTCAACGTCTAGGTCCAAAGTATATAAAGTCACCAAAAACGATTGGACAAGGAATGTGAAGGCAAAAGAGTGAGGAGTGTCCTGACCAGATATCTAGATCACTGGATTGATTGATGTAAAATGTTCTTCATCACATTGTTTACTTTCACATGTCCATTTAAAGATTTGATTAATTTATGATGTCTCAGATTTCATTCACTACAATAGGGCCCCACAGCACACTAAACTTCAGTTACAAACCCCGTTTCCATATGAGTTAGGAAATTGTGTTAGATGTAAATATAAATGGAATACAATGATTTTCAAATCCTTTTCAAACCATATTCAGTTGAATATGCTACAAAGACAACATATTTGATGTTCAAACCGATAACCTTTTTTTTTTTTTTTTGCAAATAATCATTAACATTAGAATTAGATGCCATCAACACGTGACAAAGAAATTGGGAAAGGTGGCAATAAATACTGATAAAGTTGAGGAATGCTCATCAAACACTTATTTGGAACATCCCACAGGTGTGCAGGCTAATTGGCAGCAGGTGGGTGTCATGATTGGGTATAAAAACTGCTTCCCAAAAAATGTTCAGTCTTTCACAAGACAGGATGGGGCGAGGTACACCCCTTTGTCCACAACTGCGTGAGCAAATAGTCAAACAGTTTAAGAACAACGTTTCTCAAAATGCAATTGCAAGACATTTTGGGATTTCAACATCTACGGTCCATAATATCATGAAAAGGATCAGAGAATCTGGAGAAATACCTCTACGTAAGCGGCATGGCCGGAAACAAACATTGAATGACCGTGACCTTCGATCCCTCAGACGGCAATGTATAAAAATCCGACATCAATCTCTAAAGGATATCACCACATGGGCTTAGGAACACTTCAGAAAACCACTGTCACTAAATACAGTTCGTCACTACATCTGTAAGAGCAAGTTAAAGCTCTACAATGTAAGGCAAAAGCCATTAATCAGCAACATCCAGAAACGCCGGCTTCTCTGGGCCCGAGATCATCTAAAATGGACTGATGCAAAGTGTAAAAGTCTTCTGTGGTCTGACGAGTCCACATTTCAAATAGTTTTTGGAAATATTCGACATCGTATCATCCGGACCAAAGGGGAAGCGAACCATCCAGACTGTTATCGACGTAAAGTTCAAAAGTCAGCATCTGTGATGGTATAGGGGAGCATTACTGCCCAAGGCCTGGGTAACTTACACATCTGTGAAGGCACCATTAATGCTGAAATGTACATACAGGTTTTGGAGCAACATATGCTGCCATCTAAGCGCCGTCTTTTTCATGGACACCCCTGCTTTTTTCAGCAAGACAATGCCATGCAACATTCAGCACGTGTTACAACAGCGTGGCTTCGTAAAGAAAGAGTGCGGGTACTTTCCTGTCCAGCCTGCAGTCCAGACCTGTCTACCATCAAAAATGTGTGGCGCATTATGTAGCGTAAAATACGACAGCTGAGACCCTGGACTGTTGAACGACTAAAGCTCTACATGAAACAAGAATGGGAAAGAATTCCACTTTTAAACTTTTAACAATTATTTTCTTCAGTTCCCAAACGTTTATTGAGTGTTGTTAAAAGAAAAGGTGATGTAACACAGTGGTGAACATGCCCTTTTCCAACTACTTTGGCACGTATTGCAGCCACGAAATTCTAAGTTAATTATTATTTGCAAAAAGAAATAAAGTTTATGAGTTTGAACATCAAATATCTTGTCTTTGTAGTGCATTCATTTGAATATGGGTTGAAAAGGATTTGCAAATCATTGCATTCCATTTATATTTACATCTAACACAATTTACCAACTCATATGGAAACGGGGTTTGTATTTGAAATACCGCAACACTGGATATTGTTCAGATAAGTTAAACTTAAGAACTTGCACACAAAGCAACACTGGAGGTGACTATGACGTGCGCATTTTCCGCGCATGCGTACTAAATCGTGTTGCGACCATTGTGTGTGTGTGTGTGTGTGGACAAGGAAAAGGTTAGGTGGGATTTACCCAGGATAATCTTAGGCCCTGTTTACACTAAGCCGGATAAGGTTATCCAGGGTAAATCACACCTAAAGTTATCCGTGTCCACTCAAAACAATTCCACCGTTTAAGATCCCGGCCCCCCTCTGCCCGCAGGCGCAACGCAAACTAATATGCATGCGCGGAAAAAAATCCCCCTTAGTGTCCATCTGCTCCAAGCTCTCCAGTAGATGACTTTACTTCATTGTGACGTTGTTATTTGAAATAGCTATATTGTAAATACTTTGCTGTGTTTTGTTTGCTAGTTTTTAAATGAAAATGTATCCTTTGAACTATATCAAGTGTTGTGGTATTTCAATGAACTAAAATCAATTGTGCTGTGGGGCCCCATTGTAGTGAATCACACCTGAGTCACCATACATGAATCAAATCTTTAATCGACATGAGAAAGTAGACAATGTTATCAAGAACATTTTACAACAATTAATCTAGGGATATATATATATATATATATATATATATATATATATATATATATATATATATATATATATATATATATATATATATATATATATATGTATATATTTAATCATTTTTGTGGGTTGACTCTGCCGTTGGGGTATTATTTTGTGAGATATGGCATCAGGGGATAAGTTGGGTCACCCAAAAGAAAAACAGGGAGCAGATGTTCGTCTTCCAGCAGTTGTTTGGGACACGAGGGGATGGTTCCATCTTTAAGCAGCGCGCAAATGGCAGAGTTAGCGAAGATGCGGCCATCACGCACGCTGCCCGGCCATTTAACAGTCACATCCATTAAAGCAATGTTGTTAGTCACACACACATCACATCCACGGGAGGGAGGAAGGTACGAAGTTTTTCGGTAAATAGAATCACACCTGCGAAAGTTCGCCGTCGGAGAAGTGTTGTATCCGAAATAGCTGCAATCGTGGGTTTCCTTCATGCTGCAAAAACTGAAATTGAAGTAAGATTAAATATCTCAAATAAGGGCGATATTTGCTTATTTTCTGTCTGATAAGATAATTCTTCTCACTAAGCAGATTTTATGTTAGAGTGTTTTACTTGTTTTAAGTGTTCTGGTCCGAAATGATCTCAGTATGATATTACAGCTTGTAACTGAGATTTTATGACCTATATTGAGTAAAACATGCTTGAAACTAAAATATCAACTGATGCAAAGCTCTGTCATTAACACTTACAAGTATGAAATTACTTTTTTAAAGTAATATTTTCTTACTTCAAGAATGAAAAAAAATAAATCATGATTCCAAGCACATATCATTATGTCAAGATAATGGCACTAACATTTACTTCAATTAAGAATATTTTTTAACACATTGAGCAAAAAGGTCGGGGGTGGGGCGGAGGCGTGTTTGGGGCGGGGTGTGTGGTTAAGAGGGGTGGCGTACAATTCACCAACTGAGCATTTCATATATATATATATATATATATATATATATATATATATATATATATATACATATGTATGAAATACTTGACTTTCAGTGAGTTCTAGCTATATATATTTATTTTATTTTATATATATAAATAAAAGAAATAGTTGAATTTCTGACAGCACCTATCAAATACACAGTAGTAAAAACACAGTTGTTCTACTAACTGTACTGTGCCTGCTTGTTACTAAAAAAACAACAACAACACTTACCTTTGTGAAGTGAAGTGAATTATATTCATATAGCGCTTTTCTCTAGCGACTCAAAGCGCTTTACATAGTGAAACCCAATATCTAAGTTACATTTAAACCAGTGTGGGTGGCAGTGGGAGCAGGTGGGTAAAATGTCTTGCCCAAGGACACAACGGCAGTGACTAGGATGACGGAAGCGGGAATCGAACCTGCAACCCTCAAGTTGCTGGCACGGCCGCTCTACCAACCGAGCTATGCCACCCCACACTTTCACTATTTGAGTAACCTTTGTTCAGCCATTTGCGTATTGGCGAGCAATCTCCAAATCCGGGAACATCCTTCACGGATTTGTTGTAGACATCCGCAAATGAGAACGGGATGTTGCTTCCAGCTGTCAGCATAGCCATCTTTGTCTCAGCATAAGTTACACCATCGGGTCTCCATTTGCGAGGTGGGCCATAATACTGGGTTGTGAACGATGCTGCGCTGGGGACGCTTTGTGCTTCGCTGACCGTTCATGGCTGAATATCCGTTCGGCCGCCGTGTTCAATGGAGAAGTCTGTTCTACAAAATTTACAGGCAACATACCCTTCCCCTTCGAAATCTCCTGGATAAACTGAAACTCTTGTTTCCATTCGTTTTGGAACTTGCAAGCGTATTTCTTCATTTTGCTCGTCGACGGTGTAATATATTGGGTTGGAGTCAATAACCAGGCGACGTAATGAAGTTACGTCTCTTTACTGTGGGCTTCAGAACAGACTCCCTAATGCATGTTCCTTGACTGCACTTAAATGTAGAATATATTTATATTATATTCTATGTACAGTAGATGGCAGTATTGTCCTGTTTAAGACGGTCACAACTTTGAGTCAGGTCTGACTCAATGTTGGGGGGGCGTGGCCTCCAGCTCCGCTTGAATTTTGGGAGATTTTCGGGAGAAAATTTGTCCTAGGAGGTTTTCGGGTGAGGCGCTGAATTTGGGAAAATCCGGGAGGGTTGGCAAGTATGCATTTCTAGAACCCTCTTGAGGACACTCGGAAAGGTGTGGCAGGAAGTCCCCTGTTGGGAACTCTAATATGAAACTCTTAATGGTAACACTAATTGGTAGCATTAACCCCAATTGGAAACCCTGACCCCTAACTTCAAACCCTAACCCTAATTTGAAATCTTAATTAGTAACCCCAACCCCAATTGGGAACCCTAATTGGAAGCCCTCGCGCCACCTTGTTTGCGTTGTAGTTTATTGCTGTTCTTATTATGTGCATGGCCGCCCTTTAGCGTTCAGGTTTAGTACCGGCATGCGTCTGACTGACGAGGGAAAAAAGGGAAGGGCAATAGGGTTTGGGGTGGGAGGGGGGCACCGTATCTTGGCCCGGTTGCTAATTGAGCGGCGCACTAGACCCCAAGGTCTGCCTCGCTGACGCTTTTTTAATCCATGGCTGTTTAACGCTGGCTGTGCTTGAGTAATTAAGCAGATAATCTTCAATTAAACTGAGCTCGACCCAATCCTCCCCCAACCTCCTTCGCCCGCCATGCAACTGCTCCCACCCACCCGCCCGGAGACAGATGGGCCTCGGCGGCGCACTGCTCCTCTTCCCCAAGATAAATGGCCGTCGCTGCCTCCGCCACCACCCCTCCCGGCCGTAGCCCCACCGTGCTTTATGGAGTGCGTGTTTTCCATTATCGTTTTCATTTTTCAACGCGTTGCAGCGTCTGCATCATATGTTGTCTGTAAGTGCAGACATAACATAATGTGTCCACGCATCTGGTTTATGATTATCTTTAAAATCACATAGTGATGACGTAAAATGCCTCAGTAATTAAATAAAGAAGGGAAGTCCACTTCAGGTTTTGGATCCTCCTGGCCAAACATCGTACAGTTAGACGCTCGGCGTTAAGTTCAAACATTGAGTGGATTTCCTTCAATTAAAAATCGTAATGAAAATTAGAATCGGCTTGAAAATGTATTGCACACTGTTGAATAATTAAACATTCTCATCCTTATAGACGCTTTGAACGAGACACATCGGACTGTAAATTATGACGAATGTAAAATCCTTCACCTCAATAGGAGCAGCAGAGTCGTCAGCCTAATTTTAAAAAAATCGTATATAATTACGAGAAGGATATTAATTCTAAACAAAAATAAAGTTGACGTTTTGCAAGAATCGATGCTAACATGCTAATTAGGGTAGTTGCATTTATATATTGCATGAGTACGCCTCGTTTGTGGGTATATTTGAGTTCATTTAATTTCCTTTACTTATGTCCTCTGTGTATTTAATTTGTATTCGACACATTTGTTGTATGTAATATTGGCTGCATTCCTGATAGTTGCTCGTGTGCCGTGTTGTTCCAGACCACAGCAAACGTTACCCAGCTTGCAAAGACTGTAATAAATCCATTTCAATTAATTGTTCTTTCTAAAAATAAAAAAAAATACAAAATTAGAGTGGTGGGTTGTAAGAGAAAAAACTATCTAAAATTTTAAACGTTTAATTTACGTTAGGTCAGGAAAAAATACAGAGGCTATATCATCCTGTTCTAAACCTGTTTCACAGGTATATAAGTTGTTGTATTCATTTTATCGTATATCAAAAGGTATGTGTAGAATTTTATATGAAACCACAATAGTTGTTTTATATGAAGCCGCAACAGTTGTTTGTGTGCCGTGTTGTTCCAGACCACAGCAAACGTTACCCAGCTTGCAAAGATTGTAATAAATCCATTACAAGAATATGTTTGCAGCACGGTCCACCCCGAAAGCGACAAGCGGTATAAAATGGATGGAATGGAAGTCAATTTTATGAGAAAAAGGTTTTATCGATTGAGAAAGTCGTCATATTCCATTTTCTACCGCTTATTCCCTTTTGGGGTCGCGGGGGGCGCTGGCGCCTATCTCAGCTACAATCGGGCGGAAGGCAGGGTACACCCTAGACAAGTCGCCACCTCATCGCAGGGCCAACACAGATAGACAGACAACATTCACACTCACATTCACACACTAGGGCCAATTTAATGTTGCCAATCAACCTATCCCCAGGTGCATGTTTTTGGAAGTGGGAGGAAGCCGGAGTACCCGGAGGGAACCCACGCTTTCACGGGGAGAACATGCCAACTCCACACAGAAAGATCCCGACCCTGGATTTGAACCCAGGACTGCAGGAACTTCGTATTGTAAAGTCGTCATATTTTTCAAGAAAAAATCATAATGTCACAAAAACATTGTTGTACAACTTTTTGGGGGGCAAAAATGTATATGTTTTATTTTTTTTAAAAACTCTAAATGTTAGCGTACTTAATTTTCTTTCTAAAAAAAAAAATACAAAATTAGAGTGGCGTGTTGTAAGAGAAAAAACTATCTAAAATTTTAAACGTTTAATTTACATTAGGTCAGGAAAAACACAGAGACTATATCATCCTGTTATAAACTTGTTTCACAGGTTTATAAGTTGTTGTATTCATTTTATCGTATATCAAAAGGTATATATAGAATTTTATATGAAACTGCATTAGTTCTTTGTGTGCCGTGTTGTTCCAGACCACAGCAAACGTTACCCAGCTTGCAAAGACTGTAATGAATCCATTACAAGAATATGTTTACAGGACCGTCGACCCCGAAAGGGACAAGCGGTATAAAATGAATGCTATGGAAGTTAATTTTACGAGAAAAAGGTTTTATCGATTGAGAATGTCGTCGTATTTTTCAACAAAAATTTGTAATGTTACAAAAACATAATTGCACATCTTTTTGGGGGGCAAAAATTAATATGTATTATTCCCCCAAAATTCTTAATGTAGCGGAATTAATTGTTTTTTCTAGAAATTAAAAAAAAAAAAAAATTATCGTGGCGGGTTTCAAGAGCAAAAACTATCTAAAATTTTAAACGTTTAATTTACGTTAGGTCAGCAAAAAACACAGAGGCTATATTATAAGTTGTTGTATTCATTTTATTGTATATCAAAAGGTATATATAGAATTTTATATGAAACTGCAATATTTTTTTTTTTTTATGAAGCCGCAACAGTTGTTTGTGTGCCGTGTTGTTCCAGACCACAGCAAACGTTACCCTGCCTGCAAAGACTGTAATAAATCCATTTTTCTCAATAAAGAATGTCGTCATATTTTTCAAGAAAAATTCGTAATTTCACAAAAACATTGTTGCACAACTTTTTGGGGGGGCAAAAATTAATATACTTTATTCCCCAAAAACTCTAAATGTTAGCGTACTTAATTGTTCTTTCTAAAAATACAAAAAAAATACAAAATTAGAGTGGTGGGTTATAAGAGAAAAAACAATCTAAAATGTTAAACGTTTAATTTACATTAGGTCAGGAAAAACACAGAGACTATATCATTCTGTTATAAACTTGTTTCACAGGTTTATAAGTTGTTGTATTCATTTTATCGTATATCAAAAGGTGTATATAGAATTTTATATGAAACTGCATTAGTTTTTTGTGTGCCGTGTTGTTCCAGACCACAGCAAACGTTACCCAGCTTGCAAAGATTGTAATAAATCCATTACAAGAATATGTTTGTAGCACGGTCGACCCCGAAAGGGACAAGCGGTATAAAATGGATGGGATGGAAGTAAATTTTACGAGAAAAAGGTTTTATCGATTGAGAAAATCGTCATGTTTTTCAAGAAAAATTCGTAATGTCACAAAAACATTGTTGCACAACTTTTTGGGGGGCAAAAATTAATATGTATTATTCCCAAAAAATTCTTAATGTAGCGGAGTTAATTGTTTTTTCTAAAAATAAAAAAATAAAAAATAAAATATCGTGGCGGGTTTCAAGAGCAAAAAGGATCTAAAATTTTAAACGTTTAATTTACGTTAGGTCAGGAAAAAACACAGAGGCTATATTATAAGGTGTTGTATTCATTTTATCGTATATCAAAAGGTATATATAGAATTTTATATGAAACCGCAATAGTTTTTTTTTTTTATGAAGCTGCAACAGTTGTTTGTGTGCCGTGTTGTTCCAGACCACAGCAAACGTTACCCAGCTTGCAAAGACTGTAATAAATCCATTACAAGAATATGTTTGCAGCACGGTCAACCGCGAAAGGGACAAGCGGTATAAAATGGATGGGATGGAAGTCAATTTTACGAGAAAAAGGTTTTCTCGATAAAGAATGTCATCATATTTTTCAAGAAAAATTCGTAATGTCACAAAAACATTGTTGCACAACTTTTTGGGGGGGCAAAAATTAATATGTTTTATTCCCAAAAAACTCTAAATGTTAGCGTACTTAATTGATCTTTATAAAAATACAAAAAAAATTAAAAAATTAGAGTGGTGTGTTGTAAGAGAAAAAACTATCTAAAATTTTAAACGTTTAATTTACATTAGGTCAGGAAAAACACAGCGACTATATCATCCTGTTATAAACTTGTTTCACAGGTTTATAAGTTGTTGTATTCATTTTATCGTATATCAAAAGGTATATATATAATTTTATATGAAACTGCATAAGTTATTTGTGTGCCGTGTTGTTCCAGACCACAGCAAACTTTACCCAGCTTGCAAAGATTGTAATAAATCCATTACAAGAATATGTTTGTAGCACGGTCGACCCCGAAAGGGACAAGCGGTATAAAATGGATGGTATGGAAGTACATTTACGAGAAAAAGGTTTTATCGATTGAGAAAGTCGTCATGTTTTTCAAGAAAAATTCGTAATGTCACAAAAACATTGTTGCACAACATTTTGGGGGGCGAAAATGTATATGTTTTATTCCAAAAAAACTCTAAATGTTAGCGTACTTAATTTTTCTTTCTAAAAATAAAAAAAAAATACAAAATTAGAGTGGTGGGTTGTAAGAGAAAAAACAATCTAAAAATTTAAACGTTTCATTTACATTAGGTCAGCAAAAACACAGAGACTATATCATCCTGTTAGAAACTTGTTTCACAGGTTTATAAGTTGTTGTATTAATTTTATCGTATATCAAAAGGTATATATAGAATTTTATATGAAACTGCATTAGTTATTTGTGTGCCGTGTTGTTCCAGACCACAGCAAACGTTACCCAGCTTGCAAAGATTGTAATAAATCCATTACAAGAATATGTTTGCAGGACCGTCGACCCCGAAAGGGACAAGCGGTATAAAATGGTTGCGTCGGAAGTCAATTTTACGAAAAAAAGATTTTATCGATTGAGAATGTAGTCATATTTTTCAAAAAAATTCGTAATGTTACAAAAACATCATTGCACATCTTTTGGGGGGGGGCAAAAATTACTGTGTATTATTCCAAAAAAACTTTTAATGTAGCGGAATTAATTGTTCTTTCTAAAAATAAATTTAAAAAAAATTATAGTGGCGGGTTTCAAGAGCAAAAACTATCTAAAATTTTAAACATTTAATTTACGTTAGGTCAGGAAAAAATACAGAGGCTATATCATCCTGTTATAAACCTGTTTCACAGGTTTATAAGTTGTTGAATTCATTTTATCGTATATCAAAAGGTATATATAGAATTTTATATGAAACCGCAATAGTTTTGTTTTTTTATGAAGCCGCAACAGTTGTTTGTGTGCCGTGTTGTTCCAGACCACAGCAAACGTTACCCAGCTTGCAAAGACTGTAATAAATCTGTAATAAAATTTGGGGCGGCATGGCGTAGTGGGTAGAGCGGCTGTGCCAGAAACCTGAGGGTTGCAGGTTCGCTTCCAACCTATTGACATCAAAGTCGCTGCCGTTGTGTCCTTGGGCAGGACACTTCACCCTTTGCCCCCGGTGCCGCTCACACTGGTGAATGAATGATGAATGAATGATTGGTGGTGGTCGGAGGGGCCGTAGGCGCAAACTGGCAGCCAAGCTTCCGTCAGTCTACCCCAGGGCAGCTGTGGCTACAGATGTAGCTTACCACCACCAGGTGTGAATGAATGATGGGTTCCCACTTCTCTGTGAGCGCTTTGAGTATATAACAATAGAAAAGCGCGATATAAATCTAATCCATTATTATTTATTATTAAATCCATTACAAGAATATGTTTCCAGCACGGTCGACCCCGAAAGGGACAAGCGGTATAAAATGGATGCGATGGAAGTCAATTTTAGGAGAAAAATGTTTTATCGATTGAGAAAGTCGTCATATTTTTCAAGAAAAATTCATAATGTCACAAAAACATTGTTGCACATCTTTTTGGGGGGCAAAAATTAATATGTGTTATTCCAAAAAAACTCCTAATGTTAGCGGAATTAATTGTTCTTTCTAAAATAAAATAATACAAAACTATCGAAAATTTTAAACGTTTAATTTATGTTAGGTCAGAAAAAAACACAGAGGCTATATCATCCTGTTATAAACCTGTTGCACAGGTTTATAAGTTGTTGTATTCATTTTATCGTATATCAAAAGGTATATATAGAATTTTATATGAAACCGCAATAGTTGTTTTATATGAAGCCGCAACAGTTTTTTGTGTGCCGTGTTGTTCCAGACCACAGCAAACGTTACCCAGTTTGCAAAGACTGTAATAAATCCATTACAAGAATATGTTTGCAGCACGGTCGACCCCGAAAGGGACAAGCGGTATAAAATGGATGCGATGGAAGTTAATTTTAGGAGAAAAATGTTTTATCGATTGAGAATGTAGTCATATTTTTCAAGGACAATTCGGAATGTTAGAAAAAAATCTGTTGCACATCTTTTTGGGGAACAAAAAATAATGTGTGTTATTAAAAAAACATACTCTAAATGTTAGCGGAAATAAATGTTTTTTCTAAAAAAATTACAAAATTATGGCAACGGGTTTCACAAGAAAAAACTATCAAAATTTTCCCAAAGTAACTAACGTTTAAATTACGTTAGGTCAGGAAAAAAACACAGAGGCTGTATCCTCCACACAAGCCTGTTTCGCAGGTTTATAAGGTGTTGTATTCATTTTATCGTATATCAAAAGGTATATATAAAATACTATATGAAACTGTAATAGTTTTTTGCGTGCCGTGTTGTTCCAGACCACAGCAAACATTACCCAGCTAGCAAAGATTGTAACAAATCCATTACAAGAAAATGTTTGCAGCACGGTCGACCCCGAAAGGGACAAGCGGTAGAAAATAGATGGGATCAAAGTCAATTTTACGAAAAAAGGTATTATCTGTGGAGAACATAGTCATATTTTTTAAGAAAAATTTGGAATGCACACATTTTTGGGTGGCAAAAAGTAATGTGTGTTATTCCAAAAAAAATACATGTCAGCAGAATTAAATGTTATTTCTAAATAAAAAAGACAATATTATAATGGCAGGTTTCAAGAGAAAAAAGCAATCTAAATTTTCCGAATTTAACTAACGTTTGAATTTACGTTACGTCAGGAAAAAACACAGATGCTATACCATCCCTACAATCCTGTTTCGCAGGTTTATAAGTTGTTGTATTCATCTTATCGTAAGGTACAGATAAAATGTTATATCAAACCGCAATTCTAGCAGAATAAAGTAAAGTTGAAGAAATAAAATATTACGGTAATGTTAATAAAAAAAATGAAAAAATACCGTTTGTTTTCGGATTATAAATCGCAATTTTTTTTATATTTTGGCCGGGGGTGCGACGTATACTCCGGAGCGACTTATGTGTGAAATTATTAACACATTACCGTGAAATATTAAATAATATTATTTATCTCATTCGCGGAAGAGATGAAGAAAATTATTATTTTATTATGCATTTTCGGCCGGTGCGATTTATATAATCCGAAAAATGCGGTAACTAAATGAATTTCTATGAGAAATATTCATAATTTTAAGAGGTAGAGATTGTCGGGATTTTACAAAAAACACGCTGTAGTCTTGAAAGGAAATTGTTGTAAAATAATTTTAGAATGTCATGAGAATTGTACGAGATAGAAATAATGATATCAACAACAATCTTATTTCCAAGTCACGGTTTTATGTGAATAAAGTCGTAATTCCACGGGGGAACAGTACAAGGGTTCAATCTTGCATTTTTTTCGTTTGTCCTTGCGATACTACATTTTTAATGAAAACATATACTTTTGTTATTTTTTTTTGTAACATTTTAACAAAACAATTTTAATCTTGTCAACATACTCCGTTGTAGAAAGCTAATAATGGCACAAATGGGTTTATGAGGGTTGGACTCCGCCAAGGGTGCCCTTTGTCACCGATTCTGGCTCAGTCAAGTCAAGGCGTTGAGGGGTTCCGGTTTGGTGACCGCAGGATTAGGTCTCTGCTCTTTGCAGATGATGTGGTTCTGATGGCTTCATCTGGCCGGGATCTTCAGCTCTCACTGGATCGGTTCGCAGCCGAGTGTGAAGCGACCAGAATGAGAATCAGCACCTCCAAGTCCGAGTCCATAGTTCTCTCCCGGAAAAGGGTGGAATGCCATCTCTGGGTTGGGGAGGAGACCCTGCCCCAAGTGGAGGAGTTCAAGTACCTAGGAGTCTTGTTCACGAGTGAGGGAAGAGTGGATCGTGAGATCGACAGGCGGATCGGCGCGGCGTCTTCAGTAATGCGGACGTTGTACCCATCCGTTGTGGTGAAGAAGGAGCTGAGCCGGAAGGCAAAACTCTCAATTTACTGGTCGATCTACGTTCCCATCCTCACCTATGGTCATGAGCTTTGGATCATGACCGAAAGGATAAGATCACGGGTACAAGCGGCCAAAATGAGTTTCCTCCGCCGCGGGGCTCTGCCTTAGAGATAGGGTGAGAAGCACTGCCATCCGGGAGGAGCTCAAAGTAAAGCCGCTGCTCCTCCACATCGAGAGGAGCCAGATGAGGTGGTTCAGGCATCTGGTCAGGATGCCACCTGAACGCCTCCCTCGGGAGGTGTTTAGGGCACGTCCAACCGGTAGGAGGCCACGGGGAAGACCCAGGACACGTTGGGAAGACTATGTCTCTGTCAGGCTTTCCCCTGACAGTTTGTCTATGTTTTAGTTTTTTCCTCTGCATTTGTCTGTTTCCTCTGTGTTTAGTATTTCCTGTCCTTAGTTCCTGTCTGGTGCTCTTATTTTGTCAGCTTCCTGTCTTGTTCCTCCTCAGCTGCGGCTGATTGGCACCTGGCCACACCTGTCGCCAATCAGCCCGCTCCTATTTGCACCTGCTTTCTGTTGTGTCAGTTGCTGGATCATTGTATTGTCATTTGTATTGTCATTTGGACTTGTCGTTGCCATATGTTGCTCTTGTCGTGTCAATGTGATTCTTTTCAGCTATTACCTGTCGTGCTAGATTTTGTCCTGGTCGTCGTAGCGGTAAGCTGTTCTTGTTAGCCATTAGTTATTTCCAGTTTTTCTGTTTGCTATCCACTAGCTTCCATGCTAAAGTTCCTTTTTGTTTTCTAGCTTCCAGTGCTATTTCCCTTAGTTTGTTATTCCGCCCACGTGCGTACTTTTTGTTTGTTCTTGTTTAGTTTTAATTAAATCATGTTTTCATATGCTATGCCTGCCTCCTTCTCTGCATCTTGGGGTTCATCAACAACTAATTCTGACAGTCTCCCGGCTGGCCTGGGAACGCCTCGGGATCCCCCGGGAGGAGCTGGACCAAGTGGCTGGGGAGAGGGAAGCCTGGGTTTCCCTGCTTAGGCTTTTGCCCCCGCGACCCGACCTCGGATAAGCGGAAGAAGATGGATGGATGGATGGGTTTATTATAGAGCTAGCAAGGGCTCGGAGGTCATTATTTGACGTAAAGAACGTTATTATCTCATTAAGGTCGGCTAATGTTAACCCAAAACTGTAATCAATAGTTAAGATCAACCTATTGCTGTATTGCCTTGCTGCAAGCATCGAGCGACTGATGCTATTGAATATTTAGCCTGTACTGTATGTAAGCCAGAATAAACAGCATTTTTGTTGGTGAAATATGAAGAAAGGATGTTTTTTGGGGGGTTTGTTAACGTAAAAAATTGATCCCAAAGCGGAGGAGGTATCCTCCTCCAATGAGCCCTAAATGAGCCTTTGAATTCCCATCAGCCATTGCACATACATTTTAGATGCCTTACGGGACCTGCCATTTTAGCCCCGCGTTAATGATCCACGAGAGCGTCAGCGACGCTAACGCTCGCACGTAGCCCCCCCCCCACCCCCACCCCTCCATTGGCGCCTGCTCCATCCCTCCCTGCCCTGTTTCCACAGCGATAATTAAGCCATCAAAGCGTGCAAGCGCGCCCATCCTGTGTCTCCAAGGTGAGAATGTGGGCTCACATGTCAAGTGGAGCGCAGCCACCCGTGTGGCTCTTTAAAACGACGGCGTGTGTGTGTGTGTGTGTGTGTGTGTGTGTGTGTGTGTGTGTGTGTGTGTGTGTGTGTGTGTGTGTGTGTGTGTGTGTGTGTGTGTGTGTGTGTGTGTGTAATCATGGCAGCAGCTGCAGGCTTGAAGACAGAACAGTGTGACGTCAGCCGGATGTCGGATAGCTGCCTCTCTAACATGGCCAACCGAAAAAGAGGCAAAAAATAGCCCGAGCTGACACATATTCCGTGTTAAATAGCACATATTTCTCTCTTCCAGCATGCTTGGATCATTGTTACACAAAACCCAAAACCAGTGAAGTTGGCACGTTGTGTAAATCGTAAATAAAAACAGAATACAATGATATGCGAATCCTTTTTAAAGGGGAACATTATCACAATTTCAGAAGGGTTAAAACCAATAAAAATCAGTTCCTAGTGGCTTATTTTATTTTTCAAAGTATTTTTCAAAATTTTACCCATCATGGAATATCCCGAAAAAAGGTTTTAAAGTGCCTGATTTTCGCTATCTGTAAATCCACCCGTCCATTTTCCTGTGACGTCTCATAGTGATGCCAATACAAACAAACATGGCGGATAGCACAGCAAGAAATAGCGACATTAGCTCGGATTCAGACTCGGATTTCAGCGGCTTAAGCGACTCAACAGGTTACGCATGTTTTGAAACGTATGGTTGGAGTGTGGAGGCAGACAGCGAAAACAAAATTGAAGAAGAAACTGAAGCTATTGAGCGAATAGCTATTGACGCTATTCGGCGATCGCCTACTAACCAACGATTGCATCTTTTGACCACTGGAGCAACTTAAAATCGTTGATTGGTAAGTGTTTGTTTGGCATTAAATGTGGGTGGAGGGAAAGGCTGGATGCAAATATAGCTACAAATGTACATACAGCTAGCCTAAATAGCATGTTAGCATCGATTAGCTGGCAGTTAAGCCGTGACCAAATATGTCTGATTGGCACATAAGTCAATAACATCAACAAAACTCACCTTTGTGATTTCGTCGACTTTATCGTTGGAAATGCATCCGCTTTGAGTGTCGCAGGATATCCACACATTCTTGCCATTTCTGCCCATGTGAGCATCGATTAGCATGCCGTGCTAATCGATGCACACTCCACGTAAGACAACTTGAATCCATCCCTGATCATGTTGTTACACCCTCCGACAACACACTGACGAGGCATGATGTCTTCAAGGTACGGAAAACAGTCGAAAAAAACGGAAAATAACAGAGCTGATTTGACTTGTGTGTGTAATGTGTTTGAGAAAATGGCGGATTGTTTCCCATTGTGACGTCACGGGTGAAAGGTCAACGCTCCTACAGCGAACAATTGAAAGTCGTTTAAATCGCCAAATTCACCCTTTTAGAGTTCGGAAATCGGTTAAAAAAACATATGGTCTTTTTTCTGCAACATCAAGGTATATATTGACGCTTACATAGGTCTGGTGATAATGTTCCCCTTTAAATGTATATTCAATTGAATAGAGTGCAAAGACAAGATTATATACTTAATGTTCGAACTGGAAAAAGCTGTTATATTTTTGCAAATATTAGCTCATTTGGAATTTGACGCCTGCAACATGTTTCAAAAAAGCTGGCACGAGTGGCAAAAGGGACAGAGAATGTTGAAGAATGCTCATGAAACACTTATTTGGAACATCCCACAGGTGAACAGGCTAATTGGGAACAGGTGGGTGCCATGATTGGGTATAAAAGCAGCTTCCATGAAATGCTCAGTCCTGCACAAACACGGATGTGGTGAGGGTCACCACTTTGTGAATGAATGTGTGAGCGAATTATCAAACAGTTTAAGAACAGCATTTCTCAACCAGCTATTGCAAGGAATTTTGGGATTTCACCATCTACAGTCCGTAATGTCATCAAAAGGTTCAGGGAATCTTTGAGAAATCACTGCACGTAAGGGATGGTATTACGGACCTTGGATCCCTCAGGCGGCGCTGCATCAAAAAGTGACATCAGTGTGTAAAGGATATCACCACTTGGGCTCAGTAACACTTCGGAAAACCACTGTCAGTAACTACAGTTTGTCGCTACATTTGTAAGGACGGTGTGGCGCAGTGGGACAGTGGCCGTGCAGTGGGAGAGTGGTCGTGCGGATCAATCGAACTGTCCCCTTAGCAGAAAAACAGCCCCAAAGCATGATGTTTCCATCACCATGCTTCACAGTAGGTGTGGTGTTCTTGGGATGCAACTCAGTATTTTTCTTCCTCCAAACACGACGAGTTGAGTTTATACCAAAAAGTTCTATTTTGGTTTCATCTGACCACATGACATTCTCCCAATCCTCTGCTGTATCATCCATGTATCCCTTTTGGTATAAACTCAACTCGTCGTGTTTGGAGGAAGAAGAATACTGAGTTGCATCCCAAGAACACCAGACCTACTGTGAAGCATGGGGGTGGAAACATCATACTTTGGGGCTGTTTTTCTGCTAAGGGGACAGGACGATTGATCCGTGTTAAGGAAAGAATGAATGGGGCCATGTATCGTGAGATTTTGAGCCAAAACCTCCTTCCATCATTGAGAGTTTTGAATGGTTGACCAAATACTTAATTTCCACCATCATTTACCGATAAATTCTTTAAAATTCCTGCAATGTGAATTCCTGGATTTTTCACATTCTGTCTCTCACAGTCGAAATGTACCTATGATGAAAATTACAGACCTCTGTCATCATTTTAAGTGGGAGAACTTGCACAATCGGTGGCTGACTAAATACTTTTTTGCCCCACTGTATACAGCAGAGGTGGGACCAAGTCATTGTTTTGCAAGTCACAAGTAAGTCTCAAGTCTTTGCCCTCAAGTCTCGAGTCAAGTTTAGAGTCAAGACAGGCAAGTCCCGAGTCAAGTCCAAAGTCAAGACTGGAAAGTCTCAAGTCAAGTCCCAAGTCCGGCATTTTGAGTTTCGAGTCATTTCAAGTCCTTTTAACCCCAGACTAATATATTTACACAGATTGTGTAAGCTTTTAAAACACTGTATGCATTTATTAAAACAAGTGCATTTGAAACTGCAGGAAAAAAATAGTGCTGACATTGCACTTCACAATAGCACTAATAACCAGTCAATGTAAACATTTAACTCAATCCTTTACAGAATAAACACATTTTAAAAAAACAAGTGCAACTGTACTTGTTCACACAAACGTGTTAACATTGTATTTCCATGGAATATTGCATTGGAACTAGTTCCACAGCAGTTTATATCCTGTTCTTACCTTATCTCATTGATCTCATCTCATACTGTATGTGTGTTGATGTGTGCGTACACATGAAAAACATAACAAATACATGAACATAACAATGAACAGAGTTGTACTTTTTAAATGTCAGGGCCCTATGCAATATGTACACATATTCTTAATATAGTATACATTTTAACTGACCTTTATTTGACTATGTCTGTCTTCTTGTAGGTGGCTAAAATACGCGGTGCTGCTGACCACCGTACAACGTTACGTTACCGTTTGTGATACATTGACTAACGTAACACTATGTGTAGGTACCTCATGAAACCCTGCTTAAAAAAATAATTTGACAAAAAGTATGAATAAAGAAGTGAACTTCAGTGGGCGCAACAGATTGTTGTGTTTGCAATGACATTATAACCATAGACATCTTAAAAGTAGACGCAGCATTGGCTGCTATTACACGAGCAATTTGGCCGCCATCTTGAAGAGGTGACGAGGTGCCGACGAGCAGCCTAAACTGACAGTTGAGAGGTAGAAAACAAAGATGTCGGGCTGGTGTTCAGCGTTTTCCTGCTCAAATGAGCGGACTGTTGAAAACAGAAATCGGGGGATTACTTTTCATAAGTAAGATTTAACATTAACGTACAATTGGTTGTATTTTGTGAAAAGAATATCACCACAGATTTGAGAAGGAACAAAGATCTTCAATATTTGTATGTGAAAATCACAAAGAAATCTTCTGGGGGAGGATGACGCCCCTACAGGTATTTGGTTTACAAACTTTCAGCCCCACCTAAAACAAAATTCACCAGCCACCACTGATGATGATGTATTCTCATTTTAGGCAAAATATAAGACAATACTCTCTTAACAGTATAATTGTAACCAGGAGTAAGTGTTCAAGTAACAATATTCAAATACTAACATTGTTGGGTAAGACAGACTTTGCTTTTATTCTGAATCCAGTGAAACAGATTGGTGGTTTTAGTTCATATAAAGACTTTCAGGTGTTTATATATGTTTAAGTATTTGGCAGACACTTTTATCCAAAGCAACATACATGAAAATTACATACAAAACAATCACTGTAAACATTATTATTTAAGGGAAGAATGTAATAGAAAATAACAATAAAAAAGTGTCAAGACAGAATAAACTCTCTGCTGCTGAAAAAACAGAGATACAGTCTATAGGTCCCTAAGATATATAGATATCTAATGTATTCATACATTGTTTATGTAGGATATACTCATGTATATATAACCTAATCATATTGTTTCTTCAACTTAAAAAATAGCTGACCGTTTTTTCCCCCTTTTTGGGATTATTATTCCCAATTTTGATCTCGGACGTCTGGTCACTTATGGCATATAAGATTATTATATTACTGTTAAGCAAACTATGAACACGCCAAAACATGTGTCCTTTATCATAGCTACACGTATGACATAAAAGCGGGTGAAAATAAGTGGTATTCAGTGAGACAAATTAATTAAATGTGCTGACAGTTCATTGCTCCTGTCAAATGAATTGCACTGAGTGGAGTGGATCACCACTCCAAGATGGCGGCCACGCGTCTCGTCTGCGTGAGTAGACAGTAGCGCTCCATGCTGCGTCCACTTATAAGATGTCTGTGGTTCTAACGTTAGCAGTGAGTGTACAGCCTCACTGATTTAACTACAAAACAAATAAAACTTGCGTTACTCAGCCAGTCAACGTTAGCTCACATTCAAAACTTACCCTTCATTGTGCATCTTGAAATGTCAAACGAAGTAGGAAGTTGTTGCGTCTCCGTCTGTAATCTTCTAACCGCATGCTTTGCATACTGGAACTTGTTTTTTGTTGACCAACTCGTAGTTATAATACCCGAACGAAACTATTTTTTCCCATAATTTTTCCTCACTGGCGGGTTGTTTGAGAGCTCTTCTTTTTTGGTTTTTCTGCAATTTGATTGGCTGAATGCTGTGTGACGAAAACAACGGGGATGTAATTTGATTGGCTGTTGTTCTGACAGGTAACGCACATACGCTGACAGACGCACACTTGTACACGATGGAAGATACGGGGCGCTCCTGAATAACTTTTTAATCGTTGGGTTTTGGGGAAAGTAGCAAGTCATGTCAAGTCAAAAGGCTCAAGTCCAAGTCAAGTCACAAGTCATTGATGTTAAAGTTTAAGTCGAGTTGCAAGTCTTTTTACATTTTGTCAAGTCGAGTCTAAAGTCATCAAATTCATGACTCGAGTCTGACTCGAGTCCAAGTCATGTGACTCGAGTCCACACCCCTGGTATACAGTATATATATATATATATATATATATATATATATATATATATATATATATATATATATATGAAATACTTCACTGTTAACCACGCCCCTGAATCCACCTGAAAAATAGGTGACAATAGGCAGGACAAAGATACACTTTTTTGTTTGGACTGTTTTCGTGAGTAATCTTTTTCGAGAGTATCAGTAACGATGGATACGATGGCAAAAAAAAACGTAATGGAAAAAAATGGAAGAAAAATTGCAATTCATCACCTAAACTTGGTTAGTGAAAATGTTAACCTCTAGATAGATAGATGGATAGATAGATAGATAGATAGATAGATAGATAGATAGATAGATAGATAGATAGATAGATAGATAGATAGATAGATAGATAGATAGATAGATAGATAGATAGATAGATAGATAGATAGATAGATAGATAGATAAATAGATAGATAGATAGTACTTCATTGATTCCTTCAGGAGAGTTCATTCAGGAAAATTAAAACTCTACTGTATTTTTAAGTCTTATGAGGGCAAACATTCCATTCCAGGAACTTATAACTGTATTTGAATAATTTTCTCAATTTAGATCGGGGGCCACATGAAGAAAATAAATAAACTTCCAAGTCGGCCTGACTGGTAAAATCACACACGATAACTTACAAATAAAAACAACTTCAGATTGTTTTCTTTGTTAAAAAATAGAACAACACATTCTGAAAATGTACAAATCATAATTTTGTTGGTTTTTTTTTACACTTCCATGTTGTGGTTAATAGTACACTAACTTTATTTATACTTTCTGAATAAAGTATGTGATAATTTTCATCAGTCAACTCATTGGTGTTAATTTTTAATCAGTCAAGATAAAAAAAATAGTAATATAAAAATCGAAACAGGATGTTTTTTATGTAGTTTGCTCATTTTCCTGGACTGATGTACTAACATCATGTGGTTTATTTTTTATTTTTTTACATATGTAGCGTCATCTACCAAGATACAAATAATTGCTATTGTGACATCTAGTGGACACATTTAGAACAGCAGTTTAATTCATACAAAAATTTCGGTTCATTCTTATACTTAGCAAACTCATCCCGTGGGCCGGATAAAACATATACCGCCCGGGGGCTTGAAATTTGATACCCCTGGCCTAAATCTTAATTTAAATAAAATGCCTGCAACAAATTGTGGTCATCTACCAAAGGTAAAGTTGTGTTAGCAAACACCCTGTACAGTCATGCCTTTTTTTTAAATGACAGTTTGGAAGACAGGCTAGATAACATGAAATACAGATCGTTTTCAAATCCTTAGACATCATCAATTACTTACATGCAATTAGTCAAAGACATTTTGCTTGATGGCAGCCATATTTTTCAACCAGTCATGCCGAAATTGTGTGTGCTTGTCTGTCCACCTGAAAGTCTTTACCTAATTCTGCGGCGATTAAAGTTACTGTGGGCGTTTTTGTAGAGCGCATAGAGCCGTGTGGGAAATTTCAAGTCACTCCGATTTAAGGGCGTCAAATTTTGGGGTTTAACGTTGGATTTGTCAGAAAAATAATAGCACAGGCAACACAATAGCGGTGCATATTTTGACAGATTGTCATCTTTGGCGTGTGGCGGTTCAGGAGTAGAAGCATTACACCACGGGGTGCCCTCGTTTTTCACATGTTTATACAGTTGTATCTCAACTTACGAGCTTGATTGGTTTTAAAGTACTAGTATAATGGAAAAATAAGTATATTTTAAATTGAAGTGATTATCATATATTTTTGATTTATAAGACTTATGCTTGCAGATATCCATCCATCCATCCATTTGCGGGGGGTGCTGGAGCCTGTCTCAGCTGCACTCGGGCGGAAGGCGGCGTACACCCTGGACAAGTCGCCACCTCATCGCAAGGCCGATAGTATTGATTGACTGATTGAAACTTGTATTAGTAGATTGCACAGTACAGTACATATTCCGTACAGTTAACCACTAAATGATAACACCCGAATAAGTTTTTTAACTTATTAATCAATTCATGGTAGTACATACAGTGGGGCAAAAAAGTATTTAGTCAGCCACCGATTGTGCAAGTTCTCCCACTTAAAATCAATCAATCAATCAATCAATGTTTACTTATATAGCCCTAAATCACTAGTGTCTCAAAGGGCTGCACAAACCACTACGACATCCTCGGTAGGCCCACATAAGGGCAAGGAAAACTCACACCCAGTGGGACATCGGTGACAATAATGACCCAGTGGGACGTCGGTGACAATGATGACTATGAGAACCTTGGAGAGGAGGAAAGCAATGGATGTCGAGCGGGTCTAACATGATACTGTGAAAGTTCGATGCTTAATGGATCCAACACAGTCGCGAGAGTCCAGTCCAAAGCGGATCCAACACAGCAGCGAGAGTCCCGTTCACAGCGGAGCCAGCAGGAAACCATCCCAAGCGGAGGCGGATCAGCAGCGCAGAGATGTCCCCAGCCGATACACAGGCAAGCAGTACATGGCCACCGGATCGGACCGGACCCCCTCCACAAAGGAGAGTGGGACATAGGAGAAAAAGAAAAGAAACGGCAGATCAACTGGTCTAAAAAGGGAGTCTATTTAAAGGCTAGAGTATACAAATGAGTTTTAAGGTGAGACTTAAATGCTTCTACTGAGGTGGCATCTCGAAGTGTTACCGGGAGGGCATTCCAGAGTACTGGAGCCCGAAATGAAAAAGCTCTATAGCCCGCAGACTTTTTTTGGGCTTTGGGAATCACTAATAAGCCGGAGTCCTTTGAACGCAGATTTCTTGCCGGGACATATGGTACAATACAATCAGCAAGATAGGATGGAGCTAGACCGTAATGACAGAGGTCTGTAATTTTCATAAAAGGTACTCTTCAACTGTGTGAGACAGAATGTGAAAAAAAAATCCAAGAATTCACATTGTAAGAATTTTAAAGAATTTATTTGCAAATGATGGTGGAAAATAAGTATTTGGTCAACCATTCAAAGCTCTCACTGATGGAAGGAGGTTTTGGCTCAAAATCTCACGATACATGGCCCCATTCATTCTTTCCTTAACACGGATCAAAAGTCCTGTCCCCTTAGAGGAAAAACAGCCCCAAAGCCTGGTGTTTCCACCCCCATGCTTCACAGTAGGTCTGGTGTTCTTGGGATGCAACTCAGTATTCTTCTTCCTCCAAACACGACGAGTTGAGTTTATACCAAAATTAATACATGGATGATACAGCAGAGGATTGGGAGAATGTCATGTGGTCAGATGAAACCAAAATAGAACTTTTTTGTATAAACTATACTAAATACTTTTTTGTCCCACTGTACATCATGTATACAAAACCTTAATAGAGGTGTTTGGATGTTTTAAGGGCTTTATAGGCAGAAAAGAGTGATTGCCATGGGCTCCATTGAAAGCGGCAAAATTCCCCCCAAAAAGTGCAATTCCCCGTTAGAGACCCCCTCCCCCACCTGAGTGCTCTCCCACTTCCACGGCCACACACGCCTGACATGCTTATACCTGGGGGGTGATCATGGTGATCAGAAGGGGAAGGGCTTTTGCGCGTCTGCAGCAGGGGTGCTAATCAGGAGGCGTATGTTAATTTATATTTCTGGCGTCAGCCAATCAACAGGTAATACGAATAAACATGTCCTAATAAGCCCATCATGATGATTGATATCACGCACCTGAGCTGAACGGAAACTCATAATTAATCCTGCATGACGCCTCCGTAACGGAGACGCGGGCGATAAAGGCCGAGAGGGCAAATTATGTGTATTTCCGGTTTAAGGCTCTGGGGGAGGGGGGTCGGGTAAGCTAAATGATGTTGATGAACCTGTATAGGCATTTTTACCCCCTAAGGATTGCGTGAAGGGGAAAAAAAGAAGGTCACCGGAGCGATTAATTGGTGGCTGCGGGAGCTGATGATGTGCAGATAATGGGGGCTCCTTCGTGGGCGGCGGCCGCCGGTCCTGGCGGAGAGAGATATAACCTTTTTGTCTCAGGGACGGCAGATATACGAGGCGGGCGAGCGCCAAGGATTATACACGAGGCCCTCGCAGCAAGATGGAGAGGAGGGGGGAGGGCAATGAGGGAGGCTGGGGGGGGGGGGGTGGCAGCTTGTGACCGTAGAATAATTTCAGCCTCTTTCCCTCCCTGGAGACCACACACACACGCCGTCTGAGCCAACCTGCGCACGCACGCACGCATGCACGCACGCACGCATGCACGCACGCACGCACACACACACACACACACACACACACACGCGCGCACACACACACACACTCTTGTATTTGTTACCTTCTTGAGACCTCCGAAAAATGCCTACCTCTTTAGGACCACCATCTCTAGATATATAACGATTTGTATTTACAACATTAATAATATATACATACTGTGTAAATATAAAAGAACTTCTTGTGAAAAAGGAGGTGGAATTCTTTGAGAAGGTCACAATTTCACAAAAAAAACTTGTTATGATAAAAGTCGTCTTTTCACTCAACGCGAGTCAACATTTTTACAAGAAAAACTGAACATTTGTGCAATATTATGATAAAAGTTGCAGTTTTACAGGAAAAGCTTAAAAGGTTGGCAATTTTATGAAAAAAGTCATAATTGTACAATAGTCACAATTCTATAAGGACACTTAAAAATGCTGCCAATATTATAATAATCATTGGAATTTTACGCCGCAAAACTATGACTGTCATGACTTGGACTTTGGAGCAGCTCGCTGCGATGAATGTTCTCCCGGGGTGCAAAACGACTTGACAGGAAGGTCAAAGTAACAACATGATATCATTTTACTCAAAAAGAAAGAAACAAAAGGCCTGCACAATGCGGAGAACGAACTTGGCTAAGAAAACAAAAACTAGCACAATGGCAGAACTATCGACATAAAATCGAAAACCCTTACTGTGACGTGAAAAAACGAGCATGGATAATGTCAGGGGTATCAAGAGTATCAAGAGTAATGTGCGATTACCTGGCAACTACGGGCTTAAATAATGGTGACATGATTAACACAGGTGCATGAGTCCTAAACAAATCAGGTGCATGAGTCCAAATGAATCGGGTGAACTAATTGGTCGTCATGGTGACAAAATAAATAGGAGTGCAAAAAGAGTCCAAAACCCAAACAAAACGTAACAAAACAAAACGTGACCACAGAACATGACAATGACAAAAGTCATAATTTTACTCCGAAAATGTCACTGTTTTACAAGGACAACAAAAAAATTGGCAATATTGTGATGAAAGTCAGAAATGTATAAATACACATTTTATAAATGTCACCATTTTGCTTTAATAAGTAATACTTTTACATTTAAAAAAAAATTTAATAATATTGCAATATTACAGAAACAAAAAGAATATGAGAAATTGTTCCTGATATTCTTAGTAAGAAAAAAGTCAACACAGTGTGGAAAAAAGACCACTTTTCGTTATTTTTAATGAATTTTTAGTTGTAAATGTTTTTAATTTTTTGTTATTCACTTCAAGTTGTTACAGTATGTCTCTATATACATAGTTATTCAATTTGTTTCATTACTTTTGGCTCATTTAAATTTCTTACACACACTTGTTATTTCTTATGTTGACCAGAGGAAGAGCACTTTTAAAAGCGACACAGTCAATTTGTGAAATCCCTCCTTTTTTGGGACCACCCTATTTTTGATAGATTTCACCACCAGGGGTGCAAATGAGACATTCTCTATTAGATGCAAGGGTTTTCCGTATTGGGACCATGATTTATGTCCTAACTTTTTCACAGGTCCTCATATGGAAGGTACTTTTCCTTGTTGGTGTCTCAAGAAGGGTAGAAATACAAGAACACACACACACACAGACACACACACACACACACACATACACACACACACACACACACACACACACACACACACACACACACACACACACACACACACACACACACACACACACACACACATATTCTTGCATTTGTTACCTTCTTGAGATCTTCGAAAAAAGCCTACCTCTTTAGAACCACCCTTTCTTTAGATATAAAGATTTGTATTTACAACGTTAATAATATATACATACTGTGCAAATTTAAAAAAGCTTGTTGTGAAAAATTTGTCAGAATTCCACAATATAAAAGGTCACAATTTCACAAGAAAAACTTAGAATTTTAGCAGTATTATAATAAAAGTTGTCATTTTACTCAACATGAGTCAAAATTTTACAAGAAAAACTGAACATTTGGGTAATTTTATGATAAACGTTGGAATTTTACTCAATAACAGTCACAATTTTACAGGAAAGTTTTAAGATTTGGGCAATTTTATGAAAAGAGTTGTAATTTTACTTGAAAAAAGTCACAGTTTCATATTTTTTGTAATTTTATGTTAATTATCGGAGTTTTACTTGGAAAAATTATGACAGAAGTCATATTTTTACTCAAAAAATGTCACTATTTTACAAGAACAACAAAAACATTTGCAATATTGTGGTAAAAAAGCAGAATTTTATACGACAAAAGTCTCCCTTTTGCATTAAATAGTAATAATTTTAAATAAAAAAATATTGCAATATTACAGAAGCAGAAAGAATATGAGAAATTGATCACAATTTTATAAGAAAAAAGCCGACACATTGTAAAAAAAAAAAAGAAATAAAAAAGACTGCTTTTAGTAAAAAAAAAATGGGGGAACTTTTTTTGTAATTGTTTTTTCAATCAATCAATCAATCAATCAATCAATCAATGTTTATTTATATAGCCCCACATCACAAATGTCTCAAAGGACTGCACAAATCATTACGACTACAACATCCTCGGAAGAACCCACAAAAGGGCAAGGAAAACTCACACCCAGTGGGCAGGGAGAATTCACATCCAGTGGGACGCCAGTGACAATGCTGACTAAGAGAAACCTTGGAGAGGACCTCAGATGTGGGCAACTCCCCCCCCCCCCCCCCTCTAGGGGACCGAAAGCAATGGATGTCGAGCGGGTCTAACATGATACTGTGAAAGTTCAATCCATAGTGGCTCCAACACAGCCGCGAGAGTTCAGTTCAAAGCGGATCCAAGACAGCAGCGAGAGTCCCGTCCACAGGAAACCATCTCAAGCGGAGGCGGATCAGCAGCGTAGAGATGTCCCCAACCGATACAGGCGAGCGGTCCATCCTGGGTCTCGACTCTGGACAGCCAGTACTTCATCCATGGTCATCGGACCGGACCCCCTCCACAAGGGAGGAGGGGACATAGGAGAAAGAAAAGAAGCGGCAGATCAACTGGTCTAAAAAGGAGGTCTATTTAAAGGCTAGAGTATACAGATGAGTTTTAAGGTGAGACTTAAATGCTTCTACTGAGGTAGCATCTCGAACTGTTACCGGGAGGGCATTCCAGAGTACTGGAGCCCCAACGGAAAACGCTCTATAGCCCGCAGACTTTTTAGTCTTGTTATTCACTTCAAGTTATTACAGTATGTCTCTACATACATATTTATTTTTATTTGTTTCATTAAAAGGGGACGCATTTCTATTTCTTACACACACTTTTTATTACATATGTTGACCAGAGGGGGAGCACTTTTAAAATCGACACAGTCAATTTCAAAAACCCCTCCTTTTTGGGACCACCCTAATTTTGATAGATTTCACCACCGGGGGTGCAAATGAGAACTATTATTTGCAATGTGCTTAAGGCCGATGACAAAGGAGTCACGGACCACAGATGGCCCCTGTGCCACACTTTGGGCAACCCAGCTGTAGAAGCTAACTGTTAATGGCCACTATAGTCTTAGTACCGTAGTGTATTCGTTCATCCTATGGTCTCATACGGGACGCGGGTTGTCTTCCGTCAGCACCGGAAGTCATCAAATCAGCTGTTCACCTGACAGGTTTTTTCAGGGATGAATAGGGAAGTCCTTCTTTAGCTTGTTGTCATTACATATTGCTGCCTTTGCACCTGTCAATGTTTACTTGTGTATGCACATTAAATCAACGAAAACATTTTTTGACTTTGGAGCAATGTTCACGGACTCTAGTATTTGGCTCTTTATTAGAACAATCAATCAATCAATGTTTACTTATATAGCCCTAAATCACTAGTGTCTCAAAGGGCTGCACAAACCACAACACAAACCACTACGACATCCTCGGTAGGCCCAGATAAGGGCAAGGAAAACTCACATCCAGTGGGACGTCGGTGACAATGATGACTATGAGAACCTTGGAGAGGAGGAAAGCAATGGATGTCGAGCGGGTCTAACATGATACTGTGAAAGTTCAATCCATAATGGATCCTACACAGTCGCAAGAGTCCAGTCCAAAGCGGATCCAACACAGCAGCGAGAGTCCCGTTCACAGCGGAGCCAGCAGGAAAACATCCCAAGCGGAGGCGGATCAGCAGCGCAGAGATGTCCCCAGCCGATACACAGGCGAGCAGTACATGGCCACCGGATCGGACCGAACCCCCTCCACAAGGGAGAGTGGGACATAGGAGAAAAAGAAAAGAAACGGCAGATCAACTGGTCTAAAAAGGGAGTCTATTTAAAGGCTAGAGTATACAAATGAGTTTTAAGGTGAGACTTAAATGCTTCTACTGAGGTGGCATCTCGAACTTTTACCGGGAGGGCATTCCAGAGTACTGGAGCCCGAAATGAAAACGCTCTATAGCCCGCAGACTTTTTTTGGGCTTTGGGAATCACTAATAAGCCGGAGTCTTTTGAACGCAGATTTCTTGCCGGGACATATGGTACAATACAATCAGCAAGATAGGATGGAGCTAGACCGTGTAGTATTTTATACGTAAGTAGTAAAACCTTAAAGTCACATCTTAAGTGCACAGGAAGCCAGTGCAGGTGAGCCAGTACAGGCGTAATGTGATCAAACTTTCTTGTTCTTGTCTAGCAGCCGCATTTTGTACCAACTGTAATCTTTTAATGCTAGACATGGGGAGACCCGAAAATAATACGTTACAGTAGTCGAGGCGAGACGTAACAAACGCATGGATAATGATCTCGGCGTCTTTAGTGGACAGAATGGAGCGAATTTTAGCGATATTACGGAGATGAAAGAAGGCCGTTTTAGTAACGCTTTTAATGTGTGACTCAAAGGAGAGAGTTGGGTCGAAGATAATACCCAGATTCTTTACCGAGTCGCCTTGTTTAATTGTTTGGTTGTCAAATGTTAAAGTTGTATTATTAAATAGAGGTCGGTGTCTAGCACGACCGATAATCAGCATTTCCGTTTTTTTGGCGTTGAGTTGCAAAAAGTTAGCGGACATCCATTGTTTAATTTCATTAAGACACGCCTCCAGCTGACTACAATCCGGCGTGTTGGTCAGCTTTAGGGGCATGTAGAGTTGGGTGTCATCAGCATAACAGTGAAAGCTAACACCGTATTTGCGTATGATGTCACCTAGCGGCATCATGTAGATGCTGAAGAGTGCAGGGCCAAGGACCGAACCCTGGGGAACTCCACACGTTACCTTAACGTAGTCCGAGGTCACATTGTTATGGGAGACACACTGCATCCTATCAGTAAGATACAATGGTTTTCCGTATTGGGACCATGATTTCGGTCCCAACTTGTTCACCCTTCCTCATATGGAAGGTACTTTTCCTTGTTGATGTCTCAAGAAGGGTAGAACGACAAGAACACACACACACACACACACACACACACACACACACACACAGAGAGACACAGACATTAACACAATCCTTGTATTTGTTACCTTTTTGAGACCTCCGAAAAATGCCTATCTCTTTCGGACCACCATTTCTAGATATATAAAGACATGTATTTACAACATTAATAATATATACATACTATGCAAAAATAAAAAAGGCAAGGTTTTGGTAAAACTTGTGTATATTTTTATTTTTTGTTTGTGACTGTTTTTTAATGTTCGTTATTTACTTCAAGTTATTACACTATGTCTCTAGTATATACATCCATCCATCCATTTTCAACCGCTTGTCCCTTTTGGGGTGGCGGGGGGCTGCTGGAGCCTACAGTATCTCAGCTGCATTCGGGCGGAAGGCGGTGTACACCCTGGACAAGTCGCCAACTCATCGCCGCTCTATATACATATTTTTTGTATTTTTTTAAATTAATTTTGGCCTTAGGGGGCACATTTCTATTTCCTACACATACCGTATTTCCTTGAATTGCCGCAGGGCATATAGTATGCGGCTGCCTTGAATTACTGCCGGATCAAACTCGCTTCGCAAAATAGTTAGCGCATGCTTAGTATTACCGCCGGGTCAAACTCGTGACGTCACGAGTCACACTTCCCTTGTCATCATTTTCGAAATGGAGGAGGCTGATTTCAATACCGGTAATTTGAAATTGAATAAAGGGAGGAAGATTAAGAGCTATTCAGTAGGATTTAAGGTCCAAGCTTATATCACACTCAAATTTTTACTGCATGCCTTTGGTAAGTGCCTGAGTGAAAAAAGGTTTTAAAATAAGTAGCGCATGCTTACTTTTACCGCATGCCTATGGTAAGCGCAGGAGTGAGAAGAGATTTTAAATTAATTAGCCCTCGGCGGCAATTCAAGGAAATACGGTACTTGTTATAACATATGTTGTCCGGAGGGGGATCACTTCAAACTTTTACACGGACTTGTTATTTCATATATTGAACAGAGGAGAAGCACTTTTAAAACTGACACAGTCAATTTGGAAAATCCTTCCTTTTTGGGACCACCATAATTTTGATAGATTTCACCATCAGGGGAGCAAATGAGATATCTATTTTTTGTAATGTGCTTAAGGCCGATGACAAAGGAGTCACGGACCACAGATGGCCCCTGTGCCGTACTTTGGCAACCCAGCTGTAGAAGCTAACTGTTAATGGCCACTATAGTCTTAGTACCGTAGTGTATTTGTTCATCCTATGGTCACATACGGGACGCGGGTTGTCTTACGTCAGCACAGGAAGTCGTCCAATCCGCTGTTCACCTGGCGGGTTTTTTCCGGGGATGAATAGCGAAGTCCTTCTCTAGCCTGTTTTCATCACTTTGACAATGTTTACTTTTGTATGTACATTAAATTATGAAAATAATCCTGACTTTGGAGCAATGTTCACGTATTAGCATTTGGCTCTCTATTAGATGCAATGGTTTTCCATTATTTCGGTCCTAACTCGTTCCTCATATGGAAGGGGCTTTTCCTTGTTGAGGTCTCAAGAAGGGTAGAAATACAAGAACACACACACACACACACACACACACACACACACACACACACACCCCCCCCCAATCCTCTAACTGCCTGCCGACGCCGGATGTCTCTTCTTCTCCGCCTCAGCGTGGCGGGGTTGCAGGTGGAGGAGGGTGTGCGTGTGCGTGTGCAAAGGGGGGGCCGGGGGGGCAGGTGCAGTGGAAGCGGGGGTGTAAGGAGAGAAAGGAGAGTCAGGTTGCTGCTGCTGCTGCTGCTGTGGCTAAGTGCTGCTGCAAATCATCGCCACATTAGGAATACGGGCAATTAGCACCGTTGCACGAGCGCGCACGCACGCTAACAAGAATCCTTCCTCCATCAGCGCCTTTTGAAAAAAAACAAAAAAAAAAACAAAACTTGACATTGTCCATTTTTAGTGGGGTTTCTCCGAAATTCTTATTATCCAACCATAACCACAACCGTAATGCATGAAAACAATACCATATTTAGCATGCGCGTGCAAAAAGGCGAAAAAAAACAACAACACCCAGAGATGGCGTTCCACCTTAAGAAAGGCACCTTAAAAGATTATCTCGGTTATTTCACCGCCACTGAGCCGGCACTAATAGTCCGAGGCAGATATTGAAGAGCAGCGCCGGGCCGCAGAGATCTATTAGAAATTCCCATCTACGCGCCTCATACATATTGATTTCTGACACCAAGCAGCAATGAAAGGCCCGGGGGAATAATATATTTAGCAGGCTTTGCAGTGAGGGGGTCACACAGTGCATAAAGATTAGCGGGCGCGTGGGGAAGGGCCCCAAATTGTCGACAGGGAGGCGCGCGCGTGCGGGAAAACACCAGCACATGTTAATAGATTGCATGCACTGTACACTCTCATTCTGTTGCTGATGTTTAAACATGCCCCCCACCCCCCCCCTCACCTTTATTTACCTGCACTTGTTTATTTACCTGAACCGCATTCAGGCCGTTGATTGGACGCAGGTGATAATTGGAGAGAAGCTTTCATTTCTCCTTTGATTATAATTTGGAGTGCATGATAAAATCACCACCTGGCCATTTATGCACATGTGTAGCACAGCGGCAACAGAACCAATGTTGTAATATTGGTGAGGAGCTAAATGCAGTGCAGCCAATGGGATGGGTCATACATTCTATACCAGGGGTCACCAACGCGGTGCCCACGGGCACCAGGTAGCCCGTAAAGACCAGGTGAATAGCACGCTGGCCTGTTCTAAAAATAGCTCAAATAGCATCACTTACCAGTGAGCTGCCTCTAATTTTAACATTTTTATTTATTTACTAGCAAGCTGGTCTCGCGGCTTTGCTCGACATTTTTCATTCTAAGAGAGACAAAACTCAAATAGAATTTGAAAATCCAAGAAAATATTTTAAAGACTTGGTCTTCACTTGTTTACATAAATTCATTTATTTTTTTACTTTGCTTCTTATAACTTTCAGAAAGACAATTTTAGAGAAAAAATACAACCTTAAAAATGATTTTAGGATTTTAAACACATATACCTTTTTACCTTTTAAATTCCTTCCTCTACTTTCCTGAAGATTTAAATCAATGTTCAAGTATTTTTTTTTTTTATTGTAAAGAATAATATATACATTTGAATTCAATTTTCATTTTTGCCTCTTTTTTTTCGACAAAGAATATTTATTCTAACTTATAATGATTCAAATTCAAAAAAATAATTCTGGCAAATCTAGAAAATCTGTAGAATCCAATTTAAATCTTATTTCAAAGTATTTTGAATTTCTTTTAAAATTTTTGTTTTGGAAAATCTAGAGAGCTTCACGGTGGTAGAGGGGTTAGTGCGTCTGCCTCACAATACGAAGTTCCTGCCGTCCTGGGTTCAAATCCAGGCTCAGGATCTTTCTGTGTGGAGTTTGCATGTTCTCCCCGTGAATGCGTGGGTTCCCTCCGGGGACTCCGGCTTCCTCCCACTTCCAAAGACATGCACCTGGGGATAGGCTGATTGGCAACACTAAATTGGCCCTAGTGTGTGAATGTGAGTGTGAATGTTGTCTGTCTATCTGTGTTGGCCCTGCGATGAGGTGGCGACTTGTCCAGGGTGTACCCTGCCTTCCGCCCGATTGTAGCTGAGATAGGCGCCAGCGACCCCGAAAGGGAATAAGCGGTAGAAAATGGATGGATGGAAAATCTAGAAAAAATAATGATTTGTCTTTGTTAGAAATATAGCTTGGTCCAATTTGTTATATATTCTAACAAAGTGCATATTGGATTTTAAACTATTTAAAACATGTCATCAAAATTCTTAAATTAATCTTAATCAGGAAAAATTTCTAATGATGTTCCATGAATTATTTTTTAAATTTTTTCAAAAAGACTTGAATTAGCTGGTTTTTCTCTTCATTTTTTTCAGTCGCATTTTGAATTTTTAAGAGTCCAAATTGAAAATAAACTATGTTTCAAAATGTAATTTTCATTTTTTTCATGTTTTCTCCTTTTTCAAATCGTTCAACTAAGTGTTTTTTTCCATAATTTATTCTCTACAAAAAAACTTCCGTAAAAGGAAAAAAAAATTACGACGGAATGACGGACAGAAATACCCATTTTTTTACATATATGGATTTATTTATTAAAGATAAATTGAGCAAATTGGCTGTTTCTGGCAATTTATTTAAGTGTGTATCAAATTGGTAGCCCTTCGCATTAATCAGTACCCAAGAAGTAGTTATTGATTTCAAAAAGGTTGGAGACCCCTGATCTATACACTTAAGTCCGTTGGTCCTGAAATGATACGGTGTCATATTTCCATACCTCGTTTGAACGAGACGTCACATCCGGTTGCAGACAGCTGCCGAATCAAAACACTTGGCGGAGAAACAAGCAGGCAAGTATTCAGAGCAGACTCAGCTGAGGCGCCTCGAGCTAATGTAAAAAATTTACATGCCAACAAAACAGGAAGAAGGCATTCAAAAGTACAATAAGACTTCAGTTTTGTTTTTTTAAATGTGCCAGCCTGATGCTAATTTAAATTGGATTTGCCTTAGATGTGGATGTGCTACCGATTAGCATTAGTGATTTTACAATTTTACGTTCAACACCTATACCTAGCGGTATAGCTCGGTTGGTAGGGTGGCCGTGCCAGCAACTTAAGGGTTCCAGGTTCGATCCCCGCTTCTACCAACCTAGTCCCTGCCGTTGTGTCCTTGGGCAAGACACTTTACCCACCTGCTCCCGGTGCCACCCACACTGATTTAAATGTACTTAGAAATTGGGTTTCACTATGTAAAAGCGCTTTGAGTCACTAGAGAAAAGTGCTGTTTAAATATAATTCACAAATTTGGCAATGAAAACTACAAGATGCAAGTGGTAATCAAACAGCTGGTGTGTAATAAGTACACTACGTACAAAATAAACACTTTGTAGAGTTCAACAGTAGAAACTTAACGGCAAAGATTACTTGTTAGCTAAGGAAACACAGTTTCCTTAGTTTTGAATAAATGTGTATTATATATATGTATACATACATATATAAATATATATGTATATACATGTATAAATAAATGTGTGTATATATATATATATATATATATATATATATATATATATATATATATATATATATATATATATATATATATATATATATATATATATATATATATATATACATACATACATACACATAAGATACATAAATACACACACACACACTTATAAATATATATATATATATATATATGCACACTTGTAAAGAACATAATATCATGGCTAGCTTGAGTTTCCAATAATTTCTGCAACTCTTAATTTTTTGTGATAGAGTGATTGGAGCACATACTAGCTGGTCACAAAAAAAGATTCATGAAGTTTGGTTGTTTTATGAATTTATTATGGGTCTAATGAAAATGTGACCAAATCTGCTGTGTCAAAAGTATACGTACAGCAATGTTAATATTTGGTTACATGTCCCTCGGCAAGTTTAACTGCAATAAGGCGCTTTTGGTACCCATCCACAAGCTTCTGGTTGAATTTTTGACCACTCCTCTTGACATAATTGCTGCAGTTCAGCTAAATTTGTTGGTTTTCTGACATGGACTTGTTTCTTCAGCATTGTCCGCATGTTTAAGTCAGGACTTTGGGAAGGCCATTCTAAAATCTTCATTCTAGCATGATTTAGCCATTCCTTTACCACTTTTGACGTTTGTTTGGGGTCGTTGTCCTGCTGGAACACCCAACTGCGCCCAAGACCTAACCTCCTCGCTGACAATTTTAGGTTGTCCTGAAGAATGTGGAGGTAATCCTCCTTTTTCATTGTCCCGTTTACTCTCTGTAAAGCACCATTTTCTTTGGCAGCAAAACAGGCCCAGAGCATAATACGACCACCACCATGCTTGACAGTAGGGTTGGTGCTTCTGGGATTAAAGAACACAGAACTTTCCTCCAGAAGGTCTTATTTTTGTCCATTTGATGTCAGATGACACAAAAAATTGAGCTGTTTGGCCACAATACCCAGCAATATGTTTGGAGAAGAAAAGGTGAGGCCTTTAATCCCAGGAACACCACACCTACCGTATATGTTGTTACCTATTAGTCTATGTTATGTAGACCACAAGAAACTGAAAGAAAACAATTATATTATGATCCCTTTGATGCGCCTTATAATGTGGTGCGCCTTTTGCATGAAAATAAAACCTGAATTAACCCGCTGATTGGCAGTGCACCTTAAAATCCGGTGATAATAAACAAAGCGTTTTTAGAGTAAAGTAGCAATTTTAGATAATGAAAATGTGTAATTTTTTACAATACAATAGTAGCACAGGTGCAAGTATTATCGGAATAAAGTTGTAATCTTATGAGGAAAAGTAGTAATTGGGAGGAAAGTTGTGCAAAGTTTAAAAACAGCAGACATTTGTACGACAATCAAGTAGTATGAGAAAATGAACAAGCTTCATGTTGCCCAAAAAATTATGTTAAACTTTTTAGAAAAGTCAAGTTTACCACCATCTTGCATCTCGGGGCAAGGTTTTGTGTTTTGTTGTGTGTACCTAGAAAAAAAGTCACACCTCACCCATTTCAATATATGTCTTAACTGCCGCACAAGTGTAAAAAGAAGTTAGCCACTTTGGAAAGGAATCGCAACAGTCTTCTCGTTAAAGGCCTATTGAAATGAGATGTTCTTATTTAAACCGGGATAGCAGGTCCGTTCTATGTGTCATACTTGATCATTTCGCGATATTGCCATATTTTTGCTGAAAGGATTTAGTAGAGAACATCGACGATAAAGTTCGCAACTTTTGGTCGTTAATAAAAAAGCCTTGCCTTTACCGGAAGTAACAGACGATGTACGCGTGACGTCACAGGTTGTAGGGCTCCTCACATCCTCACATTGTTTACAATCATTGCTAGCATCAGCGAGAGCTATTCGGACCGAGAAAGCAACAATTTCCCCATTAATTTGAGCAGGATGAAAGATTCGTGGATGAGGAAATTTAGAGTGAAGGACTAAAATAAAAAAGAGAAAGAAAAGGTGATTGCAGTTGGAGCGATTCAGATGTTATTAAACACATTTACTAGGATAATTTTGGAGAATCCCTTATCTGCCTATTGTGTTGCTAGTGTTTTAGTGAGATTAAATAGTACCTGAAAGTCGGAGGGGTGTGGCCACGGGTGTGTTGAGCCAGAGTCTCTAAGGGAAGTCACGGCAGCTGCAGCAGGACGGAAGCTCCGCTGATGTCTCTGGTAAGAGGCAACTTACTACCACAATTTTCTCACCGAAAACTGCTGGTTGACATGTAGTCGGGGTCCATGTTCGCTTGACCGCTCTGATTTATAGTAAAGCTTCATCTTCGGGAATTTTAAACAATGAAACACCGGCTGCGTATTTGTGGCTAAAGGCTAAAAGCTTCCCACCTCCATCTTTCTACTTTGACTTCTCCATTATTAATTGAACAAATTGCAAAAGATTCAGCAACACAGATGTCCAGAATACTGTGTAATTATGCGATTAAAGCAGACTACTTATAGCTTGGATCGGGCTGGAAAATAATGTCCGCTACAACCGGTGACGTCAAACGCACGCGTCATCATACCGTGACGTTTTCAACACGACAATTCGCGGGAAATTTAAAATTGCAATTTAGTGAACTTAAAAAGGCCATATTGGCATGTGTTGCAATGTTAATATTTCATCATTGATATATAAACTATCAGACTGCGTGGTCGGTAGTAGTGGGTTTCAGCAGGCCTTTAAGGCATGCTTCGGGGGAAAAAAGCTGCCAAAATCCTTCCTGTGAGGTCTCACATGACTTCATACTGTACTTGGTGCTTCTAATGTGTCTGACTTTCAGAATTATATTTGTTCCCATTTGGGTATAATAGTGAATTATAGCAGTCTGGTGGATTTAAAGGCCTTGCTCAAGGGAAGAAGGAAGCAATATCTAGTTTGATGTTGAGGATGTAAAATGTTGGACCAAAATATGACAAGCTAATGTCATATAAGATGTATTAAATGTATTAAAGCATTTTGCCTTGAAGGGTCGAAGAGAAAATGCGCCGAGGGTCTGCGGGCCAAACAATGTTTTTTTTTACCATGCAACGGCACCACCAGTGAGGAATTGAGCCTCATGTCGCCAAACATAAAAATAAATTGAGTGTGTAACTCATTCAACATGAAACTCTGCATCTTTTACAGTATGTACATTTTAACCCCAAAATATTCAAAAAGACAATTTTCTGCAGATTTTCACCATTTCCAGGTGTATTTGTGTGACCAATTCCTCCGAAATATTTCATCTGCTCGCTTTCAAAATTTACCCAAACAGATTTTCATTATGGGAGTCGGGATAAGCATGGCGACAAAAATTATCCTTTTCCACAGAGCGTAAAAAGGTCACAACTTTATCAAAGAGCAGGAGTCTCAAATTCAAACACAATTAGTAAGCCTGTAAAATATAAATTTTACGGTTGAAAAAACTGGCAGCTCAGTCACCAGAATTTTCCATAACACTTTCTGTGGCAAAAACACAAAATTACTGTCAAATGAAAAGCTGCACCACGGCTGTTTTTACGTCAAAATATTGGTGACTCAGCTGCCAGTTGTTTTAGCGTAAAATTTATGGACATATTTCTTCACTTTAGATTTAAAAAAAATACCACTTGCACTTTGTTATTTTTATTTTTCCTATCGTTCACAATCATTATGAAAGACAAGAAGAAAACATATTTAATTTTTTTTTTTTCTGCATTCAAACATGTAGAATCGGCTTGTTCTAAGTTCTAATTGGAGCAATCACTTCTACCTCTAAATCACTTTAAAAATGCATTAGAAAACCGTCAACGATACTTCACTCGATGGACAATTGTTTGTCTGTTCCAACCGGCCGGGGATATTTTTCCGGATTATTTGGGTCAGCACTCCATTTATGTCGATAAAGCTTGTCTCCAAATTCCACAATGGCAGCTTTGCGGCACGTTGACCTCACTTTATGGTTTTGCTCCAATGTTTCATCCTCATCTTCCTGCTCACTTCTAAAGGCAGTAGTTCATTCTTTGTTCATTAGGGTTTAAAAAAGATATGTTTTTTTTTTTTTCCATTCTAACATGTAAAAATCGTCTTGTTCTAAGTGACTTGCAATGCAGCAAATTGGAGCAATCACTTCTTCCTCTAAATCACTTCAAAAATGCATTTGAAAACCGTCAACGATACTGCAATCTATGGACAGTTGTTCGTTTGGTCCAGCTGGCCAGGGATGTTTCTCCGGATTATTTGAAGTCAGCACTCCATTTATGTCGATAAAGCTTGTCTCCAAATTCCACATTGTTGGCTTTGCGTCACTTTGATCTAGAGACAGTATTTAAGCCTGCCTTTTTTGATCACTCGCCCTGGCTTCATTGTTTGCGTCACGTTTATGCCAAGTAAGTTTTGTTCATTCTATGCCATAGCCTATGCTAAATCCGAGCTTCATGTGTTTTAGGCACGCTTGCCTTTTTTGTTCTTTGCCTGTATTTTGGTCGTTGGGTGATTTCCATCCATCCATCCATCTTCTACCGCTAAGTCCCTTAGGTGCTGGTGCCTATCTCAGCTACAATCGGGCAGAAGGCAAGGTACACCCTGGACAAGTCACCCCCTCACCGCAGGGCCAACACAGATAGACAGACATCATTCACATTAACATTCACACTCTAGGGCCGATTAAGTGTTGCCAATCAACCTAGTTGGGTTATTTATGTTTAATAAATCAAATCCTACATTCATGCCTTCGTCCAGAGCCGTGAGTGTTGCATTCCAGGAGAAAGAATCGCTTCAAGTCGACCCTCGCCGTGACACCAGAGTACTGGAGCCCGGATAGAAAACCCTCTATAGCCCGTAGACTTTTTTGGGGCTCTCGGAGTCACTAATAAGCCACTGTCTGTTTTACTGTACATTTCCTGGCGACTGAGCTGCCAGATTTTTGCAGTAAAATCTACTGACTTTTTTTTTTGCAGTGTAGCCTTGATAATTGTGCAGCTTAACCTTCCTCTTGTGTTAGCTTTCTGTTACCATCTCTTATGTTAGTGGGTCGGTTTTGACCCATGTCAGCTGTGAAATACACTAAAAAAAAATATTTATCATTCAATTTCTTTCTCATCTCTTGGTTGCCTCGTTAGGCTTCCTTATTCATGAAAATGTTGGTTTTAATATTTTTGGTGTGGGTCATTGGGCCTTTTTTGTCAGTACACCCCTCAATTTCAATTAAAAAATGGTAAAATGAACCTCAAGAGAATGGTATAAATCAGGGGTAGGGAACCTATGGTTCGCGAGCCAGAATCTTAGCTGACATTGCTTAATATGATAAGTAATTAATAATTCCACTTGTAATAAGTGTTAAAAATAATGTTCAAAACCTAAAACATTCTCATGCATTTTTAGTCCATCCATTCGTTTACTACCGCACCTGTTCAAGAAGTTGCGTTAAGAAGTTATTTATTTATTATTGGTTAGTGTGGGGCTTGTCCTACTGGGGGTTCTTCAGACCACCAAGCACTGACATGAGAGCCCGTTTCAGGGTTACACTATTGTTTTATTTTTCAATAAGTCTCTCAGTTGCTTTCCAGCAATTGTATTTTTGTCTTTCGTTCTCGCTCCCGCTCCGGCTCCAGCCCCATCCCCGTCTCTCCTCCTGGCTGCTGCTTATAACAGAGCGACAGGTGATTAGATAACAAGGCCCAGGTGGGCCATCTACGCAGCTCTCACTGATTTCGAGTCCGGTCCTGGCACACCCCAGTTCGCTGCAGGCCGGCGGGCCATGCCCCCTTCATAGTTAGCTTCAGAATAACAATGTTATTACAAAGAATAAGAGACCTATTATACTCTAGAAATGCTGGTCTTACTTAAAAATGCACGTGTTTAGTTGTGTTCAGTGTTAAAAAAAATATAATATGGCTCTTACGGAAATATATTTTAAAATATTTGGCTTTTTGGCTCTCTCAGCCAAAAAGGTTCCCGACCCCTGGTATAAATAAATAAAAGTTTGTTGTGTTACCTGACTTTTACTGAGGGGTATTAGAACACATCTCTTGAATACATGTGTTTTATTTATTTTTTCATTTTAATAATTTTATACAGAATTTACCTCACATGTCTGGACATGCCTATCTTTTTTTGTTTGTGTACTGGAAAACAAGATAAAAGGAGAATCCCCTAAAGCTCACATGATTGGCAGTGTAGCTGTTTTGGCTCTAAATATTGCTTGATAATCTTATTTTTATAACTGGGTCGAAACAGACCCTTACAACACCAAGGTCATCATTTCAACCAGAGCATTTTATAATTTAATGGAAAAAAAAAATTAAAAAAAAATATATATATATATATATTATTTTTTTTTAAAAAGAGGTTCCTGACAAAGTCAAAAAAGCCTTAATGCAAAAAAATAATAATTATGTGGTTGTTTAATGCAATTCAAAACTAAAACAGTTCGGTGCCAACCGTAACATAAGATGAAGGATAAAATATGTATTGAATTTGGGAGCCACCCCTTAGGGCAGTGGTTCTCAAACTTTTTTCAGTGATGTACCCCATGTGAACATTTTTTTAATTCAAGTACCCGCTAATTAGAGCAAAGCATTTTTGGTTGAAAAAAATAGATAAAGAAGTAAAATACAGCACTACGTCATCAGTTTCTGATTTATTAGATTGTATAACAGTGCAAAATATTGCTCATTTGTAGTGGTCTTTCTTGATCTATTTGGGAAAAAAAGATATAAAAATAACTAAAAACATGTTGAAAAATAAACAAGTGATTCAATTATGAAAAATATTTCTACACATAGAAGTAATCATCAACTTAAACTGCTCTCTTTGGGGATTGTAATAGAGATCCATCTGGATTCATGAACTTAATTCTAAACATGTCTTCACAAATAAAGAAATCTTTTAACATCAATATATATATATTTTTTTGTCCTGTCCAGCTTCTCAGGGAAATCATATAGTTGATGTAGATGCCCGTATCGGCTGTTCAGATTTCTTGTTGCCTTATTTAAATTTGACTTTATTAAATGTACAGTATTCATATTATCATTTGATGCTACCGGGCCAGAGCAGGAGGGGGATAGAAAGAGAGAAAAAGGAAGACGGAGGGGGAAATTGTGGGGATAAGAGGGGGATTAGACAGAGAGACAAAAAAAACAACAGCAAACACAACAATAACAACAAAAACAACAACAACAATAAAACAACACCAGCACATACGATATGTACAAATATGAGCGTAAAAGTGATAGCAAAGAAGCAGTTAGTGAAATAAATAAGAATATAGAAATGACAATGTTTCATGCCGTAACTGGATGTTTGTGCTTCCTCGATGCAAGGATGATGTGGGACGAGTCAGGCATGAATGTAAGTACGTTTTTATTTGTTACTAAAATACAAAAGGCAAAACAAAAAGCACACTCGATGGCAGATAATAATCTATGCTAAAACGTTAACAAAAACAGCACAATGGCATGGCTATCTATGAATAAACAAAAGATGCTAACAAAGATACTCAATAAACCAAAAAACAGCACTTAGGCGAAAGAATACATGGATCTTACGTGGCGTGGTTCAGAGGTTTAGCAGCGTGGCAAGGCGTGGAGGTTTTTACTAGAAATGAAGGCATGAGGCAGAATGCAAAAATCCCAGAATGATAAACAGAAAGCAAGTGACATAAATAGTGGCCGTGGTAACTAGAAACAGGTGTGAGAGGCTGATGATCGGGGCGTGACTAGGGGAAACTAATGAGTAGCTATGGTAATAAAAAGACAGAACCAAATGTCCAAAAAATCAAACCGAACATGACCAAAACAAAACATCAATCAATCAATCAATGTTTATTTATATAGCCCCAAATCACAAGTGTCTCAAAGGACTGCACAAATCATTACGACTACAACATCCTCGGAAGAACCCACAAAAGGTGTGACACAATGAGCATTTTTACACTACAACTGGAGCAACACAAATACCAATAGAAAAAGCGCTAGTGATTGTGAACAATACCAATAGTAATAGTAAATATTGATGTTAAATAGTAAATATTTAACATCAATATTTATGGAATATGTCCACAAAAAAACTGTCAACACTGAATATTACATTGTTGCATTTCTTTTCACAGTTTATGAACTTTGTGGAAGTATTATTCAATAAATATATTTACAAAGGATTTTTGAATTGTTGCTATTTTTAGAATATTTAAAAAAAAAATCTCACGTACCCCTTGGCATGCCTTCAAGTACCCCCAGGGGTATGCGTACCCCCATTTGAGAACCACTGCTTTAAGGGGTCAAACGAAATGACACGAGGGGCCAAATTTTGCTGGCAGGCCCCATTTTGGACACCCCTATATTTAAAGGTACGGTAGAAGCCAAGTTGTGGTCTCATCATCGTCTTACGCGCACGCACACACACACACACACACACACACACACACACACACACACACACACACTCTCCCCCCTGCAGCCTGAACAGACCCCCCACCTCTCTTCCCCGTTCCAATCCTTACATGCAGCAGCAGCAGCCCAGCATTTGGTCCAATTGCCTAAACCCTGAGCGATTGTAATTTGTGAAGAGGCTGCCGAGTGGCGTTTTCCAGGCAGCAAGAGGAAGGAAGGAAGGGAGGAAGGGTGGAAGGGAGAGGGGGTGGGGGGGGGGGGGTAGCAAGGCAGGAGGGAGGAAGGCAAGGGGTGATTGGTGAAAAAAAAAAAAAAAAAAGAACAGAAGAGAGGCGGTAATGGCAATGACCGTGCTGGGGCTGAAGGATGGATGAGAGTGGGGGGAGGTTTGGAAGAAAAGGAGGAGGCGGAGGAGTCCTGCTCTCGCACGCTTCCAAGCAATTAGCCTTTCACCTGGACAAGCTCATCGTTCAGTCCCTCAGGTCAGCACGTCCGCCGCCGTCCTCGCCGCCACGCTCGCGCCAACATGGCAGCGTCGCCTCCTATGCTGCCTTCCTCACACCTGCAGGAATAGGAAGAAAAACAAGATATTTGTTCTTACTATGTAGCCCAATGTGCTTATTTGGATATACCGTATTTCCTTAAATTGCTGCCGGGGCACTAATTAATTTAAAACCTCGTCTCACTCCTGCGCTTACCAAAGGCATGCGGTAAAAGTAGGCATGCGCTAATTATTTTAAAACCTCTTCTCACGCCGGCACTTACCAAAGGTATGTAGTAAACATTTGAGTGTGATGTAAGTTTGGACGTTAAATCCTACTGAATAGCTTTTAATCTTCTTCCCTTTATGTGATTTCAAATTACCGGTATTGAAATCAGCCTCCTCCATTTTGAAAATGATGACAGGGGAAGTGTCACTCGTGACGTCAAGAGTTTGACCAGGCGGTAATACTAAGCATGCGCTAATTATTTTGGGAAGTGAGTTTGACCCAGGAGTAATTCAAGGCAGGCACATACTATATGCCCTGTGGCAATTCAAGGAAATATGGTATTATGTGCTGAATCCGAGCGATATAATGATCAAATTCCTACAGAAATTCCAACTGGGTGTTCCCTTATAACAGGGGTAGGGAACCTATGGCTCTCGAGCCAGATGTGGCTCTTTTGATGACCGCATCTGGCTCTCAGATAAATCTTAGCTGGCGTTACTTAACGACAATTCCGCTGATAATCACAGTGTTAAAAATAACGTTCAAAATATAAAACATTCTCATCATTTTAATTCATCCATCCGTTTCTATCGTATCTGTTTAAGAAGTCGCATTAATGGTTAAAAAGTATTTTATCTATTATTGGTAAGCTTCAGAATAACAATGTTATTAAAAAGAATAATAGATGCACTCATTTAGTTGTTATAATCAGGGAAAGTCTAAATGAAAGAGGAGGCGTAGAATTCTCTTGTCAAAGCGTGGGACGACACTGTACAAGGGTACAGGTCTACGGGTTTCTCATCATTGAGTTACATTGAATTATGTCTCTGTTTAATTCCTTGCTTCTTGTCTGTTTAATAGATGTCATCAGTGTTTGAACCAGACAGTTGTATTCGGGGTTAAAGGCCTACTGAAACCCACTACTACCCACCACGCAGTCTGATAGTTTATATATCAATGATGAAATATTAACATTACAACACATGCCAATACGACCTTTTTAGTTTACTAAATTGCAATTTTAAATTTCCCGGGAGTTTCGCCTTGAAAACGTCGCGGAATGACGACGTGTACGCGTGACGTCACGGACTTTAAGGAAATATTAGCGCTGCGCACACACACAGGTAAAAGTCGTCTGCTTTAACGGCATAATTACACAGTATTTTGGAAATCTGTGTTGCTGAATCTTTTGCAATTTGTTCAATTAATATTGGAGAAGTCACAGTAGAAAGATGGAGTTGGGAAGCTTTAGCCTTTAGCCACACAAACACAGGGTGATTCCTTGTTTAAAATTCAGGGAGTTGAAACTTTCCTATGGATCACAGCGGACATGGATCCCGACCACTTGTCAACCAGCAGGTTTCGGTGAGAAAATTGTGGTTAAAAAGTCGCCACTTACCGGATATCAGCTGAGCTTGCGCCTACCGTACAGCTGCAGTCGACTTCCCCGAGACACTGCACGTCAACACCCGGCCGTGGACGTACACTTCCGACTATCAGGTACTGTTAAACTCATTAAAACACTGGCAACACAATAGAAAGATAAGGGATTTCCCAGAATTATCCTAGTAAATATGTCTAAAAACATATGAATCCGTCTCAATGCAATGCATTTTTTTTTTCTAGTCCGTCGCTATCAATATCCTCAAACACGAATCTTTCATCCTCGCTCAAATTAATGGGGAAATTGTCGTTTTCTCGGTCCGAATAGCACTTTTTGTTGGAGGCTCCCATTAAAAACAATGTGAATATGTGAAGAGCCATCAACATGTGACGTCATCGTCTGCGACTTCCGGTAGAGGCAGGGCTTTTCTCTAGTTGCGAACTTTATCGTAGATGTTCTCTACTAAATCCTTTCAGCAAAAATATGGCAATATCGCGAAATGATCAAGTATGACACAGAGAATGGACCTGCTATCCCCGTTTAAATAAGACAATCTCATTTCAGTAGGCCTTTAAGTTATTTGTGACAATGTGTATCGTTGACAGGAAAACAGTGCAAAAAAGTACCAAAATTTATGAATGGGGATATGTGTATCAATCACTCAGTCAAAGTGTATTTATATAGCCATTAATCACAAGTGTCTCAAAGGGCTGCACAAACCACAACAACATCCTCGGCTCAGATCCCACATCAGGACCAGAAAAAAACTCAACCCAATGTATGCATGTATCAATGTTGGATGCTTTTGTTGAGTGTAATTGTTTAGTTAGCATTCACGTGTTTGGTATTTTTAGTCGCTCAAAAAGATTCATTATGTGTTCTTATTCATATATTTTTCAGAATGTTCTTTTTAAAATTCCATCTAATTTTAAAAAATTCCATCTAATATACCAAAAATATTGTCTCTTCACAAGAAAATTAGAAAAGTATCAGTGTTTTCTTGTTTTCATGTTCATGTAACCAAATTGTAGAATTGTTTAATGCTAATGGCGGTTCTTAATAATACATTTCTTTGAATGCTTTCATCATTTTCTTCATTTCCTTTTTTTTATGGAATCTAACCCCATTTTCGTGTACTTTGTAAGATTGTTTTCCGTTTAGTTTTTTTTCATATCGGATCGGCGAAAAAAATAGTGGTATCGCACATCAATAGTGGTGAATCCCATCCTTAAAAAGCCTCATGTTAATCCGGTGGAGCCTATAAATTACCAGCCCATATCAAAACTACCCTTCATGCCAAAAATCATGGAAAAAAATGGTAGCTAAGCAGCTAACCTCATTTTTGGAACAGCATGATTTTTTTTTGATAAATATCAATGTGTGAATTCACTACACAGAAACTGCCCTTTTGAAAGTTTCCAGGGCATGATGATGGCCGCTGACTGTGGTCGCGACACAGTTTTGGTTTTATTCGACTTGACATCTGCCTTTGATACAGTGGAGCACAGTACACTGATTAAGCGACTCAAATCTGAGACAGGGTTTTCTGGTGCTGTCCTTCAGTGGTTTACTTCTTATATAAATGTGGGCTCTGAACCAAGGATGTCGTTGTGGCTTGTGCAGCCCTTTGAGCCACTTGTGATTTAGGGCTATACAAATAAACATTGATTGATTGTTTGATTGATATAAATGGAATAACCTTTAATGTTGCTTTGAATGACAGAATGTCCAATGTGTCCAACCTGTTTTGTGGAGTTGCCCAGGGCTATGTTCTGGGCAACCGGTTTTATTTTGGTTGTACCTGATTCCTCTTGGCAGGTTGATCCATAGCTTATCACTTCTATGCAGATGGTATTGCTCCTTCAAAGATTGAGAGTTTCACTTTTAGTTCTTGGAATTTGTATTCTGTATCAAAAACTGGTTATCTTCAAAATTCCTTCAGAAAAAAGCTAACAAAACAGAAACTCCGACCTTTGCTGCCGAAAAAGAGATCCCCCCGATCAAGAACTCTTTTGGTGATCTGGGTGCATCTGTTAAAACCAGCCTCAGAAACTTTGGGGTTGTGTTTCATCAGTCAATGTCTTTGGAGGGTCACTATTGTCAACTGACCAGAAACTGTTTCGATCACCAGAGAAATACTTCTAAAGTGAGAAATTTGTTGTCAAAATCGCAAAATAATCATATATCTGGTCTCACATTGACTATTGTAGTTCTGTTTTCACTTGTTTCACCAAGTCAACTCTACAGAGACTTCAGACTGTACAGAATGTGGCTGCCAGACTTTTGACCGGTGCACCCAACAGTCCATATTACCTTCAGTCTATCCAGTCTTCCATTGCCTGCCGGTTGCATAGAGTTTAAGAGTTTAGTCCTGACTTTCTGTGCGTTGTGTGGTGGGGCCCCTCAGTATATTGCTGATTTGTTGTGGCCCCTACACCTCAAGACGCAGCCTTCAGACTTCAGGCAAGAGTTTCCTAAAGATCCCAAAAACGCATGTAGCCCCCAGACTCTGGAATGATTTGCATCAGTCACTTTGTGAGTTTGACTGTGTTGACTCTTAAAAAAACATTTTGAAGACTTTGCTTTTTAGAAAAGCTTCTAGTTAATGGACACTTTAACTTTTTCAATCAACTTTTTTATCCTTTTTATGATATTGCCCTGGTTTTGATTTCCAACAGTAAAAAGCACTTTATAAATAAAATGTACTTAATTTTTGCTTCATTAATGTCACGGCGCTTGCGCAATCTCTCATGCCTTCTGCTGCCAGCTTGGCTGGCACATCCGCTGGCAGTGCGCCAGGACACGCCCCTGCTTGCTCTGGCCGACAAAGCTGCAGGCAATTGGTAATCAGCACACTTGGTACTAATGAGGGCGGGCAGCATAAAGACCAGCGGACCCGAGGATCCAGCGCCGGAATGTAGTTCACTCTTTGTAGTAAGCATCCCGTCTCTGGATTCCCTTCTGCGTATTTGCTTGCTCTGTGCCTTCCCTGTTCCCCTGTCTTATGTCCTTAGTGTTCCCCGCATTGCCTCCCTTTTTTCCTGTGATCAAGCTGTGTGCCTCGACTTCCCTCCGGATTCTGGACTGCCTCCCTCGATCCTCTACCCCTGTTTGGACACGGACCTTGTTGCTTCTCTCCAGCCCCTGACCGCTTGCCTGCCCACGGACTGCCTTATCGCCTTGCCCCTTTGGTCTGACGAAGGATTCATCCAACACGCACATACAACAACCTCTGGTAACATTAACATGGTCAATTCTACACATCGTTTCGCACCTATCACTTAGAGTAGCATACACATCACACACATTCATCAAGTTCAATAAGCCTATTTTATTGTTGGCTCCTTCCCCCGCCGTACGTAACAATCAATTTACCTTAGTATGATCTACATTTGTCATGTTATTTGCTTTTTTATATCATTATAATTGGATATTTCCAATGGGAGGTAATGTTAAAGGGTCAAGCAGCTGCCATTATGATGATTATATTAAGTACAGGCTGATTGTTTTGGTCAAACACTGTCAATTACAAGTTAGTTAGACGTTACATCCCATTATATCCCCAATATTTTCCATAAAGGCCAAAATGTAGGGAAAGCCAGTTCTTTAGTGTGTTATTATTTGTTCCGTTGTACTTTGTCACAACGCCGTTCCGCGTCGTTGTGTTTGGGTTTGGGTGTAAATTAGCAGTCGAGCGGCGCCGCGCGTTTAGCACTTTGCGATTGAGTTCAGCAGAGGCCTCGCCCAGAAGGTCCCTGGGGGAGCGGTACGGCGTGCGCCGTGGGCGGGACCGCGCTGTCAAAATTAGATAATAAAGCACCGCGGCGCTGGCGGATAAATGCGTGCGAGAGGGCATCCATCTTGCAAAGCGTGGCTGCCGGAGAGGATGCTGCTAAATGACAGTGTGTATGCCTGTGTGTGTGTGTGTGTGTGTGTGTGTGTGTGTGTGTGTGTGTGTGTGTGTGTGTGTGCGTGTGTGTGTGTGTGTGTGTGTGTGTGTGTGTGTGTGTGTGTGTGTGTGTGTGTGTGTGTGTGTGTGTGTGTGTGTGTGTGTGTGTGTGTGTGTGTGTGTGTCATGCACCAGGGAGCCAATGAGAAACCAACATTTTGTCGCGGCTCAGCTCTCCCTCTAAAATCCCACACACACATCCACAGAATTATGATTCAAGTGTTTATGCAGGAAGGAAGGAACACAAGGAAGGAGGAGGTGTGGGGGGGGACCAAATCGAGGGAAGCGAGAGGGAGGGGGGCGGGGTGGTGGGCGGCACAGATTGAGGGATGACGGCCGGAAATTAAATGTCGACCAGGCACTTAACCTTTCCCTAATAATGTGAGCTCTGCTGAACCAGCACACTCCCTTGATGTTTTATCAATACCGCTAATGAATGCGCACCTGACGTATTTTTGACAGCATTTACACAAAATGGACGAGCGAAAAAAAAACGATCGATGGGTATTCGCGTCCGTGACGCTGCTCGAAGTCCTCCCCAAGACAAATTTCCCCGCAGGAAATCCCGCCAAACGTATCAATAAAACATTCCATTAACTGTTTCATGTCCCGTTTTAACCTACTTGTCATAGAACAGTTAATCGTTGAATAAATAAAACTACGATAAAGTAAAATTTTGCACCCTTTGATGATGACGGCTGCATTTTGCAGAGCAATAGAGACACCTAGTGGCCTGAAATAGGAATTGCTGAAATTATAAGGTGTTATGTAGTGCACAGGTGTCAAACTCGAGGCCCCGAGGTCCACTTCATTTTATATGGTCCGTGAATGCCTCAAAATAATATCATACATAAATACGTAAATACATAAAGGACTTAGGGACGGTGTGGCGCAGTGGGAGAGTGGCCGTGCGCAACCCGAGGGTCACTGGTTCAAATCCCACCTAGAACCAACCTCGTCACGTCCGTTGTGTCCTGAGCAAGACACTTCACCCTTGCTCCTGATGGGTGCTGGTTGGCGCCTTGCATGGCAGCTCCCTCCATCAGTGTGTGAATGTGTGTGTGAATGGGTAAATTTGGAAGTAGTGTCAAAGCGCTTTGAGTACCTTGAAGTTAGAAAAGCGCTATACAAGTACAACCCATTTATTTTATTTATTACTTATTAGTTAATTACGGTTTTACAGGAACAAAAGAAACACATGCACTGTACTAAATGCAATTGCATATGTTTGTATCCAATATTATTTAATAATGTAACAAATAATATACTATGCGATTTTGTTGTTCTTATAGCCAAAAGCTGTGGTTATTTCCGTACTTGACGGTTTTGGCACTTAAATGCTTCTACAAGCTTTATTATTCTACCTGGGGGAGAAAAAAAACCCAATACAATTCTAATTGAATTCCAATCATCCGACTTTTTAAGCGTTCGACTTCTGATGGTCCGATGTAGTTGTCGCTATTTTACGAATAGTTGCGTTGAGTGTCTTGGTGCATTTTCAGTCATGTTTGGAAATACACTAAAAATCAACATTTCAACTAAACTCAGTTGAAAATGGTCAAAGATAAGTCATGTTATTTTCACTGTTACAGTCTGCCTGCATCGCCGCCGCAGTGGCAGCTGGTTGCAACAGCTCTGTGCTCTTTTAATGTATTTTATTTGTCCTTTGTGTTCTTTCATGTTTCCCTTTTGTTTTCATACCAAGATGGCAGAGCGAGTGGCCGTCTTCCATGTCAAATGCCTTGTGTGTGAAACATACTTAGCTGTTTCTAGTGAAAACTGTGTTACTTTCAAACAACGGTCTCCAGCTAATTTAATACATATTGTAACCAAGGGTTTATATATGTCGCCTATACCAGTGGTTTTCAACCGTTTTTTAGTGATGTACCCCCTGTGAACATTTTTTTAATTCAAGTATCCCCTAACCAGAGCAAGGCATTTTTGTTTGAAAAAAAAGAGATAAAGAAATAAAATACAGCACTATGTCATCAGTTTCTGATTTATTAAATTGAATAGCAGTGCAAAATATTGCTCATTTGTAGTGGTCTTTCTCGAACTATTTGGTAAAAAACATATAAAAAATAACTAAAAAAAATGTTGAAAAATAAACAAGTGATTCAATTATAAATAAAGATTTCTACACATAGAAGTAATCATCAACTAAAAGTGCCCTCTTTGGGGATTGTAATAGAGATCCATCTGGATTCATCAACTTAATTCTAAACATTTCTCCACAAAAAAGAAATCTTTAACATCAATATTAATGGAACATGTCCACAAAAAAATCTAGCTGTCAACACTGAATATTGCATTGTTGTATTTTTTTTCACAATTTATGAACTTACATTCATATTTTGTTGAAGTATTATTCAATAAATATATTTATAAAGGATTTTTGAATTGTTATTTTTAGAATATTTCTAAAAAATCTCACGTACCCCTTGGCATACCCTCAAGCACCCCCAGGGGTACGCGTACCCCCATTTGAGAAACACTGGCCTATACTGTATAAAACTACAAAATAACAAACACGGATGCTCCAGTTTTACACGAGGGACCACTTTATTTGGTTTGTTTTCAAATCTCCGCTCCACCACAACGTGTCACCACTTCCGCTCTTAGCGCCTTCAAAATAAGAGCTCAAGGCATATACTGTACAGCTCTATACAGCTCTGCAGGTTGGGGAGGAGACCCTGCCCCAATTGGAGGAGTTCAAATACCTAGGAGTCTTGTTCACGAGTGAGGGAAGAGTGGATCGTGAGATCGACAGGCGGATCGGTGCGGCGTCTTCAGTTTTGCGGACGTTGTATCGATCCATTGTGGTGAAGAAGGAGCTAAGCCAGAAGGTAAAGCTCTCAATTTACTGGTCGATCTATGTTCTCATCCTCGCCCATGGTCATGAGCTTTGGGTCATGACTGAAAGGACAAGATCACGGGTACAAGCGACCGAAAAGAGTTTCCTCCGCTGGGTCGCGGGGCTCTCCCTTAGAGATAGGGTGAGAAGCTCTGCCATCCGGGAGGAACTCAAAGTAAAGCCACTGCTCCTTCACATCGAGAGGAGCCAGATAAGGTAGTTCGGGCATCTGGTCAGGATGCCAACTGAACGCCTCCCTAGGGAGGTGTTTCGGGCTTGTCCGACCAGTAGGAGACTACGGGGAATACCCAGGACACGTTGGGAAGACTATGTCTCCCGGCTGGCCTGGGAACGCCTCGGGATCCTCCAGGAGGAGCTGGACCAAGTGGCTGGGGAGAGGGAAGTCTGGGCTTCCCTGCTAGGCTGCTGACCCCGCGACCCGACCTCGGATAAGCGGAAGAAGATCGATGGATGGATGGATGGCATATGCTGTATAACAGGAACTTAACATCACAAAGAGGCAAGTCCATAAAAATAGGTTACAATATGTTTTAGACAAAAATGTTGAATACTTTGTTTATGGTTCCCTGCGAAAGGCTTCTAAGCGGACTATTTGGGGCACCACAACAGTCATCTACCCTTAGCAAATCCAAAAACTATCTTTTTGATTCTCTACTTTATTGGCTATAGAGGACTCATTGTGTTAAAATTGTAAGGCAACAGCGCCTCCTTGCCACTCCCGCTGGATTAGATAAAGCATTTACCTATAAAAGTGTCTGTGGAGCAAAATGTACACCCAAGCATATCCAATATGTATTATCTAGACCATAAGTACCCAACCGCTTTCCAGGTTCTTTAAAGAACTAAAAAAGGCATTTTCTGTAGAAATGTTGTTTGAATACCGAGGAGCCAAAGCCAAACTGAAATGCCAACAGTTAGCAGTTAGAGAGTGTCAAGTAACCAAAAATATGAGCATAATTAGCTAAAAAAATTTAAAAAAGCTAGCATGCTAACAGTGATATGCTAACATGCCAACAATAGCATGTTTACAGATAGTGAAATAACAAAATATATTAAACTTAGGTGTATACCTGCTAAATTTGCTTTAAAAAATGCCTGCTAAAATGATAACTGTAACATGTGTCAATTGCCAAAACATGTATTGCTGATATGTGTACCTGAAAAATGTGTTTAAAATGCCAGCCTACTAATATTAGCATGCATCAAGTACCAAAAATATGAATGCGGTGTACACATACAAAATTTTCTAAATGAAACAAAAGCTGGCATGCTAACAGGTATCATTCGTGAGGTAAAACGCTGACCACAAAATGAGCTAAAAAAGCTAGTATGCTAACAGTGATATGCTAGCATGCCAACAATAGCATGTTTACAGATAGTGAAATACCAAAATATATGACACTGAGGTGTATACCTGCTAAATTTGCTTTAAAAAAATGCCTGCTAAAATGCTAACTGTAACATGTATTAAGTGCCAAAAAATGTAACGCTGATTTGTGTACCTGAAAAATGTGTTTGAAATGGCAGCCTACTATGTTAGCATGCATAAAGTACCAAAAATATTAATGCGGTGTATGCATACAACATTTTCTAAATGACACAAAAGCTAGCATGCTAACAGGTATCATTCGTGAAGTAACACCCTGGCCAGATAGTGTCAAGTAACCAAAAATATGATTAAAATTAGCTAAAAAAGCTAGCATGCTAACAGTGATATGCTAACATGCCAACAATAGCATGTTTACAAACATTGAAATATCAAAATATATGACACTGAGGTGTATAACTGCTAAATTTGCTTTAAAAAATGCCTGCTAAAATACTAACAGTAACATGTATCAAATGCCAAAATATATAAGGCTGATATGTGTACCTGAAAAATGTGTTTAAAATGCCAGCCTATTAATGTTAGCATGCATCAAGTACCAAAAATATGAATGCGGTGTACACATACAACATTTTCTAAATGAAACAAAAGCTAGCATGCTAACAGGTATCATTCGTGAGGTAACACGCTGGCCACAAAATGAACTAAAAAAGCTAGCATGCTAACAGTGATATGCTAACATGCTGTCACGCCAAATTTCTTCCCCCCTACAAAAACCTTCACCTCCCATTTACTTCCAAGGTCATGATTAATACAGACGTTTTGTTAACGCTATATTATAAAAATATAACGCTATATTATAAAAATACAGACGTTTTGTGTTTAAAATGCCAGCCTACTAATGTTAGCATGCATAAAGTACCAAAAATATTAATGTGGTGTATGCATACAACATTTTCTAAATGAAACAAAAGCTAGCATACGAACAGGTATCATTCGTGAAGTAACAAAATAATTGACGCTGAGGTTTGCGCCTGCAAAAAAGATAGCAGTCGAATATTACAATGTGATCGATTTTGCCGCAGGCCCTTAAAAGATGAGCTGCGAGCCGTACTTTGGCCACCCCTGATAGCCTGGGGGGGTTCATAACCTTTTTGACGACAGAGGTGCCCGGGGTCCATTCAAATATTAACACTGAATTGGTAATCTTACTCTCAATTGTTATGGTATACAATAATTATATCTAACCAATATACAGTCTAACAGGCTAAACCTCGTCAAATGATATGAAGTCACCAGCACTTCCTTGCCACACCCGCTGGATTAAAGATGTTCTGTGCTTTTCTCAAATTGGAGAAGATTAGGCTGACATTGAATGGTTGTTCAGCAAAGTTTAAAGAGCTGTGTGGCGCCTGTTTGAGATCTGGAGGAGAAACTGATCTCCAAATTGACCCACAATTGAAATGTGGGTGGTTGATGAGTCATTTGTGTGCTTGTGGGTTGCTATGTCTCTCTGAGGTCATTCAGGAATGCAGCTGCCTGTGGTTTTATGTTGACATCTGTCTGTGGTTTCTTACCTAATTTATTATTATCATTGTTTAACTATTATTATTATTATTATACTTATTGTTTATCTTGTGGGGACAAAAACTGAACATTTGATGTTTGCTGGACAATTAATGTCATTTAAATGTGTGAAAATCAAACAACAAATTAAAAAAAATAATAATACAAGTAGAACTGTTAAACGATTAAATGTTTAATCCCGAAAAACGGATATCCTTTACCATCTTTAATAAGTGCACCGTAGACCAATACCTTTCAAGTTTTTAAAACTAATCCTGGATTATTTGTTGGCTTTAATGGCATGTTTATTAAACATTATAGTTGTTTAAAGGGGAACATTATCACAGTTTCAAAAGGGTTAAAAACAATAAAAATCAGTTTCCAGTGGCTTGTTGTATTTTTGGAAGTTTTTTTCTAAATTTTACCGGTCTCTGAATATCCCTAAAAAAAGCTTTAAAGTGCTTGATTTTCGCTATTTGCGATGCGACTATCCATTTCCCTGTGACGTCATACAGTGCTGCCAATGTAAACAAACAATGGCAGATACCACAGCAAGATATAGCGACATTAGCTCGGATTCAGACTCGGATTTCAGCGGTTTAAGCGATTCAACAGATTACGCATGTATTGAAACGGATGGTTGGAGTATGAAAGTATTGAAGAAGAAACTGAAGCTATTGAGCGAATAGCTATTGACGCTATTCATAGCCATAGCATGGCCGAATAGCTGCGTTAGCATCGCCAGTAAAATGTGCGGACCAAACGATCAGGACTTTCGCATCTTGTGACACTGGAGCAACTTAAATCCGTCGATTGGTAAGTGTTTTTTTCGCATTAAATGTGTGTGGAAGGAAACCTAATATAGTTGCAAATGCATCTGCAGGTTATCCATACATCTCTGTGCCATGTCTGCTTTAGCACCGCCGGTAAATAGCATGTTAGCATCGATTAGCGTAGCATGTTAGCATCGATTAGCTGGCAGTCAACATCAACAAAACTCACCTTTGTGATTTCGTTGACTTTATTGTTGCAAATACATCTGCAGGTTATCCATACATCTCTATGCCATGTCTGCTTTAGCACCGCCGGTAAATAGCATGTTAACATCGATTAGCGTAGCATGTTAGCATTGATTTTCTGGCAGTCAACATCAACAAAGCTCGCCTTTGTGATTTCATTGAATTGTTCGTTACAAATGCATCTCCAGGTTATCCATACATCTCTGTGCCATGTCCGTCATCGCCGGTAAAATGTGGAGACACTCTGGCACATTCAATGGGGGTCTGGCGGCAGACACTTTCGCATCTTCGGGCCAGTGGTGCAGCTTGAATCCCTCCCTGTTAGTGTTGTTACACCCTCCGACAACACACCAACGAGGCATGATGTCTCCAAGGTTCCAAAAAATATTCGAAAAAACGGAAAATAACAGAGCTGAGACCCAATGTTTACAATGTGTTGAAAATGAAATTGGCGGCTGTATTACCTCGGCAACGTCACATTCTGACGTCATCGCCTCCAGAGTGATAAACAGAAAGGCGTTTAATTCGCCAAAATTCACCCATTTAGAGTTCGGAAATCGCTTAAAAAAACATATGGTCTGTTTTCTGCACCATCAAGGTATATATTGACGCTTACATAGGTCTGGTGATAATGTTCCCCTTTAAACAGCTACACACACAATGAACAGAAATAAACTTTTAATGACAATTAAGAAAAATACCTGCTGGACGTTGTTGTATCCTCGACAGAATTTCAATTATTGCTGTAGAAGCACTTGCATTCAGAGGAGAGGAGCTACACTTCTGGGTTAAGATAACAGTTTGGTCGCGCAAACAATCTGTCATGATCCCTGGTCCGGATCATGTTCAGTTTAGTTATGTTTTGATAGTATTGGAGTTTTTTAGTTCTTAGTTGCACTTCCTTGTTTGTTTTGTCACTATGGTTACTTGTGATTTTCACCTGCCTCTGTTTTTGGGACACACCTGTGTCCAATCAAGAGACAATATTTAAGCCTGCCCTTTTTGATCACTCAACCTGGGTTCTTTGTTTGAGGTAAGCAACAGTCGCGTTTACGTTTCTGGTTCCAGACTCTGTGCTAAGTGTTAGCCTTAGCTTCCCATGCGTTCGGCACGCTGTTCTTTCTTTTGTTTCTGTCGGTTTAGTACAGCGTATTATTTATTAAATCAAATCCTACCTTTACGTTTTCGTCAGGAATGTCCTTTGCATCCCTGGGAGAACAAAAATCCCGCATCATCATGCGACCCGATCGTGACACAATCTTTGGCAATCAAAGCATGATAGTAATGTAAGCCATTATTTTGGTTAGTGTAGTTGGACTGAATGTGACAAGTAGCGCTATTATTGTGCGTATTTGGTTCAAAAAGATGTGGCTTGACTTGTTTTGACGACAGACCTTACTGACAAAAAGAGTGCATCTTGACTTCCTGCTTACCGTCTTTGCTCGCTGTTGCGCTTTTTTCACCAAACAGTTACAGAAACAATCGACTATAAGGCACACTTAAAATCCTTTCATTTTCTCAGTAATTTCTTCAGTAATTCTGGTTGTGCTTATACTGACCTCAAAGCAATTGTATTTGGTAAATTGTGAAGGATCACAAATGTTCGCTACTTAGCGGAATTCCGCTTTTCTTCTAGCCCAGTGATTCTCAAACCGTAGTGGTATGTGGGCTCCATTTAGTGGTATGCCAAAGATTTAGATTTCATTCATTCTTTCTTTTCTGTCTTTAGTTTATTTTGAACATGAACAAACTTACATCATAATACATCACACAATTTCATATCATTCACTTTACATCATGTCCGAAAAGGAGTAGAAGGAAGCAAAGCTTATTTAATCCTACTTCTTTCCCACAGGGGTGGTGAAGTTGGGAGAGTGGCCGTGGCAGCAATCTGAGGGTTACTGGTTCGATCCCCACCTTCTACCATCCTAGTCACGTCCGTTGTGTCCTTGAGCAAGACACTTCACCCTTGCTCCTGATGGGTCCTGGTTAGTGCCTTGCATGGCAGCTCCCGCCATCAGTGTCTGAATGTGTGTGTGAATGGGTGAATGTGGAAATAGTGTCAAAGCACTTTGAGTTCCTTATCATTTACCATTTACCACTTCAGAGAGTTTACAAAAACAATGCTAAAAAAAATTAAAGGAGCAGTTTTTTATAAGGGGATGGCATAATAAGGTTTTGGTCAGGTACGTGGCAGAGGGGGTTGTTAATCAGTTTCAGCTGCTTTGGTGTTGATGGAATTAACAACAGGTGCACTAAAGGGGCAACAACGAGACGGCCCCCAAACAGGACTGGTTTTGCAGGTGGAGGCCATTTCAAGTTCCCCCCTCTTGATCTTTTTTAACTGTTTTTCCACAAATATTGGCTTTAGCTAGAGTCATTATCACGACTGGGCGCATGTGGTGATTTCTTAACCCTCCTGAAGTTGCGCAGATAGCCCAACTCCTCCAGGATGGCACATCCATGCGTGCTGTTGCAAGAAGATTTGATGTGTCTCCCAGTACAATCTCCAAAGCATGGAGGATATTCCAGGAGACAGGCAGTTACTCTAGGAGAGCTGGACAGGGCCGGAGACGGTCCTCATCCCATCAGCAGGACCGATATCTGCTGCTTTGTGAAAGGAGGAACAGGTTGAGCACTGCCCGAGCCCTACAGCATGACCTCCAGCAGGCTACTGGTGTGAATGTCTCTGCCCAAACAGTCAGAAACAGAGTTCACGAGGGTAGCTTCAGGGCACGACGTCTTGTAGTGTGCCCTTTGCTCACTGCTCAGAACCGTGGAGCTCGATTGGTATTTGCCATAGAACACCAGCACTGGCAAGTCCGCCACTGGCGCCCTGTGCTTTTCACAGATGAGAACAGGTTTACCCTGAGTACTTGTGATAGACGCGAAAGGGTCTGGAGTAGCCAAGGAGAGCGCTATGCTGCCTGCAACATCATTCAGCATGACCCGTTCGGTGGTGGGTGAGTGATGGTCTGGGGAGGCTTTTCCATGGAGGGACGAACAGACCTGGTACAAAATGCGGCTGCTAGACTTTTGACAAGAACAAGAAAGTTTGATCATATTACGCCTATACTGGCTCACCTGCACTGGCTTCCTGTGCACTTAAGATGTGAATTTAAGGTTTTACTACTTGCGTATAAAATACAACACGGTCTAGCTCCATCCTATCTTGCCGATTGTATTGTACCATATGTCCCAGCAAGAAATCTGCGTTCAAAACACTCCGGCTTATTAGTGATTCCTAAAGCCCAAAAAAAGTCTGCAGGCTATAGAGCGTTTTCCGTTCGGGCTCCAGTACTCTGGAATGCCCTCCCGGTAACAGTTCGAGATGTTACCTCAGTAGAAGCATTTAAGTCTCACCTTAAAACTCATTTGTATACTTTAACCTTTAAATAAACCTCCTTTTTAGACTAGTTGATATGCCTCTCCTTTTCTTTTTCTCCTCTGCCCCCTCCCTCCCTTGTGGAGGGGGTCCGGTCCGATGACCATGGATGAAGTACTGGCTGTCCAGAGTCGAGACTCAGGATGGACCGCTCGTCGGGACCCAGGATGGACCGCTCGCCTGTGTATCGGTTGGGGACATCTCTACGCTGCTGATTCGCCTCCGCTTGGGATAGTTTCCTTTCAACGGGACTCTCGCTGCTGTCTTGGATCCGCTTTGAACTGAACTCTGTGTTGGAGCCACTATGGATTGAACTTTCACAGTATCATGTTAGACCCGCTCGACATCCATTGCTTTCGGTCCCCTAGAAGGGGGGGGATGCCCACATTTGAGGTCCTCTCCAAGGTTTCTCATAGTCATCATTGTCACTGGCGTCCCACTGGGTGTGAGTTTTCCTTGCCCTTATGTGGGTTCTTCCGAGGATGTCGTAGTGGTTTGTACAGTCCTTTGAGACATTTGTGATTTAGGGCTATATAAATGAACATTGATTGATTGATTGAGTGACCTTTACAGGCTAGCGAACGGCAGTCTGACTGCCATTAGGTATCGGGATGAAATCCTCGCACCTATGGTCAGACCCTACGCTGGTGCAGTAGGTCCTGGGTTCCTTCTGGTCCACGACAATGCCCGGCCTCATGTGGCAAGAGTATGCAGACAGTGTCTGGAGGATGAAGGAATTGACACAATTGAATGGCCCTCATGATCACCTGATCTAAACCCGATAGAACACCTTTGGGACATACTGTTTCGGTCAATCAGACGCCGCCAGGTTGCTCCTCAGACTTTACAGGAGCTTGTTGATGCCCTTAAACAGATCCGGAAAGACATCTCACAAGACACCATCCGTCGTCCCATTGGGAGCATGTCAAACATGCATACAAGCACGTGGGGTCCACACAAGATATTGAAAATAATTTTGAGATGCAGAAATTGAATTTAGGCAAAATGGAGGAGCCTGCCACATCATTTTTTCACTTAGATTTTTGGGGTGTCTATAAACTGAGCTGGAAACTTTTATTTCCATCAAAAGATGTGGCATCCTTTGGTTCCTGAGACATTAAACTGTCCATATCGTCCATCCGGGACCCAGGATGGACCGCTCGCCTGTGTATCGGCTGGGACATCTCTGCGCTGCCGATCCGCCTTCGCTTGGGGTGGTTTCCTGTTGGCTCCACTGTGGACGTGACTCTCTCTGCTGTGTTGGATCCACTTTGGACTGGACTCTCACGGTTGTGTTGGATCCACTACGAATTGAACTTTCACAGTACCATGTTAGACCCGCTCGACATCCATTGCTTTCGGTTTCTCTAGGTTGCCCACATATGCGGTCCTCTCCAAGGTTTCTCATAGTCATCATTGTCACCGACGTCCCACTTGGTGTGAGTATTCCTTGCCCTTATGTGGGCTCTACCGAGGATGTCGTTGTGGTTTGTGTTGTGGTTTTTGCAGCCCTTTGAGACACTAGTGATTTAGGGCTATATAAATAATCATTGATTGATTGATTAATTGATATTAGTATGGTATCCGACTTTTTTTTTTTTTCACCATTGAAATCTGATGTGTTTTCAAAGTGTTCCTTTAATTTTTTGGAGTAGTGTATATATATCATTTACTGACCTTTTTATAATAGAAAGACGTCCGTGAACTAGTATATACAACAGTTTTGTAACATGTAATTCATTAATTCAGTCATTATTAACACACTGAGATGAAGAATACCTTATTTTCAATAAGGTTGAAAGTAATTCTAATAATTCTTCTTCTTTGTACTTTGTAAGCACTATTCATTTGAACAACCTCTTAAACTGGATCATATCAGTACAATGTTTAAATTCATTACTTAATACATTTCATTATTGAATTCCACATACTGATATGCTAAAGGTTCTAAGTGTTGTACGTGCATACAAATGTTTTAAATTACATTTTCCTCTAAGGTTATATTTCTCCTCTTTAGTTGAGAAGAATTGTTGTACATTCTTTGGTAGCAGGTTATAGTTTGCTTTTTACATCATTTTAGCTGTTTGCAATTTTATCAAATCAATTTCAGATGATTTTTTTCCAAAGACATGCACCTGGGGATATGTCGATTGGCAACACTTAATTGGCCCTAGTGTGTGAATGTGAGTGTGAATGTTGTCTGTCTATCTGTGTTGGCCCTGCGATGAGGTGGAGACTTGTCTAGGGTGTATCCTGCCTTCCGCCCGATTGTAGCTGAGATAGGCACCAGCATCCCCCACAACCCCAAAGGGAATAAGCGCTAAAAAATGGATGGATGGAATTTCAGATTTAGATTAGATTTACAAACCCCGTTTCCATATGAGTTGGGAAATTGTGTTAGATGTAAATATAAATGGGCTACAAGGATTTGCAAATCCTTTTGAACCCATATTCAGTTGAATGCACTACAAAGGCAAGATATTTGATGTTCAAACTCATAAACTTTATGTTCTTTTGCAAATAATAATTAACTTAGAATTTCATGGCTGCAACATGTGCCAAAGTAGTTGGGAAAGGGCATGTTCCCCACTGTGTTACATCACCTTTTCTTTTAACAACACTCAATAAACGTTTGGGAACTGAGGAAACTAATTGTTGAAGCTTCTTTCCCATTCTTGTTTTATGTAGAACTTCAGTCGTTCAACAGTCCGGGGTCTAAGCTGTCGTATTTTACGCTTCATAATGCGCCACACATTTTTGATGGGAGACAGATCAGGACTGCAGGCGGGCCAGGAAAGTACCTGCACTCTTTTACTGCGAAGCCACGCTGTTGTAACACGTGGCTTGGCATTCTCTTGCTGAAATAAGCAGGGGCGTCCATGATAACGTTGCTTGGATGACAACATATGTTGCTCCAAAACCTGTATGGACCATTCAGCATTAATGGTGCCTTCACAGATGTGTAAGTTACCCATGCCTTGGGCACTAATACACCCCCATACCATCACAGATGCTGGCTTTCGATCTTTGCGCCTATAACAATCCGGATGGTTCTTTTCCTCTTTGTTCAGGAGGACACCATGTCCACAGTTTCCAAAAATAATTTGAAATGTGGACTTGTCAGACCACAGAACACCTTTCTACTTTGCATCAGTCCATCTTAGATGAGCTCGGGCCCAGAGAAGCTGGCGGGGTTCCTTGGTGTTGTTGATAAATGGCTTTCCCTTTGCATAGTAGAGTTTTAACTTGCACTTACAGATGTTGCGACCAACTGTAGTTACTGACAGTGATTTTATGAAGTGTTCCTGAGCCCATGTGGTGATAACCTTTACACACTGATGTCGGTTTTTGATGCAGTACCACCTGAGGTATCAAAGGTCCGTAATATCATCGCTTACGTGCAGTAATTTCTCCAGATTCTCTGAACCTTTTGATGATTTTAAGGACCATCGATGGTAATATCCCTAAATTCCTTGCAATAGCTCGTTGAAAATGTTGTTCTAAAACTGTTCGACAATTTGCTTACAAAGTGGTGACCCTCGCCCCATCCTTGTTTGTGAATTACTTAGCATTTCATGGAAGCTGTTTTTATACCCAATCATGGCACCCACCTGTTCCCAATTAGCCTGCACACCTGTGGGATGTTCCAAATAAGTGTTTGATGAGCATTCCTCAACTTTATCAGTTTTTATTGCCACTTTTCCCAACTGTTTTGTCACGTGTTGCTGGCATTAAATTCTAAAGTTAATGATTATTTGCAAACAAAAAAATGTTTATCAGTTGGAACATCAAATACGTTGTCTTTGTAGCATATTCAACTGAATATGGGTTGAAAATAATTTGCTTATCATTGTATTGCCTTTATATTTACACCTAACACAATTTCCCAACTCATATGGAAACGGGGTTTGTAGATGTATTGGTCCCCATTGCTGCGATGAGATGGCGACTTGTCCAGGGTGTACTCCGCCGTCCGCCCGATTGTAGCTGAGATAGGCACCAGCGCCCCCTGCGATCCCAAAGCGAATAAGCGGTAGAAAAGGATGGATGGATGGTCCCCATTGGGGGAAATCACTTAATTACATTTAGAGATGTACCGATGCCAATACGGCATTTTTTGGAGGTATAGGTATCGGAGAGTACTTCTAACTAAATCTTCGATACCATAAACTAATACCGTATTTTCTAAGAAACCCCAGGTGTACGATCAAAGTAGAGGGCACACAAGCCAATAAGTCTTTTAGCAAATGCTATTGTTGCTACACTGAAATGATTCCTACTTCGCCTCTTATCCCCAGAAAAGGGAAGGCCAAAGCACCAATGGAGGACCGCACTACCAAAGCAAACATCATAACGGCGGCGTGGCAATATTAGACACTCGAGCAGCCAACAAATCACATGGCAACATGCAAACTTTGCAATACCTCTGTTGCGAAGGGTGGCACACAAGCAGGACGCTATAATACAATCAACTTAATGACGCACTTGAAAGCCCGACATGCAGACGCACACAATGAAGTTACCGCGGCTATTGCTAACGAGGGGGGACAAAAACAACAAACCTTGGCAGATTAATTTAATTGGAAAGAACATTTTTCATGAGAATTCCAACGTGGCGTCTGCATTTGTGGTAAACTCATGGAATTCATAGTGTTATGATGTAGGATTTCACCTGGTCCTAAATACATGACCGAAACAGATTTACCTGATCTGTACGAGACTGTTAGCCAACTCATCTCCATAAAATTACAAGGTGCCAGCTTCACGACAAAATATTTGGAGCAGTGATGTCACTTCTTTATCTGTGATCATCTTAACAGCACATTGGGTTTGCCATGGGGCTATAGCATATATTAGATGACATGGTAAGTTTTATTGCATTTATACAACATTTCTATGTAGGAAATCTCTTCTAAAGCATATTAAAAATGGTGAAAACTCTTCAAGTTCAAGCCGCCTAGACTACAAACTGGTATTTTTAAATGTTTCAATTTGTTTTACCTCATTGGCATACCTGATGGTGTAGTGATGAGAGTGACCACTCGATGGCAGTCACACATAAGCGATATGTGTAGACTGCAGGTTGACGCCTGTACAAAAAACAACGCTAGCAAGTACCGGTAAGAAAGCAACACCAAACGTTTGGTGTTTCATTGAGAATATGGAACTTAACACACGGCGCTCAAAAATGTGTCAAAATGTTTTAGTACGACTTTGATACGCTACGAAGCCGCACCCATTAATGGATTGTCAGAGGATTACGGCTACCGGAGTCAGACGTGCTGTGCTTCATCATACGGGTTTTATTACTGTGTGTGTATAAGAACACAAAAATGGCACCTAGCAGGAGATATATAATCTAGTGCAGAGGTAGGGAACCTATGGCTCTAGAGCCAGATGTGGCTCTTTTGATGACTGCATCCGGCTCTCAAATAAATCTTAGCTGACATTGCTTGACACGATAAGTAATGAATAATTCCGCTGGTGATCACAGTGTTAAAAATAACGTTCAAATGATAAAATATTCTCATGCATTTTAATCCAACCATCAATTTCCATTACACCTGTTCAAGAAGTCGCATTTATGGTAAGAAGTATTATATTTATTATTGGTTAGCTTTAGAATAACAATGTTATTAAAAAGAATAAGAGACTTATTATACTCTAAAAATGTTGGTCTTACTTACAAATGCACGCATTTAATTGTATTCAGTGTTAAAAAATATTATTTGGCTCTCACGGAAATACATTTTCAAATATTTGGCTTTCATGGCTCTCTCAGCCAAAAAGGTTCCCGACCCCTGATCTAGTGTTTAGTTTTGCAATATTATGCAAAACCAAAATGTTTTCCTTACTGGTACCTACTGATGTGTATTTGGGATCTACGTAAATCCCGGAAATTTCCACGCGTCTGCAATTGCAGTACACGCTGTAGTCAATAAGCTCTTTTTTTCTATCCTTCTGTTTTGGGGCATTCATCCTCCGCTGTTGTCATTTCTATTATAAAGTAGTGTACAGTTCTAATTTATATATGTGAGTAGACCCGCTATGGAAGCGCTAAAAACTAACGGTATAACAAAGAAGATAGGGACAAGATGCTGTCGAAGGGGAGGCATGTAAATAAGACCGCCCACAAAAGGCGCTTTTTGAAGAGACGGTCAGAAAACGGCTTGAAGATGGTCTGTAAAACATCATCTATGCAACATTTTGACCAAAGAACCACCATTAGATGTTATATAGACCAGTGGTCCCCAACATTTTTGTAGCTGCGGACCGGTCAATGCTTGAAAATTTGTCCCACGGACCGGGTGGGGTGGTGGGTTTTTTTTTCATAAAGAAATACAATCATGTGTGCTTACGGACTGTATCCCTGCCGACTGTATTCGTTTAGATCAGAAGTCGGGAACCTTTTTGGCTGAGAGAGCCATACAAGCCAAATATTTTAAAAAGTATTTCCGTGAGAGCCCTATAACATTTTTTTTAAGACTGAATACAACTAAATGCGTGCATTTTTAAGTAAGACCAGTCTCTTATTCTTTTTTAATAACATTGTTATTCTGAAGCTAACCAACAATAAATAGAATATTTCTTACCAATAATGCGACTTCTTGAACAGGTGCGGTAGAAACCGGATGGATGGATTAAAATCCATGAGATGCATGTTTTATATTTTGAACGTTATTTTTGACACTGTGATTACAAGTGGAATTATTTGGTACTTATTGTGTTAAGCAATGTCAGCTAAGATTTATCCGAGAGCCATGTGTAGTCATCAAAAGAGCCACATCTGGCTCTAGAGCCATAGGTTCCTACCCCTGGTCTAGATTGATATATAATGTATATATTGTGTTTTTAATGTTGATTTAATAATAAAAAAAAATATATTTTTTATTTTTATTTTTTCTTGTGCGGCCCGGTACCAATCGGTCCACGGCCTGGTACCGGTCCGGTGGTTGGGGACCACTGATATAGACCATAAGGAAGTGTTTTAAATGTTAAGAAAAATCATAATATGACCACCTGCGATGAGGTGGCGACTTGTCCAGGGTGTACCCGCCTCCCGCCCGATTGTAGCTGAGATAGGCACCAGCGCCCCCAAAGGGAAACGGTAGAAAATGGGTGGATAATATGACCCCTAAAAAACGCCTTATATTTCAGTGTGACTTGTATACGAACATAGACCTGAAAAGACCCGCTCATTGGCAGTGCGCCTTAAAATCCCGTGCTCCCTATGGTCCGAAGAATACAGTACATTTTATGTACTTTTATTTCCAAGATGGCGGCGCCCGGACGGGCTGCGCTCTCGAGGGGCTCTTGCTAAAGATGGAACATTTGGCAGAAATACCGGACAATTCTACAAACTTTATGGCTGGCTCACATCGTGGTCACTCCGTGATCACGTACGACCGCCAGACACTTCTGGATGTGGACATATCGGGCCGTTTTGGACTGATAGACGCGTGCGTGCTAAACATGCTAACTAGCATGGGAATACGTCGGCGGCTACATCCAGCGGCCTGTGAAGCAGGGGAGTAAAGTAGCAGCGGGGGCCGTCTACGGAGCAGACGCCAGCGGTGTGATCGGAAACGCGGATGTCGAGCGGGGCTAAAAACAAAGCAGAAGGCTAATCCCCACAGAACACCACTTCCCTCCATCCTGAAGACGGATTTAGATGGAAAATGCGAGACTACTGGTCTGGGTAAGGAGTCAGTTAAATTAGAACACGTTTTTTCTGCTTTGAGTGTTTCAGAGTTGGACATGTGTTTTACCAAGGTGGCTAACTATGATGCGTGCAGTTTATCAAAGCACCAAACAAACAATCGGAAAATCCCCGTTACTGAGGTGGCTAACCATGATGCGTGCAGTTTATCAAAGCAACAAACAAACAATCGGAAAATCCCCGTTACTGAGGTGGCTAACCATGATGCGTGCAGTTTATCAAAGCAACAATCAAACAATCGGAAAATTCCCGTCGTATCAATTCCTAGATATGGTCGTAACCATACTAAATGCACTGGGCATAATAAACACAACATTATTAATATTGCTACTACGGATAATTTGATCAAAAACTCCCTAAAACAGCCCACTACCTATAATATAGGTTTTTTAAACATAAGATCATTGTCTCCCAAAACGTTATTAGTTAATGATATTATCAGAGACAACAATCTTAACGTCATCGGTCTCAGCGAAACCTGGCTTAAACCAAACGACTTTTTTGCGCTAAATGAGGCATGTCCTCCTAACTTTACACATGTGCATATTGCCCGTGCGCTTAAAAGGGGTGGGGGGGTCGCACTAATATACAACGAAAACTTTAACCTTAGTCCTAACATAAATAATAAATATAAATCGTTTGAGGTGCTTACTATGAAGTCTGCCACACTGCTGCCTCTACACCTGGCTGTTATCTACCGCCCCCCAGGGCCCTATTCGGACTTTATCAATGAATTCTCAGAGTTCGTTGCTGATCTAGTGACACACGCCGATAATATAATCATAATGGGGGACTTTAATATCCATATGAATACCCCATCGGACCCACCGTGCGTAGCGCTCCAGACTGTAATTGATAGCTGTGGTCTCACACAAATAATAAATGAACCCACGCATCGCAACGGTAATACGATAGACCTAGTGCTTGTCAGGGGTATCACCGTCTCCAAAGTTACGATACTCCCGTATACTAAAGTATTGTCCGATCATTACCTCATAAAATTCGAGGTTCAGACGCATGTTCGTCAAACCAATAATAATAATAACTGCTATAGCAGCCGCAACATTAATACGGCCACAACGACAACTCTTGCTGACCTACTGCCCTCGGTAATGGCACCATTCCCAAAGTATGTGGGCTCTATTGATAACGTCACTAACAACTTTAACGACACCCTGCGCGAAACCATTGATAACATAGCACCGCTAAAGTTAAAAAAGGCTCCAAAAAAGCGCACCCCGTGGTTTACAGAAGAAACTAGAGCTCAGAAATTATTATGTAGAAAGCTGGAACGCAAATGGCGCACGACTAAACTTGAGGTGCACCATCAAGCATGGAGTGATGGTTTAATAACTTATAAACGCATGCTTACCTTAGCTAAAGCTAAATATTACTCAAATCTCATCCACCGTAATAAAAACGATCCTAAATTTTTGTTTAGTACGGTAGCATCGCTAACCCAACAAGGGACCCCTTCCAGTAGCTCAACCCACTCAGCTGATGACTTTATGCAATTCTTTAGTAAGAAAATTGAAGTCATTAGAAAGGAGATTAAAGACAATGCGTCCCAGCTACAACAGGGTTCTATTAACACTGATACGATGGTATATACGGCGGATACTGCCCTCCAAAATACTTTCTCTCGTTTTGAAGAAATAACATTAGAGGAATTGTTACAACGTGTGAATGGAATAAAACAGACAACATGCTTACTTGACCCTCTTCCTGGGAAACTGATCAAGGAGCTCTTTGTATTATTAGGTCCATCAGTGCTAAATATTATAAACTTATCACTCTCCTCGGGCACTGTTCCCCTAGCATTCAAAAAAGCGGTTATTCATCCTCTTCTTAAAAGACCTAACCTCGATCCTGACCTCATGGTAAACTACCGACCGGTGTCTCACCTTCCCTTTATTTCAAAAATCCTTGAAAAAATTGTTGCGGAGCAGTTAAATGAACACTTAGCGTCTAACAATCTATGTGAAACCTTTCAATCCGGTTTCAGGGCAAATCACTCCACGGAGACAGCCCTCGCAAAAATGACTAATGATCTATTGCTAACGATGGATTCTGATGCGTCATCTATGTTGCTGCTCCTCGATCTTAGCGCTGCTTTCGATACCGTCGATCATAATATTTTATTAGAACGTATCAAAACACGAATTGGTATGTCAGACTTAGCCCTGTCTTGGTTTAACTCTTATCTTACTGATAGGATGCAGTGTGTCTCCCATAACAATGTGACCTCGGACTACGTTAAGGTAACGCGTGGAGTTCCCCAGGGTTTGGTCCTTGGCCCTGCACTCTTCAGCATCTACATGCTGCCGCTAGGTGACATCATACGCAAATACGGTGTTAGCTTTCACTGTTATGCTGATGACACCCAACTCTACATGCCCCTAAAGCTGACCAACACGCTGGATTGTAGTCAGCTGGAGGCATGTCTTAATGAAATTAAACAATGGATGTCCGCTAACTTTTTGCAACTCAACGCCAAAAAAACGGAAATGCTGATTATCGGTCCTGCTAGACACCGAACTCTATTTAATAATACAACTCTAACATTTGACAACCAAACAATTAAACAAGGCGACACGGTAAAGAATCTGGGTATTATCTTCGACCCAACTCTCTCCTTTGAGGCACACATTAAAAGCGTTACTAAAACGGCCTTCTTTCATCTCCGTAATATCGCTAAAATTCGCTCCATTCTGTCCACTAAAGACGCTGAGATCATTATCCATGCGTTTGTTACGTCTCGCCTCGACTACTGTAACGTATCATTTTCGGGTCTCCCCATGTCTAGCATTAAAAGATTACAGTTGGTACAAAATGCGGCTGCTAGACTTTTGACAAGAACAAGAAAGTTTGATCACATTACGCCTGTACTGGCTCACCTGCACTGGCTTCCTGTGCACTTAAGATGTGACTTTAAGGTTTTACTACTTACGTATAAAATACTACACGGTCTAGCTCCATCCTATCTTGCCGATTGTATTGTACCATATGTCCCGGCAAGAAATCTGCGTTCAAAGGACTCCGGCTTGTTAGTGATTCCCAAAGCCCAAAAAAAGTCTGCGGGCTATAGAGCGTTTTCCGTTCGGGCTCCAGTATTCTGGAATACCCTCCCGGTAACAGTTCGCGATGCCACCTCAGTAGAAGCATTTAAGTCTCACCTTAAAACTCATTTGTATACTCTAGCCTTTAAATAGACTCCCTTTTTAGACCAGTTGATCTGCCGTTTCTTTTCTTTTTCTTCTATGTCCCACTCTCCCTTGTGGAGGGGGTCCGGTCCGATCCGGTGGCCATGTACTGCTTGCCTGTGTATCGGCTGGGGACATCTCTGCGCTGCTGATCCGCCTCCGCTTGGGATGGTTTCCTGCTGGCTCCGCTGTGAACGGGACTCTCGCTGCTGTGTTGGATCCGCTTTGGACTGGACTCTCGCGACTGTGTTGGATCCATTGTGGATTGAACTTTCACAGTATCATGTTAGACCCGCTCGACATCCATTGCTTTCCTCCTCTCTATGGTTCTCATAGTCATTATTGTCACCGACGTCCCACTGGGTCATTATTGTCACCGATGTCCCACTGGGTGTGAGTTTTCCTTGCCCTTATGTGGGCCTACCGAGGATGTCGTAGTGGTTTGTGCAGCCCTTTGAGACACTAGTGATTTAGGGCTATATAAGTAAACGATTGATTGATTGATGTTATCAATGCACTAAACGGTAATCTAAACACGGAAGTGAAGCTCCACTCCTCTGAATGCAAGCGTTACAGCAGGTGTTTTCTCCAGTGAGGACGTCGCACGGCAATCGTGGATGAGTATAGTTTGATTTTGTCGAAAGAACGACTTGCCGTGACTTTCCATAATTTTTGTTGTCCGCTGCCCGGATCATATTTTTTATTTAGATTTTTGAGTCTTTCTGTGTTTTCTGTTTGTTTTGGACTCATTCGGTTCCGGTTTGTGCTCCTCTGTTTGTTACCATAGTAACGTATTATTTTCACCTGCCGCAGGTTCCAGACACACACCTGTTTTTGTTCATCACTGTCTTGATTTAAGCCTCCCTCCTTGGTTCATTCTGTCTGGTTGCGTGATTTGTGTTCTCACAACAAGTAACGACTTGTATTCCTGTTCGCTGCCAGCTAGCTTCCACGCTAGGTTCTTTGTTTATGCTAGCTCCCATGCTAAGCGCCTTTTGTTTTGCCTTTTGTGCCTAGAGCAAGTTTTTCTTTGTTAGGGTCTGATATCATTTTAAATAAATATTTTCTTCGTACCTTCACGCTGTGTCCGAGCCCGACTGCATCCCTGAGAGAACGACTCAGCATCATCATGCGACCCATTCGTTACAATTTTTAAAGTTAAAGAACCACTGATACTCACACACACAGTAGGTGTGGTTAAATTACTCTGCATTTGACCCATTCCCTTGTTCCACCCCCTGGGAGGTGAGGGGAGCAGTGAGCAGCAGCGGTGGCCGCACTCGGGAATCATTTTGGTGATTTAACCCTCAATTCCAACCCTTGATGCTGAGTGCCGAGCACGGAGATAATGGGTCCAGTTTTAATAGTCTTTGGTATGTTAAAGTTAAAGTACCAATGATTGTCACACACACACTAGGTGTGGCGAAATTATTTTCTGCATTTGACGCATCACCCTTGATCACCCCCTGGGAGGTGAGGGCAGCAGTGAGCAGCAGCGGTGGCCGCGCTCGGGAATCATTTTGGTGATTTAACCCCCATTTCCAACCCTTCATGCTGAGTGCCAAGCAGGGAAGTAATGGGTACCAGTTTTATAGTCTTTGGTATGATTCGGCCAGGGTTTGAACTCACGACCTACTGATTTCAGGGCGCACACTCTAACCACAATGCCACTGAGCTGGTGTTTTTATATATATAAAATATATCATGTACACTTTTCTTTGTCCATTTTAGCTCGATAATTTTTCCAACTTGTAGCTCAACAGTCATGATATATGATAAACCGAGGGTCAGAAAGAATTAATTGCACATCTGAAAAATGTGTGTGAACTCGTTATTGTTGCTTTAACTTTGACAGCCCAAAAAAAAAATACTTTTGAGACAGTTCTAATGCTAGGAAACAAACATTTTTCAGGTGCTACTTGCAAAGAAAATAATACTTTTGATGTGTGACTTACAAAAGAAAAAATATCTTTGAGGTGGTACAAAGGATAACATATTTGAGGTGAAATGTGTTTTAAATGTTTGATAGCCAATAGCTCAGGGTACTGTTGCACCTTTCTTGTGTGTCTGCTCCCAGACCGTGGTCGATGTCCGATGTATTGTCGGGGGTAACTCCACTTTACCCGGCAGTGGGTCTCTAAAGTTCCGCTCTTGGGTCGGAATGACGAGGCCGTCGATTCGTTGCAACTCTGTCCCTTTATTTCGGGCTCCAGTACTCTGGATTGCCCTCCCGGTAACAGTTCGAGATGCCACCTCAGTAGAAGCATTTAAGTCTCACCTTAAAACTAATTTGTATACTCTAGCCTTTAAATAGACCTCCTTTTTAGACCAGTTGATCTGCCGCTTCTTTTCTTTTTCTCTTCTGTCCCCCCTCCCTGGTGGAGGGGGTCCGGTCCAATGACCATGGATGAAGTACTGGCTGTCCAGAGTCGGGACCCAGGATGGACCGCTCGTCGGGACCCAGGATGGATCGCTCGCCTGTGTATCGGTTGGGGACATCTCTACGCTGCTGATCCGCCTCCGCTTGGGATGGTTTCCTGTGGACGGGACTCTCGCAGCTGTCTTGGATCCACTTTGAACTGAACTCTTGCGGCTGTGTTAGAGCCACTATGGATTTAACTTTCACAGTATCATGTTAGACCCGCTCGACATCCATTGCTTTCGGTCCCCTAGAGGGGGCGGGGGGTTGCCCACATATGAGGTCCTCTCCAAGGTCCTCATAGTCATTATTGTCACTGGCGTCCCACTGGGTGTGAGTTCTCCTTGCCCTTATGTGGGTTCTTCCGAGGATGTCGTAGTCATAGTGGTTTGTACAGTCCTTTGAGACATTTGTGATTTAGGGCTATATGAATAAACATTGATTGATTGATTGATTGATTTATGTTTTCCACCAAGCCACGAAGCTACTAACGCTACAGCCCACTAACTGCTACCACTCCCTCACCTCACCTGGCCACTCACTTACTCAAGTCACTCACCTCACACACTGCCATTCTCAAAGGAGCACACACACACATACGCTTGTGGGGGGAGTAAAAGCCTGTAGGAGTAAATGTCACCGCCGCTGTCCGTGGTGCTTAGGACGAGCGTCATTGGGCAGGGGCAGTGCATGTGCTGACGGCGAGACACAGCTGGCAGGTGATTAGATTTCACAGGTGGTACGTGTTAATCTAATCATCTGTTGTCTTTAAGAGTGAGCGGCGGGTGCAGGAGGAGGAGGAAGTTTGGAGAGTGACTAAAAAGTCCAGTTCTGAAAGAGAAAAACTTTGCATAAAAACATACGATCATTAAAAACCTTGTTAAACCTGCACGCTGGACTCTTGTGGCGTGTCAGACAGTGGGACTGCAAGGAAGCGACTTCCACAACGCTACTCTCACAACAGTACATAATGCGTAAGAGAAAGTGTTTCAATCGTGAATGTTAAATTTGACCATACTGCTAACCTCAAAGGGGAACCATAATTAATTTCATTTATTCTAAATCATTGGTGTCAAACTCTGGCCCGCGGGCCAAATTTGGCCCGCCGTGTAATTTCACTTGGCCCTTGAGGCAAAATCAAATTAACATTAGAGCTGGCCCGCCACTGTAACACCGCATTCACCGCTAACACTCTTACTTGCCAACCCTCTCGATTTTCACGGGAGACTCCCGAAGTTCAGTGCTCCTCCCGAATTTCATCCTGGACAACAATATTTGGGGTGGACTTTAAAGGCACTGCCTTTGGCGTTCTCTACAACCTGTCTCCACGTCCGCTTTTCCTCTATACAAACAGCGTGCCGGCCCAGTCACATAATATATGCGGCTTACACACACACACAAGTGAATGCAAGGCATACTTGGTCAACAACCATACAGGTCACACTGAGGGTGGCCGTATAAATAACTTTGACACTGTTACAAATATGCGCCACACTGTGAACCCACACTGAACAAAAATGACACATTTCGGGAGAACATCTGCACCGTAACACAACATAAACACAACCGAACAAATACCCAGAACGCCTTGCAGCACTAACTCTTCCGGGACGGTACAATATACACCCCCCCCGCTATCACCAAACCCTGTCCACCTCAACCCCACCGCCGAAAAGAGGCATTCAATTTTTATTCAAATTTTATTTGATATGCCATTGATATTTTTTAATTATTATTATTATTTGAAACTCGAATTTGCATGTCAGTATAAAGTTATATAAGCCTTGCTTGTTCAATATTCAATGCAAAACTTGTTTGGGTCCCTATTAAAAGGTTAATTTGTTCAACCTCGGCCCGCGGCTTTGTTCGGTTTTAAATTTTGGCCCACTCTGTATTTGAGTTTGACACCCTTGTTCTAAATGGTAAAAAATGCAGTGTTAGATACTCGTGTTAAAGCAGGGGTGTCAAAGTCATTTTAGCTCAGGGGGCGCATGGAGGAAAATATATTCCCAAGCAGGCCGTAATGGTAAAATCATGGCATGATAACTTAGAAATAAAGACAACTACAATTTGTTTTCTTTGTTTTACTTTGGCCTAAAATAAAACAAGCACATTCTGAAAACGTACAAATTACAAATAATCCTCTGGAGACAACACTTCAAATTTGTTGGAAATTCTGAGGAAATTGGTGCAGCTTCAAAAACACAATGAGCTGAGTTAGACGTTATCTTAGTGTATCTACAAAGCCAGGATTAAACTTAAGTCACAGTTTTTCTGGGATTGAACAAAAAACACATGTGAACTCTTCGAGGTATCAAATACCTCCTTTGTCATGTCCACATATCAATATAGTGCTAACTCAACAAACCGTATAGTAAAAGATGGAGGTAAAACTATTCAAAAGGGCTACGTTCACTTTTCTCGTGTTTGACAGAGACATTTTGGGGGAGTAAAGGTGCCAAATGACGATGCGTTCGAAGCAGAAGACAAACAACGGCAGGTTTTAAGTTTGATGTAGGTCGAAGAGGAGGAGCCACAGTCCCTCTCTACTGTGTACCTCCTGCTTGGCCTCGGCATAAACAGTTTGCTTGCCAAACATAATTGCTATTTCAGAATCAGAATCAGAATCAGAAATACTTGATCAATCCCTGAGGGGAAATTCAAATTTTCAGCACAAACCCATTCATGATGAGATATTACAGGGAGACAGAACAGGATCGCTGACGGGTCTGCCAACTTTCGGCGCCCCTTACAAAAAAGTCAAGCTACAGGTAAACAATGGGGAGGGGGGCTCAAGACTGAGGTAAAGGAAAAAACAACTCATAGCCATAGCACACGTGCCTCTTACATGTGTGTAGGAGGGAAACATCAAAGAACACAAAGGACACAGAACAGGAGTATATTTTGTTTTTGTTTGAAAAAAAAAAAGAAAAAAAAAAACATATAATTTTTATACTTGGCAAACTCATCACACAGGCCGGATAAAATCTGTTCCCGGGGCTGTACGTTTGACACCCCCGTGCTTAACAATGCCGAAGTATTAGATTATAAAGTTGCATGCAGTTTTGGATGCCTCAATGCTATTTGATTGATTGATTGAAACTTTTATTAGTAGATTGTACAGTACAGTACATATTCCGTAAAATTGACCACTAAATGGTACCACCCGAATATGTTTTTCAACTTTTTTAAGTCGAGGTCCACGTTAATCAATTCATGGTAAATGTTTTGGATTATTTTTATTTTTTTTAACAGTTGGCACAGTGTGACATCACAGTGTGGTGGAAGTACTTATGCGGCGATTCCGACTACATGCCAGTTTCAGGTCCTCCTGCTCCCTCTGATGTTTATACAAATAAATATTTCTGTTTGTTTTGTCAACATGGTCCAAGTCAAGTCAAGTCAAGTCAATTTTATTTATATACCATGTTTACAACAACTTATAAATTGAACCAAAGTGCTTTACGGGTTAAAAAAAAAAAAGCATAGAGCAACAGAAACAGAAAACAAACAAAGAACATAAACAAAGAATGAGCTAAACAAAATAGTGAAAAAAAGCAATATGGTAAAAAAGGTTGAATAAAAAGTAAAAAATTTGCTAAACAAAAATCATAGTAGAAAAAATAAAACTAAAACAAAGGGGTGTGGGGGTAGGACTAGAAATGGTGGCCTAGAGGGCAGACTCAGCTCAGGTCAAAGGCCAGGGAGAAGAGGTAGGTCTTAAGAAGGGTTTTGAAAACCCCCAGGCTCTGGGCTGACCTAATGTGGAGCGGAAAGCTGTTCCAGAGACCAGTAAGTACTAAGTTGTATTAGCCGCTAAGCCTTGACGATGAGGACTGCGACATTACAATTTTGTGAGGAAACTAAAGAGGAAGAAGGATAAAGCATGCAGTGATGTTTGTATATATTTAAGCAGTGAATATTTTCAAAAGCGAAACGATGATCCAATCCGAGAGCGTAGTGTGTGCGCTGCAAAAACTGAAATCTAAGTAAGATTAAATATGTCATGACTGTTGATCATGTTTTTGTTTGGCCATGTGCTGTTTGTTTTTTGGACACTCAGTTCCTGCTTTTTAACTCTTGTTTTGTCACCACAGCAACCATTAGTTTCACCTGCGTCACATTCGGAGTCCGCACCTAATCATGTCACTTATTTAAACCGAAAGTTGACAGTAAGTCAGCCTGGTGACTTTACCTCTGATACCGTCCATAGTTATGCTTCTTGCCATGCCACGTAAGTTTTAGTTTTTTCATGTCACAGTTATCAAGTTTTGTTTCATGTTCATAGTTTCTGCCTTTGTGCAAGTTTTTGTTTTATTAGCCACGTGGTTGTACTTCCGCCTTGTGCGCGCCTTTTGTTCCTTTTTTTTCATATTAATTAATAAATATGTCCTTATCTTCACGCCTGCCCGCTCCAACTTTCCTTTGCATTCCAGGAAAACAAACCCTCAAGTCCACATTTTGACAAAATATCTCAAAAAAGGAGGACATTTGCTTATTTTCTGTCTGATAAGATAATTATTCTCACGAAGCAGAGTGTTTTACTTGTTTTAAGCGTTTTGTTCCTAAATAATCTCAGTAAGATATTACAGCTTGTTGCTGAGATTTGATGACCTATATTGAGTAAAACATGCTTGAAACTAGAATATCAACTGTTGCAAAGCTGTGTCATCAACACTCACACGTATAAAACTACTTTTTTTAAATAATAATTTCTTACTTCAAGCATGAAGAAAAAATCATGATTTTGACACGAATGTGTCTCATAATTAAAACAGGTGACAGCCAAATGGACTGTTTTATATTTAATGAAACTGTTAAGAATCGGTCAAGGAGGAGACCCCAGGATGCAAAGACGGGAGACAAGGTTGAATTACAAAAAAGGGAAAATTTAACAAGTCCAAAAGGTGTAACTAAAGGTGATGGGGCAGAAGTGCACACCATGAATAAACAAACAAAAACAGGTCCCTCAGTGGTCGGAAGGGGAAAACGCCAGGGCGCACTGAGCACAACAAAAGGTCCAAAAAAAAAATCCTCTTTACCTCAGGGAGGCAAGGAAGCAAACACAAAGAGGTGAGGAATTTCAGGAATAAGGACAGACGATGATACAATACAGTACTAGGATTGACGAAGTGAAGTGGGCACATGCATGTGGGAGGTGCAGGAGAAAATGACCGGCAGGACCAGGCTGTCAGTGGCGAGCTTAAATACTCCCTGGGTGAAATTGGTTGCAGGTGTGCCTTAGTCTCCGCCCCTCGCTGAGAACTAATTAGCTGGGGAAAACAGACATCACAAAAAAAAGGAGAAAGCAGGGAAAATGATAAAACACAACAGTAACAATAGAAAACACATACTCATATAGTAGTACCGTTGGCACAGTACAGTAAACTGACAGTTCATATTCATATTCATCATTATGGCTGGCTCACATCGTGGTCACTCCGTGATCACGTACGACCGCCAGACACTTCTGGATGTGGACACATCGGGCCGTTTTGGACCGATAGACACTTGCGTGCTAGACTTGCTAACTAGCATGGGAATACATCGGCGGCTACATCCAGCGGCCTGTGAAGCAGGGGAGTCTAGTAGCAGCGGGGGCCGTCTACGGAGCAGACGCCAGCGGTGTGATCGGAAACGCGGATACCGAGCGGGGCTAAAAACAAAGCAGAAGGCTAATCCCCACAGAACACCACTTTCCTCCATCCCGAAGACGGATTTAGATGGAAAATGCGAGACTACTGGTCTGGGTAAGGAGTCAGTTAAATTAGAACACGTTTTTTCTGCTTTGAGTGTTTCAGAGTTGGACATGTGTTTTACTGAGGTGGCTAACTATGATGCGTGCAGTTTATCAAAGCAACAAACAAACAATCGGAAAATCCCCGTTACTGAGGTGGCTAACCATGATGCGTGCAGTTTATCAAAGCAACAATCAAACAATCGGAAAATTCCTGTCGTATCAATTCCTAGATATGGTCGTAACTATACTAAATGCACTGGGCATAATAAACACAACATTATTAATATTGCTACTACGGATAATTTGATCAAAAACTCCCTAAAACAGCCCACTACCTATAATATAGGTTTTTTAAACATAAGATCATTGTCTCCTAAAACGTTGTTAGTTAATGATATTATCAGAGACAACAATCTTAACGTCATCGGTCTCAGCGAAACCTGGCTTAAACCAAACGATTTTTTTGCGCTAAATGAGGCATGTCCTCCTAACTTTACACATGCGCATATTGCCCGTCCGCTCAAAAGGGGTGGGGGGGTCCCACTAATATACAACGAAAACTTTAACCTTAGTCCTAACATAAATAATAAATATAAATCGTTTGAGGTGCTTACTATGAGGTCTGTCACACCGCTGCCTCTACACCTGGCTGTTATCTACCGACCCCCAGGGCCCTATTCGGACTTTATTAATGAATTCTCAGAGTTCGTTGCTGATCTAGTGACACACGCAGATAATATAATCATAATGGGGGACTTTAATATCCATATGAATACCCCATCGGACCCACCGTGCGTAGCGCTCCAGACTGTAATTGATAGCTGTGGTCTCACACAAATAATAAATGAACCCACGCATCGCAACGGTAATACGATAGACCTAGTGCTTGTCAGGGGCATCACCGTTTCCAAAGTTACGATACTCCCGTATACTAAAGTATTGTCTGATCATTACCTTATAAAATTCGAGGTTCAGACGCATGTTCGTCAAACTATTAATAATAATAACTGCTATAGCAGCCGCAACATTAATACAGCCATAACGACAACTCTTGCTGACCTACTGCCCTCGGTAATGGCACCATTCCCAAAGTATGTGGGCTCTATTGATAACCTCACTAACAACTTTAACAACGCCCTGCGCGAAACCATTGATAACATAGCACCGCTAAAGTTAAAAAAGGCTCCAAAAAAGCGCACCCCATGGTTTACAGAAGAAACTAGAGCTCAGAAATTATTATGTAGAAAGCTGGAACGCAAATGGCGCACGACTAAACTTGAGGTGCACCATCAAGCATGGAGTGATGGTTTAATAACTTATAAACGCATGCTTACCTTAGCTAAAGCTAAATATTACTCAAATCTCATCCACCGTAATAAAAACGATCCTAAATTTTTGTTTAGTACGGTAGCATCGCTAACCCAACAAGGAACTCCTTCCAGTAGCTCAACCCACTCAGCTGATGACTTTATGCAATTCTTTAGTAAGAAAATTGAAGTCATTAGAAAGGAGATTAAAGACAATGCGTCCCAGCTACAACGGGGTTCTATTAACACTGACACGATTGTATATACGGCGGATACTGCCCTCCAAAATACTTTCTCTCGTTTTGAGGAAATAACATTAGAGGAATTGTTACAACGTATAAATGGAATAAAACAGACAACATGTTTACTTGACCCTCTTCCTGGGAAACTGATCAAGGAGCTCTTTGTATTATTAGGTCCATCAGTGCTAAATATTATAAACTTATCACTCTCCTCGGGCACTGTTCCCCTAGCATTCAAAAAAGCGGTTATTCATCCTCTTCTTAAAAGACCTATCCTCGATCCTGACCTCATGGTAAATTACCGACCGGTGTCTCACCTTCCCTTTATTTCAAAAATCCTTGAAAAAATTGTTGCGGAGCAGTTAAATGAACACTTAGCGTCTAACAATCTATGTGAAACCTTTCAATCCGGTTTCAGGGCAAATCACTCCACGGAGACAGCCCTCGCAAAAATGACTAATGATCTATTGCTAACGATGGATTCTGATGCGTCATCTATGTTGCTGCTCCTCGATCTTAGCGCTGCTTTCGATACCGTCGATCATAATATTTTATTAGAACGTATCAAAACACGAATTGGTATGTCAGACTTAGCCCTGTCTTGGTTTAACTCTTATCTTACTGATAGGATGCAGTGTGTCTCCCATAACAATGTGACCTCGGACTACGTTAAGGTAACGTGTGGAGTTCCCCAGGGTTCGGTCCTTGGCCCTGCACTCTTCAGCATCTACATGCTGCCGCTAGGTGACATCATACGCAAATACGGTATTAGCTTTCACTGTTATGCTGATGACACCCAACTCTACATGCCCCTAAAGCTGACCAACACGCCGGATTGTAGTCAGCTGGAGGCGTGTCTTAATGAAATTAAACAATGGATGTCCGCTAACTTTTTGCAACTCAACGCCAAAAAAACGGAAATGCTGATTATCGGTCCTGCTAGACACCGAACTCTATTTAATAATACAACTCTAACATTTGACAACCAAACAATTAAACAAGGCGACACGGTAAAGAATCTGGGTATTATCTTCGACCCAACTCTCTCCTTTGAGGCACACATTAAAAGCGTTACTAAAACGGCCTTCTTTCATCTCCGTAATATCGCTAAAATTCGCTCCATTCTGTCCACTAAAGACGCTGAGATCATTATCCATGCGTTTGTTACGTCTCGCCTCGACTACTGTAACGTATTATTTTCGGGTCTCCCCATGTCTAGCATTAAAAGTTTTTCAGTTGGTACAAAATGCGGCTGCTAGACTTTTGACAAGAACAAGAAAGTTTGATCACATTACGCCTGTACTGGCTCACCTGCACTGGCTTCCTGTGCACTTAAGATGTGACTTTAAGGTTTTACTACTTACGTATAAAATACTACACGGTCTAGCTCCATCTTATCTTGCCGATTGTATTGTACCATATGTCCCGGCAAGAAATCTGCGTTCAAAGGACTCCGGCTTATTAGTGATTCCCAAAGCCCAAAAAAAGTCTGCGGGCTATAGAGCGTTTTCCGTTCGGGCTCCAGTACTCTGGAATGCCCTCCCGGTAACAGTTCGCGATGCCACCTCAGTAGAAGCATTTAAGTCTCACCTTAAAACTCATTTGTATACTCTAGCCTTTAAATAGACTCCCTTTTTAGACCAGTTGATCTGCCGTTTCTTTTCTTTTTCTTCTATGTCCCACTCTCCCGTGTGGAGGGGGTCCGGTCCGATCCGGTGGCCATGTACTGCTCGCCTGTGTATCGGCTGGGGACATCTCTGCACTGCTGGTCCGCCTACGCTTGGGATGGTTTCCTGCTGGCTCCGCTGTGAACGGGACTCTCGCTGCTGTGTCTTGGATCCTCTTTGGACTGGACTCTCGCGACTGTGTTGTATCCATTGTGGATTGAACTTTCACAGTATCATGTTAGATCCGCTCGACATCCATTGCTTTCCTCCTCTCTAAGGTTCTCATAGTCATCATTGTCACCGACGTCCCACTGGGTCATTATTGTCACCAATGTCCCACTGGGTGTGAGTTTTCCTACCGAGGATGTCGTGGTGGTTTGTGCAGCCCTTTGAGACACTAGTGATTTAGGGCTATATAAGTAAACATTGATTGATTGATTGAAACATTTGACATGTGACATTTCAAACTATTTTGAAGAAAAATAGTTAATGCACATTCAGATCAATTCTTCAAAAATACAATAAAAAAAAGAAATTTGGCCGGGGGCCGGGCTGTATATATGTGCACTAATTGACTGAGAGAGCACAGCCTTTGCGCGATGATGTCATGTTGTCGATGGAAAAATGCATCTTTAGACCATATGATTTGCCTGAGTGGCTGGGAGGCACCGAGAGTAACAAGCGGTTGCCTTGTTGCCTTTCCATTAAGAACAATAAACTACTTTTTAGTGTAAGTTTGCTGGCTCCAAGAAATGTAATGCCGAGCACATATCATTATGTCAAGATAATGGCATTTACTTAATGTAAGAATATTTTTCAACATATTGTAGCAAAATGGTCTCTTTTTTTATTTTACCAAGAAAAGTGCTCCTGTTATTAGTGAGAATGTACTAACTTTAAGGTAATTTTGGGTTCATTGAGGTTAGCTCATTTTACTTGTTTTAGAAAGTCTTGACAAGCCTAATTTTCCTGTTCCTTTGGCAGATAATTTTGATTAGTTCAAATAAAATACCCCTCATTTTGGTATTTTTTTTCTTGTTTTTGAACCTTGACTTTTTGCAGTGTGCAGCTTCAATTGCAATCTAAAGGGACCGGCTCCACACACACACGAACCAAACTGACTTATAAAAGTGACTGTGGAGCATAATGTACACCCAAGCATATCCAATAAATATTATCTAGACCCGAGGTACCCAAACTATTTCCACTGAGGCCCACAGACTGACAAATCAAAAAATGTGGGGCACATTTTGATGGTTTTCCCCTTCAAAACCAGTACAACATCCACCCATCCATCCATTTTCTACAGCTTGTCCCTATCTCAGCTGCATCCAGGCAGAAGGCGGCGTACACCCTGGACAAGTTGCTACCTCACCAGTACAACATATAGATTTTTATTCAAGAACTACAAAATGCAGTTTCGGTAGAAATTTTGTTTGAATGCTGGAGAGCCAAAGTACGAACTGAAATGCCAACAGTTAATACACTGCCCAGATTTTTGGATTGATTGAGACTTTTTTTAGTAGATTGCACAGTACAGTACATATTCCGTACAATTGATCACGAAATGTTAACATCTGAATACGTTGTTTAACTTGTTTAAGTTGGGGTCCACGTTTATCATGGAAAGATAGTTGGTTTCAAGTAACCAGAAATGTGAGCAAAATTAGCGAAAAAAGCTAACATACTAACAGTGATATGCTAACATGTTAACAATAGCATGTTTACAGCTAGTGAAAACATGCTATTTTTAGCTAAATTAGCTAAAAATGCAAGCTAAATGCTAACTGTAAAAAGTAGCATGCTAACAGTAGCGTGTTTACAGTTACTGAAAACCTGGTATTTTTAACTAAATGGGCTAAAATTTAGCTCATTTAGCAATTTTTTTTATCTAAATTAGCTAAAAATACAAGCTAAAATGCTAACTGTAACAAGTGCCAAAATATATAACTCTGATATGTGTACCTGAAAAATGTGTTTAAAATGCCAGCCGACTAACATTTGTATGCATCAAGTACCAATACATGACAGCGGTGTATACATACAAAGTTTGATTTAAAAAATAATAATAATAATAAAATAGCTTGAGTAACGGGGGCAGCCGGAGTGTATGTATGTCAGTACCTCACTCCCTGACAGCCTCAGTACAACACATACATTTTTATTAAAAAACTACAATAAAAGGACTTTCCGTCACAATTTTGTTTGAGTGCTAAAGAGCCAAAGCCTGAACTGAAATACCAACACTGGCCAGATTGTCATGAGGGCGGTTCTCCTGTCTTTTTTTTTCCCCTCTTGTCTCTCCCTGGTCGTCAGTTGCAGGTGTGCTGTCAGCCATCCAAGCCCACCTGCACCTAATCAACGACCTGACTTAAGCCCTGGATCTCCACCCAGCCAGTGCCAGTTCGTCTGTTGCCTGTGGTACACTCTAACCTGAACGCTATCATTTTTGACCTTTGTCCTGAACCTTTTTTTTGATTCCTGTTTTTTGTATTTCCTCAGATGCTGAAGAGACTTTTGACCCCGTCTTCCTGGAGCTGAATTTTTTTGTTACTCTTAAATTATTTCTCCAGTGATTTTTTTGTTATTAAATAGACTTTTTACTAATCCGCAATTGGATACCTTTTTGAGACCGTAACACGGATAGTGTCAAGTAACCAAAATGTGAGCAAAATAAGAAAAAAAAAATCTAGCACGCTACCATGCTAATAATAGCATATCTACAATTAGTTGAAAACATGCTACTTTTAGCTAAGTTCGCTAAAAATGCAAGCTAAAATGCTAACTGTAACAAGTAACAAAATATGGAACTCTGATATATGTACCTGAAAAATATGTTTAAAATGCCAGCCTACTAACATTTGCGGTGTATACATACAAAGTTCGATAAAAAAAAAAAAAGAATACTAATAAAATAGCTTGTGTAACTGGGGCCAGCCGGAGAGTATGTACGTCCGTAAACCTCACTGCCTGACAGCCTCAGTACAACATGTAGATTTTTATTAAAAAACTACAAAAAAAGGAATTTACGTCGCAATTTTGTTTGAGTGCTGAAGAGCCAAAGCCTGAACTGAAATGCCAACATTGGCCAGATAGTGTCAAGTAACCAAAATGTGGGCAAAATGAGCGAAAACAATCTAGCATGCTAACAGTGATATGCTAACATGCTAACAATAGCATATTTACAGTTAGTGAAAACATGCTATTTTTAACTAAATTTGCTAAAAATGCAAGCTAGAGTTGTAGCTGTAAAAAGTAGCAAAATATGGAACTCTGATATGTGTACCTGAAAAAATGTGTTTAAAATGCCAGCTGACTAATGTTTGCATGCATCAAGTACCAATATATGACAGCGGTGTATACATACAAAGTTTGATTAAAAATAATAATAATAATAATAATAAAATAGCTTGAGTAACTGGGGCCAGCCGGAGTGTATGTATGTCGGTAAACCACACTCCTTGACAGCCTCAGTACAACACATTCATTTTTATTAAAAAAATTACAAAAAAATGAATTTCCGTCACAATTTTGTTTGAGTGCTGAAGAGCCAAAGCCTGAACTGAAATACCACCACTGGCCAGATAGTGTCAAATAACCAAAATGTGAGCAAAATGAGCGAAAAATCTAGCACGCTAACATGCTAATAATAGCATATCTACAATTAGTTGAAAACATGCTGCTTTTAGCTAAATGAGCTAATTTTTAGCTCATTTTTAGCTAAATTCGCTAAAAATGCAAGTTAAAATGCCAACTGTAACAAGTAGCAAAATATGGAACTCTGATATATGTACCTGAAAAATGTGTTTAAAATGCCAGCCTACTAACATTTGCATGCGTCAAGTACCAATATATGACTGCGGTGTATACATACAAAGTTCGATTAAAAAACAATAATAGTAATAATAAAATAGCTTATGTAACTTGGGCCAGCCGGAGAGTATGTATGTCCGTAAACCTCACTGCCTGACAGCCTCAGTACAACAGGTAGATTTTTATTAAAGAACTAGAAAAATGCAATTTTTGTCGAAATTTAGTTTGAATGCTGAAGAGCCAAAGCCAAACTGAAATGCCAACATTGGCCGGATAGTGTCAAGTAACTAAAATGTGAGCAAAATGAGCGAAAAAAACATCTCTAAGGTACAGACACCTAAAACCTTTAGCATATCAGTATGCGAAATTAAATCATAGAATGGATTAACCAAAGAAATCAAACAAAGCACCAATATGACTTAGTTTAAGAGACTGTTCAAACTACAAGTGTTCACAAAGTACATCTTCAATCCTTTTTTTTTTTGTTCACAAAGTACACAGAACAAGAAATATGATTAACATCCTGAGGAGGTGGCGACTTGTCCAGAGTGTACACCGCCTTCCGGCCGATTGTAGCCGAGATAGGCGCCAGCGCCCCCCGCGACCCCGAAAGGGAATAAGCGGTAGAAAATGGATGGATGGATGGATATTCAACCCTGTTTTTTTCCCATGATTTATTGAGACAAAGATTATTTATGTATTTCATATTTGTATGTTTACTATGGTATTTATTCATCATTTATCTGTTCACTGATCTGTTACAGAGAACAAGAATATTGGATAAAATCGTTATGGTAGGAAAAGGGGTAGGATTAAATAAGCTCTGCTTCTTCCTACTCCTTTTTGGACGTGCAGTCATGAAACGAATGGAAATGTGTGATGCATTATATTGTATCGTATATATTGTATTGTATCCATCCATTTTCTATCACTTGTCCCATTCGGGGTCGCGGGGGGTGCTGGAGCCTATCTCAGCTGCTTCGGGCGGAAGGCGGGTACACCCTGGACAAGTCGCCACCTCATCGCAGGGCCAACACACATAGACAGACAACATTCACACTCACATTCACACACTAGGGCCAATTTAGTGTTGCCAATCAACCTATCTCCAGGTGCATGTCTTTGGAGGTGGGTGGAAACCGGAGTACCCGGAAGGAACCCACACAGTCACGAGGAGAACATGCAAACTCCACACAAAAGGATGGAACCCTTGACCTTCGTTTTGTGAGGTACATGCATTAACCCCTGTTCCACGGTATTACCATGAATTAATCAACGCAGACCCCGACTTCAACAAATTGAAAAACTTATTCCGGTGTCGGCCCTGCGATGAGGTGGCGACTTGTCCAGGGTGTACCCTGCCTTCCGCCCGATTGTAGCTGAGATAGGCGCCAGCGCCCCCCGCGACGCCGAAAGGGAATAAGCGGTAGAAAATGGATGGATGGATATTCCGGTGTTAGAATTTAGTGGTCAATTGTACGGAGTATGTGTTATACTGTGCAATCTACTGATAAAAGTATCAATCAATCAATCAAAAAAGTATGCATGTTCCAAATAAACTGAAACTGAACTGAACCGAACTTTGGACACCCCCAATCTTGACCATTCGGAAGAGTTTTAAACAGGGGTCCCCAAACTACGGCCCATGGTCCAAAATCTGGCCAAAAGGTGGCAATAAATACTGATAAAGTTGAGAAATGCTCATCAAACACTTATTTGGAACATCCCACAGGTGTGCAGGCTAATTGGGAACAGGCGGGTGCCATGATTGGCTATAAAATCAGCTTCCATGAAATGCTAAGTAATTCACAAACAAGGATGGGGCGAGGGTCACCAATTTGTAAGCAAATTGTGGAACAGTTTTAGAACAACATTTCTCAACGAGCTATTGCAAGGAATTTAGGGATTTTACCATCTACGGTCCGTTAAATCATCAAAAGGTTCAGCGAATCAGGAGAAATCACTGCACATAAGCGATGATCTTACGGACCTTTGATCCTTCGGGCGGGACTGCATCAAAAATCGACATCTGTGTGTAAAGGATATCACCACATGGGCTCAGGAACACTTCATAAAACCACTGTCAGTAACTACAGTTGGTCGCAACATCTGTAAGTGCAAGTTAAAACTCTAGTATGCAAAGGGAAAGCCATTTATCAACAACACCAAGGAACGCCGCCGGCTTCTCTGGGCCCGAGCTCATCTAAGATGGACTGATGCAAAGTAGAAAGGTGTTCTGTGGTCTGATGAGTCCACATTTCAAATTATTTTTGTAAACTGTAGACGTGGTGTCGTCCGGAACAAAGAGGAAAAGAACCATCCGGATTGTTATAGGCGCAAAGTTCAAAAGCCAGCATCTGTGATGATATGGTTGTGTATTAGTGCCCAAGGCATGGGTAACTTATACATCTGTGAAGGCACCGTTAATGCTGAATGGTCCATACAGGTTTTGGAGCAACATATGTTGTCATCCAAGCAACGTTATCATGGACGCCACTGTTTATTTCAGCATGACAATGCCAAGCCACGTGTTGCAACAGCGTGACTTCGTAGTAAAAGAGTGCGGGTACTTTCCTGGCCCGCCTGCTGTCCAGCCTTGTCTCCCATCGAAAATTTGTGGGGCATTATGAAGCGTAAATTACGACAGCGGAGACCCCGGACTGTTGAACGACTGAAGCTCTACATAAAACAAGAATGAGAAAGAATTCCACTTTCAAAGCTTCAACAATTAGTTTCCTCAGTTCCCAAACGTTTATTGAGTGTTGTTAAAAGAAAAGGTGATGTAACACAGTGGTGAACATGCCCTTTCCCAACTACTTTGGCACATGTTGCAGCCATGAAATTCTAAGTTAATTATTATTTGCAAAAAAAAAATAAAGTTTATAAGTTTGAACATCAAATATATTGTCTTTGTAGCGTATTCAATTGAATATAGGTTGCAAAGGTTTTGCAAATCATTGTATTCCGTTTATTTTCACATCTAACACAATTTCCCAACTCATATTGAAACGGGGTTTGTATAAAAAAAATTAAAAAAAGAACAATAGTGTCACAGTGGCTTACACTTGCATCACATCTCATAAGCTTGACAACACACTGTGTCCAATATTTTCACAAAGATAAAATAATTCATATTTTTGGTTCGTTTAATAGTTAAAACAAATTTACATTATTGCAATCAGTTGATAAAACATTGTCCTTTATAATTATAAAAGCTTTTTTTTTTTTAAACCTATTACTCTGCTATTATGTCATTAGACTGGGGTAGATCCTGCTGAAATCCTGTGTATTGAATGAATACAGATTCCTTTGGAATCGGAAAAATACCGTTTTTGAATTGAGAATCGCGTTGAATTGAAAAAATCGATATATTTTTGGGCGGCATGGCGTTGTGGGTAGAGCAGCCGGCCAGAAATCTGAGGGTTGCAGGTTCGCTTCCCACCTATTGACATCCCAAAAAAAAAAATCGCTGCTGTTGTGTCCTTGGGCAAGACACTTCACCCTTGCCCCCGGTGCCGCTCACACTGGTGAATGAATTATGAATGAATGTCAGGTGGTGGTCGGAGGGGCCGTAGGTGCAAACTGGCTTCCGTCAGTCTACCCCAGGGCAGCTGTGGCAACTGATGTAGCTTACCACCACCAGGTGTGAATGAATGATGAGTCCCATTTCTCTGTGAGCGCTTTGAGTGTTAAGAAAAGCGCGATATAAATCTAAGTTATTTTTATTATCGAATCGCAACCCCAAGAATCAATATTGAATCGAATCGTGGGACACCCAAAGATTCGCAGCCGTAATATTTATGTATACCTTCCGCCCGATTGTAGCTGAGATAGGCGCCAGCGCCCCCCGCGACCCCAAAAGGGAATAAGCGGTAGAAAATGTATATATATATATATATATATATACAGGTGTGCTGTTCATATTATTAGAATATCATTAAAAAGTGGATTTATTTCAGTAATTATATTCAGAACGTGAAACTTACATATTATATCAATTCATTACACACATAGTGATATATTTGAAATGTTTATTTCTTTAAATTTTGATGATTAGTACTGACAATTACTGAAAATCCCAAATTCAGTATCTCAGAAAATTAGAATATTAGTTACGACTAGTACCAAAAAATATTTTTTAGAAATGTGGGCCAACTGAAAAGTATGAACATGGAAAGTTTCAGCATGTACGGCAATCAATACTTAGTTGCAGCTCCTTTTGCCTGAATTGCTGCAGCAATACGGCGTGGCATGGAGTCCACCAGTCTGATGCACTCCTCAGGTGTTATGAGAGCCCAGGTTGCTTTAAATAGTGGCCTTCAGCTCTTCAGCATTGTTGGGTCTGGCATCTCGCATCTTCCGCTTCACAATACCCCATAGGTTTTCTATGGGGTTAAGGTCAGGTGAGTTTGCAGGCCAATCAAGAACAGGGATACCATGGTCCTTAAACCAGGTACTGGTAGATTTGGCACTGTGTGCAGGTGCCAAGTCATGTTGGAAAATGAAATCTTCACCTCCATAAAATTGGTCCGCAGCAGGCAGCATAAAGTGTTCTAAAACTTCCTGGTAGACTGCTGCATTGACCCTAGACCTCAGGAAACACAGTGGACCAACACCAGCAGATGACATGGTACCCCAGACCATTACCGATTGTGGAAATTTGACACTGGACTTCAGGCAACGTGGATTCTGTGCCTCTCCTGTCTTCCTCCAGACTCTGGGACCTTGATTTCCAAAGGAGATACAAAATTTACTTTCATCTGAAAACATAACTTTGGACCACTCAGCAGCAGTCCAGTCCTTTTTGTCTTGAGCCCAGGCGAGACGCTTTTGACGTTGTCTCTTATTCAAGAGTGGCTCTACACAAGGAATGCGACAGCTGAAGCCCATATCTTGCATATGTCGGTGCGTGGTGGTTCTTGAAGCACTGACTCCAGCTGCAGTCCACTCTCTGTGGATCCCCACCGCATTTTTTAATCAGTTTTGTTTGCCAATCCTCTCCGGGGCGCGGTTATCCCTCTTGCTTGTACACTTTTTTCTACCACATCTTTGTCTTCCCTTCGCCTCTCCATTAATGTGCTTGGACACAGAGCTCTGTCCTCTTGTCCTCTTTCTTTAAAGTATCAATGGTCATCTTTTGGACTGTTGTCAAGTCAGCAGTCTTCCCCATGATTGTGTGTCATACAGAATCAAAACGAAAGACCATTTAAAGGCTTTTCCAGGTGTTTTGAGTTAGTTAGCTAATTAGAGTGTGGCACCAGGTGTCTTCAATATCTGACCTTTTCACCGTATTCTAATTTTCTGAGATGTTGAATTTAGGGTTTTCATTGCTTGTCAGCTATAATCATCTCCTTTTTGGCAAAAAACACTTGAAATGTATCAGTCTGTTTGGAATGAATGTATACATTGTACAAGTTTGACTTTCAAATGGAATTAATGAAATAAATCAACTTTTTCATGATATTCTAATAATATGACCAGCACCTGTATGTATGTATGTATGTATGTATGTATGTATATATATATATATATATATATATATAAATGTATGTATGTATATATATATATATATATATATATATATATATATATATATATATATATATATATATATATATATATATATAAACTTGTTGAATCGGGGGCCGCATTTTGTTCAGAAAATTAAGCGGGGGTCGGGCTGTGTGTATATATACATATATATATATATATATATATATATATATATATATAAAGCTGCTGTTGAGTAATATATATATATATATAAATTAAATGTATATATATATATATATAAAGCTGCTGTTGTGTAATATATATATATATATATATATATATATATATATATATATATATATATATATATATATATATATATATATATTACACACAGCCTGACCCCCGCTTAATTTCAACAAGTTTGGGGACCCCTGGTTTTAAATGTAGAATGACATCATTAGATGTCCCCTTTAACGAACTTCCGCATTTTCCTACAAATGTAATATTAACTTGCCATATTTGATGTCTTTTTCAAGATACCTTATCCATCATCTAAAATGTATGTGACCGCCACCTTGCAGAATAACAACAGCCTTCATAAATCCTCCATTTTTCTTTTTTTTTCTCTTTTTTTTAACGGCCATATTGCCTGATGGCCGCTCGTTCCTCCATTTGCAACTTTTTTTTCTCCTCCCCCCCTAACAAGGTAGGCTCGTGTGGCCGCGTCGTCAATAACGGAATAGTGATTCATCATTTAATTATGATTTGACAAATGCTCGCGCCTCCTCGCCGCCCGGCGTCCTCCTCCCTTTCAATTCTCCGCTCTGCCAAACTGTCACGCGCTCCCCTCGTGGGATTAATTCGAGCTGTCTGTCTTTGTGAGGCTGCCGGCGCTCTCGGGGGCGGCGGGTGCGCGACACTGTCAATGAACACGCAGGCTGACACTTCCACGGAGGCGCACGCTTTGCCGCCACCCTTGTTATTGTTTTCACCTTAACCCCTCGCTGGCCGGGCCCTCCATCTGGCTGCCTCTCACGCGCCTGCCTCTGGCAGTCTCGCACGCCATCCTCCCCCCATCCACGGCAGCACAAAGACAATACAGCTCGGCGTGGCAGCGACGGAACAAAAAAAAAAGTCTAAATCGTAAAATCAATAGAGGCGTGTTTGCATCCGCGGGTGTTCAGACGCACATTCGGCGACTAGAGGCGTCGTCGCTCCGCCGGATGCAAATCAAAAAGCCGACAGATAAAGCTGCAGCCGCCTGGCGCCGCGCCGCACTAATGGGCGGCCATTAAAACAAGGCGCGTTGGAGGTGAACCGGAGCGCCCGTGTAGTCAAATCCAACAGGCCTTCGCCCCAGCTGGAGAGATAAGGTTTAATACGAGCCACGCGGCCCCGGCCTTATCTCCCCTGCTGATGGAGAGGGGGGGAGGTGGAGGGTAAGGGGGGGCCGTGGGGGACAAAAACAAGTGTCTTGCAGGGACCGTGGCCGCCTGCCTGCCTATGTGCGTGCGTGCGTGCGTGCGTGTACGTCCTCCCGCCGTTGGCATAGAAACTAATCCACGTTCACATTTAGCACCTGACTCGTTTATTTCCACCTCTCTGCGGTGCCACTCTGAGGGGGGAGGAGGAGGAGGAGTAGGAGGAAGCTAGCTTTTTTTTTTTCCAGCTGGTAATGAGGCCCACAGGAGGTTAGACATGGCCGCGTGGTCGGCGGCGAGCTGGCTGACGACCTCAGCCTGTCACGGCCGGGTGTGGAAAAAGACGGAACCGGTACCGGGACCAGACCTACGGATTTTATTAAAGGCTGCCATAGAGGAAGATGTTTACAAAACAAAATAGGTTTTCATGTTTACAAAAACGCTATAAGTTAGTTTTATTGAAGACATAAAGGCCTACTGAAATGAGATTTTCTTATTTAAACAGGGATAGCAGGTCCATTCTATGTGTCATACTTGATCATTTCGCGATATTGCCATATTTTTGCTGAAAGGATTTAGTAGAGAACATCCACGATAAAGTTCGCAACTTTCGGTCGCTAACAGAAAAGCCCTGCATTTACTGGAAGTCGCAGACGATGACGTCACCCGTTGTTGGCTCCTCACATCTTCACATTGTTTTTAAGGGGGGAGCCTCCAACAAAAAGAGCTATTCGGGCCGAGAAAACGACAATTTCCCCATTCATTTGAGCGAGGATGAAAGATTCAAGTTTGAGGATATTGATAGCGATTTTTTTAGAGACATTTACTAGGATAATTCTGGGAAATCCCTTATCTTTCTATTGTGTTGCTAGTGTTTTAGTGAGTTTAACATTACCTGATAGTCGGAGGTGTGTTTCCATTGGTGTCTTGACGCCAGTGTCTCAGGGGAGTCGACGGCAGCTATGGACGGCACAAGGTCAGCTAATCGCCGGTAAGAAGCGACTTTTTAACCACAATTTTCTCACCTAAACCTGCTGGTTGACATTCCGTCGTGATTCATGTTCACTTGACCGCGCTCTGATCCATAATAAAGTTTCACCTCCAGGAATTTTAAACAAGGAATCACCGTGTGTTTGTGTGGCTAAAGGCTAAAGCTTCCCAACTCCATCTTTCTACTTTGACTTCTCCAATATTAATTGAAAAAATCGCAAAAGATTCAGCAACACAGATCTCCAAAATACTGTGTAATTATGCAGTTAAAGCAGATGACTTTTAGCTGTGTGTGTGTGCAGCGCTCATATTTCCTAACAGTCCGTGACGTCACACGTACACGTCATCATTACACAACGTTTTCAAGAAGAAACTCCCGGGAAATTTAAAATCGCCATTTAGTAAACTAAAAAGGCCGTATTGGCATATTTTGCAATGTTAATATTTCATCATCGATATATAAATTATCAGACTGCGTGGTGGGTAGTAGTGGGTTTCAGTAGGCCTTTAATTGCCTTCAGTGTTGTCAAGACTTACATCAGGGGATAGACGGGGGGCCACATGGGGAAAAGTCTACTCCCAAGTGGGCCGGACTGGTAAAATCACGGCACGATAACTTAAAAATAAAGACAACTTCAGATTGTTTTCTTTCTTTAGAAATAGAAAAAGCACATTCTGAAAATTTACAAATCATAACATTGTTGTTGTTCTTTACACTTACATGTTGCGGTTAAGAGTAGTCTATCTTTATTTTTTGGTATTTATACTTTCTCTTTCCTGTACAATATCAACAATAAGTATTAAAAATCCAAAAAGTATATGTAAATGTACCAAAATAGTGTCTCATAGTCCGATGAGAATCCCGAAACTACCTGAAAACTGGGTGACACTAGGCAAGACAAAGCAACACATTTTTCTTTTGACTTTTTTTGAGTAATCGTTTTCAAGAGTATCAGTAACGATAAGATGGCGACAAAACAGAATTACTTGTCCAGGGTGAGATAGGCTCCAGCACCTCCGGCAACCCCCCGAAAGGGACAAGCGGTAGGAAATGGATGGAATGGAACTAATGTTGTGAGACTTGGCAGGACAAAGCAACACTTTTTTCTTTAACCGTTTTTGTGAGTAATCTTTTTCAAGAATTTCAGTAACAATAAGCCGGCGACAAAACGGAACGGAACTAATGGAATTAAAGCTGGAATTCATCACTTAAACTGGGTTTATGAAAATGTTAACCTCTACTGTATTGAAGTATAATGGGGGCAAACATTTCAGTCCAGGAACATATAACTATATCTAAATAGTTTTCTAATGGTGGGGGGGGGGGGGGATTTGAACCTATTGCCTAAATCAGGGGTGCCAAACTGATTTTAGATTGGGGGCCACATGGAGAAAAATCTACTCCCAAGTGGGCCGAACTGGTAAAATCACGGTTTGATAACTTAAAAATAAAAACAACTTCATACGGATTATTTTGTTACAAAATAGAACAAGCACATTCAGAAAATGCACAAATTATAATGTTGTTGGGTTTTTGTTACACTTGCATGTTGCGGTTAAAAGCATTCTATCTTTATTTGTCGTTATTTATATTTTCAAAAATATAAAAAACGACACATAGTGTCATATTATTATAAATTATATGATAAAAAATAAGCCCAGAGCATTATACTACCACCACCATGCTTGACAGCGGGCATGGTGTTCCTGGGATTAAAGGCCTCACCTTTTCTCCTCCAAATATACTGCTGGGTATTGTGGCCAAGCAGCTCAATTTTTGTTTCATCTGACATCACATGGACAAAGATAAAACCTTCTGGAGTATAGTTCTGTGGTCAGATGAAACATTAATGTTGTTATTTTATCACCTGGTAAGGACCACACGGATCCATCACTGTTTCTATTCATTACGGTTATACTTAGCTGGAAATAATATTAAAGTCGGCAGAGCACAGATTTTCTACATGAGGGGTGTCAAACTAATTTTATATCAGGGGCCACATGAAGAAAAATCTACTCCCAAGTGGCCAGACTGGTAAAATCACAGCACGATAACTTAAAAATAAAGACAACTTCAGATTGTTGTCTTTGTTTAAAAATATAACAAGCACATTCTGAAATTGTACAAATTATAATTTTGTTGTTGTTTTTTACACTCACGTGTTGCGGCAATAGTATTCTATCTTTATTTGTCGTTATTTATATTTTCTGAATAAATTATGTGACAATGTTCATCAGTCAAGCCATTGGTGTTAATTTTCAATCGATCAAGATTAAAAAAAAAATCAAAATCAAATACAGGATGTCATTTATGTACTTTAATAATTTTCCTCGACTGATGTGCTAACATCATGTGGTTTATTTTGTACATATGCAGCATCATCTACAAAGAATTGCTATTGCGACATCCAGTGGACACATTTAGAACAGCAGTTTCATTCATCCAAAAATTTCAGGTTCATTTTTAAACTTAGCAAACTCATCCCACGGGCCGGATAAAACCTGTTCGCGGACCTTATCCGGCCCTCGGGCCGTACGTTTGAAACCCCTGTTTCACATGATATAAGATATGAAATATATCATATAAATCAATGCTATCAAATAGCATGTTAGGTGGGTGTGCATTGATGCCACGCAAACACAACGCGATGGAGGGATGTCAGAACAACGTCATGGATTATTGTATCGGTAAAATGTTTCCCATTTTTGAGTGGATTAATATTGGCCTGTGAATTAGTGAATTTCTAAGAGGACGGTTGATGAAGCACGGTCACGGTGGTCGTGACTCGTGAGCATACTTGCCAACCTTGAGACCTCCGATTTTGTGTATATATATATATATATATATATATATATATAAGAAATACTTGCATTTCAGTGTTCATTTATTTACACATATACACACACATAACACTCATCTACTCATTGTTGAGTTAAGGGTTGAAATGTCCATCATAGTTTTATTCTCTGTCACTATTTTTCTAACCATATGCATGCACAGCTACACTCTCTGGCAGAAAAGAAGTCTAGCAAAACTCCTAGCCATTATGAACAACACCTCCTACCGACTACACTCGGACCTTGCGGAGAGAATGAGCACGTTCAGTGGAAGGCTCAGACTCGCAAAATGTAACACGGAACGATAGCAATCAGACTGTATAATGCATATGTTCCTTGACTGCACTTAAATGTAGAATATATGTAGAATATATTTATATTATTCATATGTTATATATATAATATATTATATTTATGATATTATTTATTATTATCATTGTTTATTCTGAGCTAACTGTGGTGCTGAATTAAATAAAGCACATTCTATTCTACATTCTATTCTATTCTATATACAGTAAATGGCAGTATTGTCCTGTTTAAGAGTGTCACAAGTTCACAACATTGGAGCTCACGGCAGACGAACTGCTTTACGGTAGCCGAAAATGGGACTGCTATTTTTGTGTGTTATTACCGGGCTTGGAGGACTTTAATGAAACTGCCTAACAATAAACCCACATAAGAAACCAAGAACTCGCCCTCGATCATTCTACAGTTATAACGTCATTGGGCAGGCTCGCTCTTTATACTGTGGGAAAGAGGACGTGAAAACAGACGGTTGACACGTCAGTCAGGTCCGCTTGGAGCTGGATGGGGCGTGGCCTCCAGCTCCGCCTGAATTTCGGGAGAAAATTTGTCCCGGGAGGTTTTCGGTAGAGGCGCTGAATTTCGCGAGTCTCCCGGAAAATCCGAGAGGGTTGGCAAGTATGTTCGTGAGTGAAGCGCGTTTACTTCCACTTGACACTAAATCTTATTAGCGTGCGTGACCTTGAGAGACTTTCGAGGAGGAAACTTGTTGAAAACTTGTATGGAGTGTTACTTCTTTATTTGTGATTATTCCAAGACGATTATCAGATTCTACCTGTGTCTTTTTATATTTGTTGCAGCGCGGCACCTGAAGTCATTGTGACATTACGACAGTCAGCTAATGCCGATAGCTATGTCGTTTTTCCAGAATCTTAGCTGTCCTCCCGGACCACCACAATTAGGTTCCGGTGCCAAAAAAAATACATGTATTCAGTTTACCTGTTAGTGACATATTGGAGGATCAACATCAGATACACTATATTGCCAAAAGAATTTGGCCACCCATCGAAATGATCAGAATCAGGTGTCCTAATCACATGGCCCGGCCACAGGTGTATAAAATCAAGCACTTAGACATGAAAACTGTTTCTACAAACATTTGTGAAAGAATACCCCGCTCTCAGGAGCTCAGTGATTTCCAGCTGTCATAGGATGCCACCTGTGCATCAAATCCAGTTGTGAAATGTCCTTCGCTCCTAAATATTCCAAAGTCAACTGTTGGCTTTATTATAAGAACATGGAAGAGTTTGAGAACAACAACAACTCAGCCACCAAGTGGTAGCCCACATAAACTGACAGACAAGGGTCAGTGGATGCTGAAGCGCATAGTCATTTAAGTCTCACCTTAGAACTCATTTGAATACTCTAGCCTTTAAATAGACTCCCTTTTTAGACCAGTTGATCGGCCGTTTCTTTTTTTTTTCTTCTCTGTCCCACTCTCCCTTGTGGAGGGGGTCCGGTCCGGTGGCCATGGATGAAGTACTGGCTGTACTGAGTCGGGACCCAGGGTGGACCGCTCGTCCAGAGTCGGAACCAGGATGGACCGCTCGCCTGTGTATCGGTTGGGGACATCTCTGCGCTACTGATCCGTCTCCGCTTGGCATGGTTTCCTGCTAGATCCACTGTGGACGGGACTCTCTCTGCTGTGTTAGATCCACTTTGGACTGGACTCTCACGGTTGGGTTGGATCCATTATGGATTGCACTTTAACAGTATCATGTTAGACCTGCTTGACAGCCTTTGCTTTCGGTTCTCCTAGAGGGGTGGGTTGCCCACATTTGCGGTCCTCTCCAAGGTTTCTCATAATCATCCTTTTCACCGACGTCCCACTGGGTGTGAGTTTTCCTTGCCCTTATGTGGGCTCTACTGAGGATGTCGTTGTGGTTTGTGCAGCCCTTTGAGACACTAGTGATTTAGGGCTATATAAATCAATCAATCAATCAATGTTTACTTATATAGCCCTAAATCACTAGTGTCTCAAAGGGCTGCACAAACCACTACGACATCCTCGGTAGGCCCACATAAGGGCAAGGAAAACTCACACCCAGTGGGACATCGGTGACAATAATGACCCAGTGGGACGTCGGTGACAATGATGACTATGATCATTGATTGATTGATTGATTGATTGATAGTGCAAATAGGTCGCCGACTTTCTGCACAGTCAGTTGCTACAGAGCTCCAAACTGCCTGTGACCTTCCAATTAGCCCACATACAGTACGCAGAGAGCTTCATGGAATGGATTTTCATGGCCGGGCAGCTCTGTCTAAGGTATACATCACCAAGTCCAATGCAAAGCGTGGGATGCAGTGGTGTAAAGCACGTAGCCTCTGGACTCTAGAGCAGTGGAGACGCCTTCTCTGGAGTGATGAATCATGCTTTTCCATCTGGCAATCTGATGGACCAGTCTGGGTTTGGAGGTTGCCAGGAGAACGATACATTTCGAACTGCATTGTGCCGAGTGTGAAATTTGGTGGAGGAGGAATTATGGTGTGGGGTTGTTTTTCACGAGTTGGGCTTGTGAAAAGAACTTTGAATGCTCCAGGATAGCAAAACATGTTGACAATTCCATGCTCCCAACCTTGTGGGAACAGTTTGGAGCGGGCCCCTTCCTCTTCCAACATGACTGGACACCATAGCACAAAGCAAGGTCCATAAAGAAATGGATGACAGAGTCTGGTGTAGATGAACTTGACTGGCCTGCACAGAGTCCTGACCTAAAACCCGATAGAACATATTTGAGATGAATTAGAACGGAGACTGAGAGCCAGGCCTTCTCGACCAACACCAGAGTGTGACCTCACCAATGCGCTTTTGGAAGAATGGTCAAAAAGTCCGATAAACACACTCCGCAACCTTGTGGACAGCCTTCCCGGAAGAGTTGAAGCTGTAATAGCTGCAAAAGGTGGACCGACATCATATTGAACCCTATGGGTTAGGAATGGGAGGGCACTTCAAGTTCATATGTGAGTCAAGGCAGGTGGCCAAATACTTTTGGCAATATAGTGTATTTTTAGGGCTTTTTATTGTTGTGAATTGCAAGGCTGCAAATCTTTGGGCATCACACGATTAGATTCTTGGGGAGTAACGATTCAATTCAGAATCGATCCTTAATTCTGTTCTGATGTTCTTAAAGGGGAATATTACCACAATTTCAGAAGGGTTAAAACCAATAAAAATCAGTTCCCAGTGGCTTATTTTATTTTTCTAAGTTTTTCTTAAAATTTTACCCATCACGCAATATCCCGGAAAATGGCTTCAAAGTGCCTGATTTAACCGTCGTTATATCCACCTATCCATTATCCTGTGACGTCATAGCATGACCACACAGAAACAAACCTGGCCGATAGCACCGAAAGGTATAGCGATATTAGCTCGGATTCAGACTCGGATTTCAGCGGCTTAAGCAAATTGACAGATTACGCATGTATTGAAACTGATGGTTGGAGTGCGGAGGCAGGAACCGAAAACGAAATTAAAGAAGAAACAGAAGCTTTTGAGCCATATCACGACAGACAGCGGCATGGGAGGAAGCGCGGACGAATTCGGCGATCGCCTTCCAACCAGCGATTGGTATGTGTTTGTTGGCATTAAATGTGGGTGGAGGGAAAGGCTGGATGCTAATATAGCTACAAATGAGGCTTAATGATGTACATACAACTAGCCTAAATAGCATGTTAGCATTGATTGGCTTGCAGCTTGATTGGCTTCACGGTGGCAGAGGGGTTAATGCGCCTGCCTCACACTACGAAGTTCCTGCAGTCCTGGGTTCAAATCCAGGCTCGGGATCTTTCTGTGTGGATTTTGCATGTTCTCCCTGTGAATGCGTGGGTTCCCTCCAGGTACTCCGGCTTCCTCCCACCTCCAAAGACATGCACCTGGGGATAGGTTGATTGGCAACACTAAATTGGCCCTAGTGTGTGAATGTGAGTGTGAATGTTGTCTGTCTATCTGTGTTGGCCCTGCGATGAGGTGGCGACTTGTCCAGGGTGTACCCTGCCTTCCGCCCGATTGTAGCTGAGATTGGGGCCAGCGCCCCCCGCGACCCCGAAAGGGAATAAGCGGTAGAAAATGGATGGCTTGCAGTCATGCCGTGACCAAATATGTATGATTAGCATATAAGTCAATAACATCAACAAAACTCACCTTTGTGATTTTGTTGACTTTATCGTTGGAAATGCATCTGCTTTGAGTGTCGCAGGATATCCACACATTCGTGCCATCTCTGTGCCATCTCTGTCGTGGCATAGCTGTCGTCGGTAAAGTGTGCGGAACAAAAGAGGGACTTTCGCATCTTTTGACCACTGGTGCAACTTGAATCCGTCTCTGATCGTGTTGTTACACCCTCCGACAACACACCGACGAGGCATGATGTCTCCAAGGTACGGAAAACAGTCCAAAAAACGGAAAATAACAGAGCTGATTTGACTTGATGTGTGTGATGTGTTTGAGAAAATGGCGGGTCGCTTCACGATGTGACGTCACGGGTGAAATGTCATTGCTCCGACAGGCGAACAATTGAAAGGCGTTTAAAGGGGAACATTATCACCAGACCTATGTAAGCGTCAATATATACCTTGCTGTTGCAGAAAAAAGACCATATGTTTTTCTAACCGATTTCCGAACTCTAAATGGGTGAATTTTGGCGAATTAAACGCCTTTCTAATGTATTATTTGCTCTCGGAGCGATGACGTCAAAACGTGACGTCACCTAGGTAGTCAACGCCATTTTCTCAAACACATTACACGCAGCGAGTCAAATCAGCTCTGTTATTTTCCGTTTTTTCGACTGTTTTCCTTACCTTGGAGACATCATGCCTCGTCGGTGTGTTGTCGGAGGGTGTAACAACACGAACTGGGACGGATTCAAGTTGACTTTCGTGGAGTGTGCATCGATTAGCACAGCATGCTAATCGATGCTAACATGCAATTGAGGCTAGCTGTATGTACATATTGCATTGTTATGCCTCATTTGTAGCTATATTTGCATCCAGTCTTTCCCTCCACTTACATTTAATGCCAAACAAACACTTACCAATCGACGGATTTAAGTTGCTCCAGTGTCAAGAGATGCGAAAGTCCCTTGTTTGGTCCACACATTTTACCGGCGATGCTACAACAGACATGGCACAGAGATGAATGGATACCCTGCGACACTCAAAGCAGATGCATTTCCAACAATAAAGTCAACGAAATCACAAAGGTGAGTTTTGTTGATGTTATTGACTTATGTACTAATCAGACATATTTGGTCGCGGCATGACTGGCAGCTAATCAATGCTAACATGCTATTTAGGCTAGCTGTATGTACATTTGTAGCTGTATTTGCATCCAGCCTTTCCCTCCACCCAAATTTAATGCCAAACAAACACTTACCAATCGACAGATTTTAGTTGCTCCAGTCTCAATGCGAAAGTCCCGATCGTTTGGTCTGCACATTTTACCGGCGATGCTAAGGCAGACATGGCCGAATAGCGCCAATAGCTATTCGCTCAATAGCTTCAGTTTCTTCTTCATTTTCATTTTTTGCTATCTGCCTCCATACTCCAACCATCCGTTTCAATACATGCGTAATCTGTTGAATCGCTTAAGCCGCTGAAATCCGAGTCTGAACCCAAGCTAATGTCGCTATATCTTGCTGTGCTATCCGCCATGTTGTTTGTATTGGCATCAGTAGATGACGTCACAGGAAAATGGATGGGTGGATTTACAGATAGCGAAAATCAGGCCTTTTAAAGCCTTTTTTCGGGATATTCCGGGACGGGTAAAATTTTGAAAAAAACTTTGAAAAATAAAATGAGCCACTGGGAACTGATTTTTATTGGTTTTAACCCTTCTGAAATTGTAATAATGTTCCCCTTTAAATCGCCAAATTCAGCCTTTTAGAGTTCGGAAATCGGTTAAAAAAACATATGGTCTTTTTTCTGCACCATCAAGGTATATATATTGACGCTTACATAGGTCTGATGATAATGTTCCCCTTTGAACCAAATTGAAACCTTTATTGCGGGGCTTTTTGGCTCAGTGTAGTTCCTGAGCGAGAATTGCCATCGCCTCTGTGCCCTGGCGTCTCCACAGTCAGTCCATCAATGGGACGCGTTCGCGGGTGGACGCGCTAAGCCGCAATATGGCGCACAGGCGGCGATTTGGCATCGGCTCGATGCCACGCTGGCGTGAAAGCGGGCGATTTCACGTCGTGTTTGTGCAAGCGGCGGGGCTGCCGCCTGACGGGCTTAGCAAGGTGTTTATTTTCTTCCCCTCGACGTGGGCCGCGCTCTCACGTCACTCCTTTTATTTCCCCCGATGGCGCAGCCCCCACCCCGCTCACCCAGCAATCTCAATCTGCCGTGACATTAGTCAATGAGCTGGAAGGAGGAGGAGGAGGAGGAGGAAGAGGATGCTTTATCCGCTTTCTGCACCCCAAAGTGTGTGTGTGTGTGTGTCTGTGTGTGTGTGTGTGTGTGTGTGTGTGTGTGTGTGTGTGTGTGTGTGTGTGTGTGTGTGTGTGTGTGTGTGTGTGTGTGTGTGTGTGTGTGTGTGTGTGTGTGTGTGTGTTCCCCCAACAGTCTCCTAAGGCCTTTCGAAGGATGCGTTAGCGCCCGACGCTTAGCCGTGGCCGTCCTTCAACTCCCCACTTACGCGTCTCTCAAGAGATCTCTGCTCCCGTGCCGCCTATGTCACAGCCATTGTGCCTAATTAGAGACCGAGGACCAGCGCCCATTCAATTAACATGCAGGCACAAAGCAGAACACACCCGCGCCACTACTCACCCTTTCACCTGCTATCTACCGTTAAAAGTCTTTTGCAATCTCTATGCCAGGGGTCACCAACGCGGTGCCCGCGGGCAACAGGTAGCCCGTAAGGACCAGATGAGTCGCCCGCTGGCCTGTTCTAAAAATAGCTCAAATAGCAGCACTTACCAGTGAGCTGCCTCTATTTTTTAAATTCTATTTATTTACTAGCAAGCTGGTGTTGCTTTGCTCGACATTTTTAGTTCTAAGAGAGACAAAACTCGAATAGAATTGGAAAATCCAAGAAACTATTTTAAAGACTTGGTCTTCACTGGTTTAAATAAATTCATTTATTTGTTTACTTTGCTTCTTATAACTTTCAGAAAGACACATTTTAGATAAAAAATACTACCTTAAAAATGATTTTAGGATTTTTAAACACATATACTTTTTTAGCTTTTAAATTCCTTGCTCATCGTTCCTGACAATTTAAATCAATGTTCAAGTATTTATTTTTTTTTTATTGTAAAGAATAATAAATACATTTTAATTTAATTTGTAATTTTAGCTTCTGTTTTTTCGACGAAGAAAATTTGCGAATTATTTCTTCAAACTTATTATGATTAAAATTCAAAAAAGTATTCTGGCAAATCTAGAAAATCTGTAGAATCAAATTTAAATCTTATTTCAAAGTCTTGAATTTCTTTTAAAATGTTTGTTCTGGAAAATCTAGAAGAAATAATTATTTGTCTTTGTTAGAAATATAGCTTGGTCCAATTTGTTATATATTCTAACAAAGTGCAGATTGGATTTTAACCTATTTAAAATTCTAAAATTAATCTTAATCAGGAAAAATTACTAATGATGTTCCATAAATTCTTTTTAAAAATTGTTTAAAAAGATTCGAATTAGCTAGTTTTTCTCTTCTTTTTTTTGGTTGGCTTATGAATTTTAAAGAGTCGAAATTGAAGATAAACTATGTTTCAAAATTAAATTTTCAATTTTTTTCCTGTTTTCTCCTCTTTTAAACCGTTCAATTAAGTGTTTTTTCATCATTACCTACAAACAACCTTCTGTGAAAGGAAAAAAAAATGTACGACGGAATGACAGACAGAAATACGCATATTTTATATATATATAGAGATTTATTTATTAAAGGTAAATTGAGCAAATTGGCTATTTCTGGCAATTTATTTAAGTGTGTATCAAACTGGTATCCCTTCGCATTAATCAGTACCCAAGAAGTAGCTTTTGGTTTCAAAAAGGTTGGTGACCCCTGCTCTATGCACTTCCACCTGTCTAAGGACCATGCAGTTAATGTTAGAATACGGTTAAAGGGGTTGTTTTTTTGTACATGCACCAGTTTTTAAGCCCATATGTGCCAACCCACCCGATTTTCCCGGGGGACTCATGAATTTCAGTGCCCCTCCCGAAAATCTACCGGGGCAACCATTCTCCCGAATTTCTCCTGATTTCCACCCAGACAACAATATTGGGGGTGTGTCTTAAAGGCCTACTGAAATTAGATATCCTTATTCAAACGGGGATAGCAGGTCCATTCTATGTGTCATACTTGATCATTTCGCGATATTGCCATATTTTAGCTGAAAGGATTTAGTAGAGAACATCGACGATAAAGTTCGCAACTTTTGGTCGCTGATAAAAAAGCCTTGCCTGTACCGGAAGTAGCAGACGATGTGCGCGTGACGTCACGGGTTGTAGAGATCCTCACATCCGCACATTGTTTACAATCATGGCCACCAGCAGCTAGAGTGATTCGGACCGAGAAAGTGACAATTTCCCCATTAATTTGAGCGAGGAAGAAAGATTTGTGGATGATGATAGTGTGAGTGACGGATTACAAGAAAAAAAAAAGACCAGGGCAGTGGGAGCGATTCAGATGTTATTAGACACATTTACTAGGATAATTCTGGAAAATCCCTTATCTGCTTATTGTGTTATTAGTGTTTTAGTGAGATTATAAAGTCATACCTGAAAGTCGGGGGGGTGTGGTGACCGCCAGTGTCTTTGAGGGAAGCCACGGAGGAGCCAAGAGAGTCCACAGCTGCCTCTTTGACAGCTGCAAGAGGAACGACACAAGCTCCGCTCATGTCTACGGTAAGAGCCGAATTATTACCACAATTTTCTCACCGAAACCTGCCAGTTGACATGTGGTAGAGAACCATGTTCGTTTGACCGCTCTGTTCCATATTAAAGGGCGGTATGGCGTAGTGGGTAGAGCGGCCGTGCCAGAAACCTGAGGGTTGCAGGTTCGCTTCCCACCTATTGACATCCATGTCTCTGCCGTTGTGTCCTTGGGCAGGACACTTCACCCTTTGCCCCCGGTGCCGCTCACACTGGTGAATGAATGATGAATGAATGATTGGTGGTGGTCGGAGGGGCCGTAGGTGCAAACTGGCAGCCACGCTTCTGTCAGTCTACCCCAGGGCAGCTGTGGCTACAGATGTAGCTTACCACCACCAGGTGTGAATGAATGATGGGTTCCCACTTCTCTGTGAGCGCTTTGAGTATCTAACAATAGAAAAGCGCGATATAAATCTAATCCATTATTATTATTATTAAAGCTTCACCGTCATCTTTAGGGAATGTAAAAAAAAAAAAAAAAATACCGGCTGTGTTTGCTTTGCTACAGCCGACTGCAACACCATTCTTCTTTGTAGTCTCCATTATTAATTGAACAGATTGCAAAAGATTCAACAACACAGATGTCCAGACAACTGTGTAATTATGCGATTAAAGCAGACTGCTTATAGCTTGGATCGGGCTGGAAGAACATGTCCGCTACAACCGGTGATGTCACGCGCACGCGTCATCATTCCGCGACGTTTTCAACAGGATACTTCACTGGAAATTTAAAATTGCAATTTAGTAAACTAAAAAGGCCGCAGAATAGCATGTGTTGCAATGTTAATATTTCATCATTGATATATAAACTATCAGACTGCATAATGGGTAGTAGTGGGTTTCAGTTGGCCTTTAAAGGCACTGCCTTTAGCAAGCCTGGGCAATTATTTTGACTCGGGGGCCAAATTTTGGGAAAAAAATATGTCATGGGGCCGTTATATTTATTTTTAGGAAAACTAATACAAAACCTCACAATAAAGTCAGCTTGAATGCTAAAAATGTTATGACGGACCGCCTTAAAAACAGAATGGAACTAGATTTTTTTTCTATGAACGATAAAACCCTGAATATTGAGAACATATGAACGTCACACCCCCTCTCAATCGACATATTTTACAATCAAGCCAATTGCAACAAACACAGCGCAATATGAACGTGAAGGGTTAAAAAAAAAAAAACATCTACAATCTGATATATGTGTTGTATCACTAAGCTTTAGAACCTTCTTGTAAAAATCTCCTTCCACGTCTGTCCCTGACACCCGCCTTTCAGGCTGGCCGCTCTGTAAACACTTTGTGGAAACGCTCCCCACCCACAGTGCTTGGTGCCTCGTCTGACATGCTGTGACATACAAACACTGTTTCCATATAAGTTGGGAAATTGTGTTAGATGTAAATATAAAAGGAATACAATGATTTGCAAATCCTTTTCAACCCATATTTAGTTGAATATGCTACAAAGACAACATATTTGATGTTCAAACTGATAAAAAAAAATTTTTTTTTGCAAATAATCATTAACTTTAGAATTTGATGCCAGCAACACGTGACAAGGAAGTTGGGAAAGGTGGCAATAAATACTGATAAAGTTGAGGAATGCTCATCAAACACTTATTTTGAACATACCACAGGTGTGCAGGCTAATTGGGAACAGGTTGGTGCCATGATTGGGTAAAAAAGCAGCTTCCATGAAATGATCAGTCATTCACAAACAAAGATGGGGCGAGTCCACATTTCAAATTATATTTGGGAACTGTGGACGAGGTGTCCTCTGGAACAAAGAGGAAAATAGCTATCTGGATTGTTATAAGCGCAGAGTTCAAAAGCCAGCATCTGTGATGGTATGGGGGTGTATTAGTGCCCAAGGCATGGGTAACTTACACATCCGTGAAGGCACCATTAATGCTGAATGGTCCATACAGGTTTTGGAGCAACATATGTTGTCATCCAAGCAACGTTATCATGGACGCCCGTGTTTATTTCATTATGACAATGCCAAGCCACGTGTTGCAACAACGTGGCTTCGTAGTAAAAGAGTGCGGGTACTTTCCTGGCCCGCCTGCTGTCCAGCCCTGTCTCCCATCGAAAATTTGTGGGGCATTATGAAGCGTAAATTACGACAGCGGAGACCCCGGACTGTTGAACGACTGAAGCTCTATATAAAACAAGAATGAGAAAGAATTCCAATTTCAAAGCTTCAACAATTAGTTTCCTCAGTTCCCAAACGTTTATTGAGTGTTGTTAAAAGAAAAGGTGATGTAACACAGTGGTGAACATGTCCTTTCCAGACTACTTTGGCACATGTTGCAGCCATGAAATTGTAAGTTAATTATTATTTGCAAAAAAAAATAAAGTTTATGAGTTTGAACATCAAATATCTTGTCTTTGTAGAGCATTTAATTGAATATGGGTTGAAAATTATTTGCAAATCATTGTATTCTGTTTATATTTACATCTAACACAATTTCCCAACTCATATGGAAACGGGGTTTGTAATATATACAGAAAATTGCACTACTTGAAGGGGAACTGCACCGTTTTGCAATTTTGCATATCATTCACAATCATTATGAGAGGCAAGAACACACATTTTGTTTTTATGTTTAAGGTTTTAAAGATGATTAAAAATGCTTGGAAGATGCACCTAATGGGAGTCACCGTTGTAGCCTTCAAAGCCCTCTAAAACAACATCAAATTCCTACAACAACATTTTACGTACACATTGCAAGTCTATATATAATTTTCATAGCAGCATGTAATTTGTTACTTATTTACCGTATTTTGATCATTGTAATCATTTCCGGAACTAACTTCTTTCGCCCATTGATTTCTGTTTCCATAGCAGCGCACGTCTGACTTCTGGCAACAACTTGTGTTCCGACTTACGGAATCCAACACTTACGGTAATAAACAGAAAGCTATTTTGAGACAAATGAGGATTAAAATCTTATCTTTTTGAAGCTAAATTTATAGAAGATGAACTTTTGCTTCTAGAAGCATGCACAAAGAAGAGGCTGAAACGTTGGAGGAGATGGAAGCCAGGAGAGTGAAGTGAAAGCGACAACGCTTTAAAGATGGAAGCTCGTTCGACATAAATGGAGTGCTTACCCAAAATCAACAGGAAATATCCCCGGCCAGCTAAACCAGACGATGAACTGTCCATCAAGTGAGTCACTTTAATATTGATCATGATACACGCAGCATGTCATGCGTTTTAAACTACAGTACATATGCTATCTGGCTAGCTCTGTTGTGTAAAAACAAAACATGAAATGTGGGCAAAAACTCTACAGATACTGTAATATAATTGTTTATGTTTTTCAGTCTGTATACACTGGTGTGTTATCACAGTGTTGTGTATTACGAACTCAAACGCATTTTGTGCTGACGTAGAAGCTAGTTTATCTCTCGCCGTAGTTAGCTTTTACGGCTAATATCGTAGCACGGCGATTAGAGATGTGCGATAATTACTTTTTTGCCGATATCCGATATTCCAATATTGTACAACTCTTAATTACCAATTCCGATATCAACCGATACCGATATATACAGTCGTGGAATTAACACATTATTATGCCTAATTTTGTTGTGATGCCCAGCTGGATGCATTAAACAATGTAACAAGGTTTTCCAAAATAAATCAATTCAAGTTGAGGGAAAAAAATGCCAACATGGCACTGCCATATTTATTATTGAAGTCACAAAGTGGATTATTTTTTTTAACATGCCTCAAAACAGCAGCTTGGAATTTGGGACATGCTCTCCCGGTGGGCGGGGTTGAGTTGGGGGGGTAGGGGCTAGCGAGGGGTGTATATTGTAGCGTCCCGGAAGAGTTAGTGCTGCTGGGGGTTCTTGGTTTTTGTTCTGTTGTGTTTATGTTGTGTTACGGTGCGGCTGTTCTTCCCAAATGTGTTTGTCATTCTTGTTTGGTGTGGGTTCACAGTGTGGTGCATATTTGTAACAGTGTTAAAGTTGTTTATACGGCCACTCTCAGTGTGACCTCTATGACTGTTGAACAAGTATGCCTTGCATTCACTTGTGTGTGTGAAAAGCCGTAGGTATTATGTGACAATGTTGTTGTCCGGGTGGAAATCAGGAGAAATTTCGGGAGAATGTTTGCCTGGGGAGTTTTAAAAAGTCATGAATTTTACTTTTTGAAACCGATACCGATAATTTTTGATATTACATTTTAAAGCATTTATCAGCCGATAATATAGGAAGTCCGATGTTATCGGACAGCTCTAATGCTGATGTGATACTACGCTAGAAAAAGAGTTCCTCAATGTCCTCTCTTACAATAACAATGTCACTACAGCTTGGTTATTGCACAGGTTACAGAACGTAAATGAAGTATTGGTGACGGTTTTTGAATGCATGTTGGGGTAGAACTGATTGCTCCCATTAACTGCATTGCTATCCATCTAGAACGAGACGATTTGTACATACTAGAATGCAAAATAATAAAAATAATGATTGTGGACGATAGGCAAAATTCCCCCAAAAAGTGCAGTTCCCAACTTTTCTTTTAAAGTCTTTTTACCCAAGATTCTATTTTTTGTATACATTTTTTTTTTTATGCGTATCATATGGAACACTGCGATCTATCAAGTTCAGATAAATACCAAATGTTCTAAAACACTGTTCAATAGCATTTGTTTAAATTAATCAGTTCATCTAAACATCTTTGACGTTAAAGGGGAACTGCACTTGTTTTTTTTATCCATCTCAATTATCAAATACATGACCATGTATGTTATTTTTACATAATCCAAAACCAGTGAAATTTCCACATTGTGTAAATGGTAAATAAAAACAGAATACAATGATATTTAAATCCTTTTCAACCTATATTCAATTGTACAGACTGCAAAGACAAGATAATTAACCTTCGAACCGGTAAACTTTGTTATTTTTTGCAAATATTAGCTCATTTGGAATTTGATGCCTGCAACATGTTTCAAAAAAGGTGGCACAAGAGGTAAGAAAGACTGAGAAAGTTGAGGAATGCTTATCAAGTACTTATTTGGAACATCCCACAGGTGAACAGGCTAATTGGGAACAGGTGGGGGCCATGATTGGGTATAATAGCAGCTTCCATGAAATGCTCAGTCATTTACAATCAAGGATGGGGCGGGGGTCAGTTGTCAAACAGTTTAAAACCATCAACGGTCCGTAATATCATCAAAAGGTTCAGAGAATCTGGAGAAACCACTGCACATAAGGCGGCACTGCATCATAAACTGATATCACTGTGTAAAGGATATCACCACATGGGATCAGGAACACTTCAGAAAACCACGGTCAGTAACTACAGTTTGTCGCTACATCTGTACGTGCAAGTTAGAACTCTACTATGCAAAGTGGAAGCCATTTTTCAACAAAACCCAGAAACGCAGCCAGCTTCGCGGATCCCAAACTCATCTCAGATGGACTGATGCAAAGTGGGAAAGTGTTCTGTGGTCTGACGAGTCCATATTTCAAATTGTTTTTAGAAACTGTGGACGTTGTGTCCTACGGACCAAAGAGGAAAAGAACCATCCGGATTTTTATAGGCCCAAAGTTCAAAAGCCGGCAACCTGTGGTTGGGGGCGGGGCGGGGTGTGGTTTGGGGCGTGGTTAAGAGGGGAGGAGTATATTTACCGCTAGATTCATAGATTCACCAGGTCAAGTATTTCATATATATATATATATATATATATATATATATATATATATATGTCAAGTATTTCATATATATATATAAGAAATACTTGAATTTCAGTGTTCATTTATTTACCCATTTACACACATCTACTCATTGTTGAGTTGAGGGTTGAATATTCCATCCTTGTTTTTCTAAACATAGGCATGTACACTAGATGGCAGTATTGTCCTGTTTAAGAGTGTCACAACATTGCTGTTTACGGCAGATGAACTGCTTTACGGTAGACGAATTCGGACTGCTGTTGTTGTGTGTTGTTTTAACGTGCCGGGAGGACGTTAATGAAACCGCCTAACAATAAACCCACATAAGAAACAAAGAACTCGCCCTCGATCATTCTACAGTTACAACGTCATTGGGCAGACATGCTCTTTATACATGTCACTCAAGTTCACATGGAGCTGGAGGGGGCGTGGCCTCCAGCCCCGCCTGAATTTCGGGATATTTTCCGGAGAAAATTTGTCCCGGGAGTTTTTCGGGAGAGGTGCTGAATTTCGGGAATCTCCCGAAAAATCCGGGAGGGTTGGCAAGTATGACTCTTACCTTCACGCTGTGTCCGAGCCTGACTGCATCCTTGAGAGAACGACTCCGCATCACTATGCGCCCAACGCGTTACACAAATATTCATATTATTACTCTCACTTGCCTCCCTTGATTAACCAAATATGATGATGTTTGCCTTTAAATTTGCGTCAAATTCTAAATGGTTTGACTTTTAGGCGATGGACAACGGATCAAATATTGTTTGAGTTTTGACTATTTTGAATTCCATCCATCCATTTTCTACCGCTTATTCCCTTTCGGGGCTGCGGGGGGCGCTGGCGCCTATCTCAGCTACAATCGGGCAGAAGGCAGGGTACACCCTGGACAAGTCGCCACTTCATCGCAGGGCCAACACAGATAGACAGACAACATTCACACTCACATTCACACACTAGGGCCAATTTAGTGTTGCCAATTAACCTATCCCCAGGTGCATGTCTTTGGGAGTGGGAGGAAGCCGTATTGTACCGTGAAAAACCACATTAAAAGTGAACTTAAGGAGTGTTTGGATTTGACCTTACGTAAAAAGCACAGCGTTTTTGCAAGGAGACATTTTTCTCCCCCCTTTGTTGGCAGGGCATGATTAGGGTCTAATGAGGAGCGGAGGTGTGATGCATGCAGTCGTTGAGGGAATGCATAAGCGTGACGCCACGGCGCACTGCTGCGCTGCATAAGACAAACGAGCGCCTAGCCATGATGTCACCAGTTTAAGTACCTGCCACGGATGTGGTAGCGGGGTCCGGGAGGGGCGGGGGTATTTGGAGCAGGCATGGTGCCAGGAGTGGGAAAGCGGCATCATCATTCCGCCTTCCAGCGAGCCACTTAACCCCCAGCTGCCTTGGCGGGACAGCCCGACGAGCGCATTAACGGGAAAAATACGGCATTTTAAGATATTACTCATAACATGTGTGACTGGCATGTCAACGTGGGACGCTTAATAAACATAATTACAATTGAAGGGAAATATTCTTTATTCCACCAGGGGGCAGTTTGTGCAAGTCATAAAATACAAAGTTAATAAAGAGGTAAGTACTTGAATAATTTGCATCCACGCATTGAATAAAGCCATCGATTCGTATAACACTGTGCAGAATCCCACTGGTGACCAAGTAAATAAACCGCCATGGGGCAAGGTAAGTTACAAGTGGCAGCAGTTTGATAAAGAAGGTGAGAAAAATAACAGTTGAAAAACATCTCGAAGCAAAGTACAAAGGTGGCCTTTTGCCATTTTTTCATCCATTTTTTTTTTTACTGTACATACAGTATATTGCCAACCGTATTTGGCCATCCATCCAAATGGTCAGAATCTGGTGTCCACAGGTGTCCACAGGTGTATAAAATCAAGCACTTAGGCATGGAGACTGTTTCTACAAACATTTATGGAAGAATGGGCTGCTCTCAGTGATTTCCAGCGTGGAACTGTCATAGGACGCCCCCCCTGTGCCACAAATCTAGTCATGAAATGTCCTCGCTCCTAAATATTCCAAAGTCAACTGTCGGCTTTATTATAAGAAAATGGAAGAGTTTGGGAACAACAGCAACTCAGCCACAAAGTTTTAAGACACGCAAACTGACAGAGAGGGGTCAGCGGATGCTGAAGCGCATAGTGCAAAGACTTTCTGCACAGTCAGTTGCTACTGAGCTCCAAACTTCATGTGGGCTTCCAATTAGCACACGTACAGTACGCAGAGAGCTTCATGGAATGGGTTTCCATGGCCGGGCAACTGCATCCAAGCCATGTCGAACAGTTTAAAACCATCTACGGTCCGTAATATCATCGCAATATCAGTCAGTATTCTTCTTCCTCCAAACACGACAAGTTGAGTTTATACCAAAAAGTTCTATTTTTGTTTCATCTGACCACATGACATTCTCCCAATCCTCTGCTGTGTCATCCATGTATCCATTTGGGACGGCGTGGCGCAGTGGGAGAGTTGCCGTGCGCAACCTGAGGGTCCCTCGTTCAAATCCCACCTAGTACCAACCTCGTCACATCCGTTGTGTCCTGAGCAAGACACTTCACCCTTGCTCCTGATGGGTGCTGGTTGGCGCCTTGCATGGCAGCTCCCACCATCAGTGTGTGAATGTGTGAATGTGGAAGTAGTGTCAAAGTGCTTTGAGCACCTTGAAGGTAGAAAAGCGCTATACAAGTACAACCCATTTATTTTGGTATAAACTCAACTCGTCGTGTTTGGAGGAAGAAGAATACTGAGTTGCATCCCAAGAACACCATACCTACTGTGAAGCATGGGGGTAGAAACATCATGCTTTGGGGCTGTTTTTCTGCTAAGGGGACAGGACGATTGATCCGTATTAAGGAAAGAATGAATGTTGCCATGTATCGTGAGATTTTGAGCCCAAACCTCCTTCTATTGGTGAGTGCTTTGAATGGTTGACCAAATACTTATTTTCCACCATAATTTACAAATAAATTCCTTCAGGATGTAATGCATATAAAATGTGCCCAGAAAATATTCTTTCACTAAAACTGTCCTGCCTTTTTTCATCACAGAAATTAAGATCATCAATATTAAGGATTCTCAGACAAGGAGTTGTGTTTGAATATTTAAACATCTTGAGTCACCGTAGATTTTAAGGATAGAGGTATTGCTTTGGTGATCCTTTGAAACTGATTTTTTTGAATAACAACATTGATACTTTTCATAAATTTTTTCATATGTTAACAACATGCCACAACTGTCCATAAAATGTCTGACATCCCAAATACCTAAAGAGTTGCATTCTTATATATATATATATATATATATATATATATATATATATATATATATATATATATATATATATATATATATATATATATATATATATATATATATATATATATATATATATATATAGATTTTTTTTTTTACGGGGCTGCCATTAGTTTGAAACAGTAAAAAAAAGAAGCAAAACTGAAGACAAAAAAAACCCTGTGAAAAACACAAAACCAATAAAAAACTGTTAAAAAATATGAATATTGGCATACAAAACATGATACATAAAAAATATCAACCAAAAATATTGTATTTTTTAAATGTTCGTATTTATTTGTTGCCAAAACTTGTTCCAACTTTTTCTACAATGTCATTTTTTTTTTCTTAAGATATGTTTTGGCTGCAGCGATGAGGTGGTAAGTTGTCCAAGGGTGTACCCCGCCTTCCGCCCGAATGCAGCTGAGATAGGCTCCAGCACCCCCCGCGACTCCAAAAGGGACAAGCGGTAGAAAATGGATGAATGTTTTGGCTGGCAGCACGTTGGAACAGGGGTTAGTGCACGTGCCTCACAATACGAAGGTCCTGGGTACTCCTGAGTTCAGGATCTTTCTGTGTGGAGTTTGCATGTTATCCTCGTGAATGCGTGGGTTTACTCCGACTTCGTCCCACCTCCAAAAGACATGCACCTGGGGCTAGGTTGATTGGCAACACTAAATTGGCTCTAGTGCAGACCTGGGCAAATTAAGGCCCGGGGGCCACATGTGGCCCGTTAAACTTTTCAATCTGGCCCGCTGGACATTCCCAAATTTTTTTTTTTTAGATTTTTAAGATGGAAAGTGTAGCTGCCATTACGATGTGCAGTCATGTTTTCTAATGACCGTAAGGCTTGAACTATACAAAGTATTTCAATGGTTGGAATCTGCGCTTTTGGATGATATACCAGTTACTATGGTAATCTAATTAATTACTATGGTCATCTAATATGGTCATCTAATTAGTTACTATGGTCATCTAATTAATTACTATGGTCATCTAATTACATTCTATGGTCATCTAATTGGTTAGTATGGTCATCTAATATGGTCATCTAATTAGTTACTATGGTCATCTAATTGGTTAGTATGGTCATCTAATATGGTCATCTAATTAGTTAATATGGTCATCTAATTAGTTACTATGGTCATCTAATATGATCATCTAATTAGTTACTATGGTCATCTAATTAGTTACTATGGTCATCTAATTAGTTACTATGGTCATCTACGTCACAGCAGCTCACCAAACAGTGTGGGTGGGAAGCGTTTCCACAGACGCGGAAGGAGATTTTCTCAACAAACTTCTAAAGCTTAGTGATGTATCAGATATATCAGATTGTAAGTGGGTTTGTTTTGTTCCCTTCGCGTTCATATTTCACTGTTTGTTGCATTTTTGTTGTGTTTCACTTGAATGTAAAATATGTCGATCGAAACGGGGCGTGACATTCCTATTTTGTCAATATTCAGTGTTTTATCGTTCATAGAGAAATGCAAAATTCCTTTATGTTTTTTAAGGCGGTCTGTCATAAAGTTTTTACAATTCAATCAGACATTGATTGTGATTTTTTTAGTGTTCCTTAAAATACCGGCCCCCAGACACATGTTCTTCTCTAAATGTGGCCCAGGCCTGCCCTAGTGTGTGAATGTGAGCGTGAATGTTGTCTGTCTATCTGTGTTGACCCTGTGACGAGGTGGCGACTTGTCCAGGGTGTACACCGCCTTCCGCCCAAATGCAGCTGAGATAGGTCCCAGCAACCCCCGCGACTCCAAAAGGGACAAGCGGTAGAAAAATGGATGGATGAACGTTTTGGCTGCCTTATTCCACAACCTCCCCCGAATGTGCTCACACCAACTGTAGTTTACCTCCTGGAGTGGTCAACCAACGCAGAAATGCGCTTTTGTTAGGTTTATTTACACATTTAATCTTGACGAGCTATAGCTGTTACGAGCTACTTGTTACGCGACATGAGAGCGAGCTAACACAACGTAGCTTTCTATGTGTTAAGTCGTGATAAAAAAAAAACTTTCTGTTGTTGTGGTCTTCATATTTCCCAACACACAGTAGCGCTTGCGATGAGGTGATGAAACGTTCTAAATTGTTCACTTAGACGCAGGACAGCCGCGGAGGTGACAGAATGAAGAGAAAGTGTCTGACGGAGATGCAGGCAAATGGGAAAATAAAAAAGCGGATGTCGGAGATATTTGTCTATATATAGATTCATTTATGTAGTCTTTTATTGTTTGATAAAGTACTGCACTATTTTAAAAAGTACGTCTTGTTCAATAAAAGTGTCAAACAAGGACTTGGACTTGGATTGTTTCTTCCATGCAGAGAATATTTGGGACGAGCCAGGCGTGAACGTGAGAACATATTTATTGATATTCTAACAAAACTACACAAAAAGGCAAACAAAGGGCGCGCACAGTGGCGGAGAACAAATACTTGGCTACAAAAACAAATGACTAGAACAAAGGCTGTAAACTAAAAACGTGAAACAAAAACACTTGCGCTGTGGCTTGAATAACAAACCAAAAACTTGCACCGAGGCGTAAATACAAAACTTACGTGGCGTGGTCAAAAACGAACCGCAAGGCATGAAGGTAGGTACGTGGAAATGTGGGCAAGGTAGGTAGGTAAGTACATTGGTAGGTACATAAGTACAACGTTGCCAGGCCGAAGAACAGAAACCAAATGGCCTAAATAGCAGTGACATAATAAGTGATGAAACAGGTGCGTGACATGACAGCTGAAGCTAATGAGTTTGCATGGTAACAAAAACCAACCAGGAAGTGCAAAACAGGAAACAAGTGTCCAAAAAACAAAACATAACATGACCAAAACAGAACATGATTTCATTGGCGTGACAAAAAGAGAGTAAGGCAATGATAAATAGTTATACACATCACACAGCATTTACTTCGTTCTCATTCCGCACTTTTAACAAAAGCTATATACAAAAGTTACAATATAAAACGACAGCAGGATAGATTTACATATATTGTTAAAACGCTGGTTTTCACAGTATACGATAGTAAAGTAGACAATAAAGCAGTCCTTCTAGTGGCTTGAGCTTGACATCGTTATAGTATTAGAGGGTTTCTGAGTGTCTGCGGAAGTATCCCACAATGCATTGCCAGCAGCCATATTGGTAGGCTTTGTTCACCGAGAGCCATTGTTTAGGACTTAGACAGACTTTGACAAACTTTATTGATCCACAAGGGAATTTTTTCCACACAGTAGCTCAGTTACAAAGGATGAAAAGGATAATGCACACAGAAGCACAAAAAGAGGGCGAAAACAAAAGGTATAAAGTCATACTTGCCAACCTTGAGACCTCCGATTTCGGGAGGTGGGGGGTGGGGGGTTGGGTGGAGGCGTGATTTGGGGGCGTGGTTTTGGCGGGGGCGTGGTTAAGAGGAGAGTATATTTACAGCCAATTCACCAACTATTTCATATATATATATAAATATATATATATATATATATATATATATATATATACATATATATATATATATATGAAATACTTAACTTTCAGTGAATTCTAGCTACATATATTTATTTTATTATATATGTAAATAAAAGAAATAGTTGAATTTCAGACGGCACCTATCAAATACACAGTTATAATAACACAGTTGTTCTACTTACTGTACTGTGCTTGCTGGTTACTAAAAAAAAAAAAAACACTTACCCTTCACTATTTGAGTAACGTCACTTCCGAGTTTCCAGAAGATGGCGCCAGTATGTGCTTTGCCCTGCCGTCTCCCGCTGTCAGCTCTGTTTGTTTTTGTGTTGTTTGCGTCTATTTTCATCTCTGTCAGCTCACTGCTTATGTATGACCGCCAAACACTGTTGGATCTTTGCCCCTCTCCCACTGATTTGATCAACTTCGACGTTGGTTTTTCGACGTCCCAGTCAGCTATTTCACCTGGCCAGATTCTTGCCTTCCTTTCCCGCCTCGTGGCTCCTCTCCCCCGCCACCTGCGGGCTGTGTGTCGGGCTCCACCTGGATTAGCTGCGCCCTTGGACGTGCTGGCCCCTGCCAGGTTCGGTCTTGTGAACGCAAGATCTTTGACAAACAAAACGTTTATCCCGAAGGATTTCTTCACTTACCGCGGACTTGACTTCCTCTGTGTGACGGAAACATGGCTGAGAGCCGGTGAGTCCGCCCCTCTTAATGAACTTCTGCCTCCGGAGTGTTCCTACTTTAATTCTCCGCGGTCGTCCTGTCGAAAAGGAAGAGGATTAGCAGTCGTTTTTAAAAATGCAATCCTCCTTTTCAAGCTTCGAACTGTGCACGTTTGAGCTGGAGGGGGCGTGGCCTCCAGCTCCAGCTGAATTTCGGGAGATTTTCGGAAGAAAATTTATTCCGGGAGGTTTTCGGGAGAGATGCTGAATTTTGGGAGTCTAAAATGTACCACGGTAGCAATATAAAATATAATATATGTAATATTGACATATTATATATATAGTATATAATATATACTGATATTAGAGATGTCCGATATTGACTTTTTTTGCCGATATCCAATATTCTGATTAGGGGTGTCGCCAGACATATTTCACTGGGGCACGTGCCCCAGTGCTGATCTGCAGTGCCCCAGTACAAATTTCACCAATAAAAAAAAAACGCTTCAGAGTTTTAAGTCTACATAACATAGACAACAGCGCACATACTACTTAGTATGGTGATTGATTGCTACTGTATTCACTCCACTTAACAATGAGCACATGGCTAATTAATATGGTAATTTATTCACGTGTGGATCGAGACTTCAGTTGAGAGAGAGAGAGCGAGAGAGAGAGAGAATGCGAATCACTGCGTGAGGTAGGTATACGTTAGCCAACAACAATTTGTTAATTATTTTATTTTGATTTTGATTTGACTCGAACTGTGACTCGTAGATGGATATCAGAAAGTTATTCGCCCGCAGCAGGAGAGGTGCAGTTTGAAATGAGAGATGTAAGTGAAGTCCTAGCTAGCTAGGCAACATCATTGTCTTAAGTTGATGCTAAGTTAGCTAACATTATTCCTTGTATCAAGAAAAACATATTCATTTGCTGTACGAGCTGTCGGGGGAATTTCTAATGAACATGAAACATAATGTTGGTTATTGTTTATTGTTTATTGAATGGATACCCATTAGCTGACGCCAAGGCAACTGCTAGTCTTCCTGGGGTCCATATAGGAGCATACAAAATTAAAATACAAAGAATATATGCATTACCCAACTTACAATGGAAAAATACAACATAAGGTAACATAGCTAGTTAAAACCAGTATTAAAAATTCACATCATGTGGGTAGCTGCAATAGGTGTATCTTCAAAGCTGTCTTGAATGACAATTTACTTTGTGAGAGATTAATGTGTGATGGCAATATATTCCAGAATGAAATACATCTATACATGACTGTATGTTTGAGGAGATTGGTCCTGGGAGCAGGAAGTGCCAAACAGCCATTGTTGGCATTTCTAGTGTCATGAATGTGTGTTTTAGTTGATTTTAAAAATTGTTTGTAAAAGTAATCTGGTGATTGATCCAACATGATAGTTCTAAAGAACATAAGGAGACTACACTGCATCTTTTGTTCAACAGACAACCAGGACAGACGTGAATGCATAAATTGAATATTAGTGCGCAATGAACATTTAAGTACAGTCTCGCCGCTCTGTTTTGAACAAGTTGAAGTTTGTTCAGGTCAGACTTAGTTGTAGCAAACCATATTATAGGACAGTAATGAAGATGACAGAAAACCAAGGACTGTACAACTTGACCCATTGTTGAGGATGTCAAGAAGGTGGAGCACTTTCTGACCATGGATAAACCTCTTCCCATTTTCATTAAAATACTAACGATATGATCGGACTATGACAGTTGACTGTCTAATAGCACACCAAGCAGTTTTGCTTTTTTGACCTGCACATGGTGTATCTGGAATAGGATGGAATGGAAATTAAATAATATAAAGGAACACAGATCTAGGGGTGATTTTTTTTTTTTTTACTTTTGTAGATGTTAAATTTGCAGATGATTACTGCAATAAATATTTCAAAAAGATTAATTGCTCTTCTTTTTTGCTTCTACCAGTATCTGTTTAGAAGTCTGCAGTAAAAAAGTGCACAAGTAGGCCGAATGCATTAGTTAATTTCAGGTGGTTAATCAAAGATCCATACAACATAATATGATGTGATTTCATAGTTTTAAGCACTATTTATGTATTTTTATGATAAATAAGTGCTAAAAATGTTTTTGCTTGCGCGCTTTGCACGCTTACATGAAATATTTGTGCCCCAGGTGTGCCCCAGTACAGTATTAGGTCTAGTGACGCCCCTGATTCTGATATTGTCCAACTTGATGTTGGAGGTGGGGGTAGCGGGGGGTGTATATAATAGCGTATATAATTAAAAATAATGTTATGTTTGTTTGTTCCTGCCTGATTTATAAGAATAAATCACGGTCTTACCTGCACTTATGCTTCCGGAGTTCATGCTGCAATCTTGGAAGAAAAATTCGCACATCACCACGCGACCACGCCTTTACCTCCTCACCCAAAAAGGCTACTGAAAAAACACCAAATTTTTCAATAAGTCCTGAAATAATTGATGATTTATGCTATTTTTATTTACTGGCGCAACCAGGGGTCTGTCATTTTTTGTGATCATGTTTTGTTTAGTTATGTTCTGTTTGATTAAAACTCCATTAGTTCCTTTTTTTCATGCATCCTAGTTTGATTTGTCACCAAGTCGTCCCATCAATATCACCTGCCTCATTCATGTGACTCACGCACCTGTTTCAATCATGTCATCATTATTTCAGCCTAGTTTTTCATCCTGGCGTCATCACTCTGCTTCATGCCAAGTTTACTGTTTCATGCCATTTCATAGTTCATGCTGCTCTGCTCTCGTCACTGTAAGTGTTTTTTGTACGTGTTGACGTTTTTTTTTGTTTCTTTCTTTAGCCAAGTTTGTGTCTCCTCCTTGTGCGCGCCTTTTGTTTACACTATTTAGAGTAAGAATTAAATCATGTATTCACATTCACGCCATGTCCGGTCCAGTTCTTTTGCATCTCGGGAAAACAATCCACGCAGAAAACTGCCTCAAAGTCCACAGTATGACAGGGTCTTCATTATAAAGCTTGCGTACGCACAAAACCGGTCCGAAAAAGTTGCGTACGGTGGTTTCCACACAAAGTATGTGATTGATAAAAATACAACCTCGGTTCGTTCATTTTGTACGGAGACTTTTTAATCAGAATTCTTCACATAGTTTGAAAAATTTGGTACGTTTCAACGATCCGGTATCAGTGTGAGGTGTTCCAGTCGTCTAAGCCTGAAAAGGACATCCCTGACAAAAACCTTTTTTTGTGTAAAAAATAAAATAAAATAGGCACGTCACTGCCAACGTAAAGTGTGCGCACACACACACACACACACACTCGCACACACACACACTAATAAACTACGGCCTCGCGAGGACACCTCCGAGAATGAATGATCCTTATCTTCCCTCTGTCAAATGATTCAATTACACTCAGCCAGACAGGAAATTAGGGATTTTATGTGTGAAGTATTTTTCAGGCGTAGGAGGCTTGAAAGGGCTTCTTAATGAAGCACGCCAGCTGCCGAGCTCATAATGAAGACGTCTGCCAGATGGGAGAAGCACTGTGACCTGACCTGAAGACCCTGCAAAGACGTTTACGGCCTTGCGCGCTTACAATATACCGGTTTTCACGCTGCATGGGGACCAACTGTCTGAATGACACCTGTGGGAACCGACTATTCATACCCGATAATGCTCTGTCAAACTATAAATTCTGGGAAAAATACAGTAGCTCTTTTTGAACACGTGGCCATTCATGAATACGTTCATATTTCACAACACAGCAGCGGCAGAACCAATTTTGCAATAGCGGTAAAGAGCAAACTGCTTAGTCAGCATTATTACCACCAATGAGTTCATTGCAAACAACCATAGATCAGTGGTTCTCAAATGGGGGTAAGTGTACCCCTGGGGGTACTTTAAGGTATGCCAAGGGGTACGTGAGATTTTTTTTAAATATTCTAAAAATAGCAACAATTCAAAAATCCTTTATAAATATATTTATTGAATAATACTTCAACAAAATATGAATGTAAGTTCATAAACTGTGAAAAGAAATGCAACAATGCAATATTCAGCTAAATTTTTTTGTGGACATGTTCCATAAATATTGATGTTAAAGATTTATTTTTTGTGAAGAAATGTTTTGAATTAAGTTGATGAATCCAGATGGATCTCTATTACAATCCCCAAAGAGGGCACTTTAAGTTGATGATTACTTCTATGTGTAGAACTCGTTATTTTTTATAATTGAATCACTTGTTTATTTTTTAACAAGTTTTTAGTTATTTCTATATCATTTTTTCCAAATAGTTCAAGAAAGACCACTACAAATGAACAATATTTTGAAACCGATGATATAGTGCTGTATTTTACTTCTTTTTTTTGCAACCAAAAATGCTTTGCTCTCATTAGGGCAGGAGTCGGCAACCCGCGGCTCTGGAGCCGCATGCGGCTCTTTAGCACCGCCCTAGTGGCTCTATGGAGCTTTTTCAAAAATATATGAAAAATGGAAATGATGAGGGGGGAAAAAATATATTTTTTGTTTTAATTTGGTTTCCGTAGGAGGACAAAAATGACATAAACCTCTCTAATTGGTATAAAGCACACTGTTTATATGGTTCGAGTATTTGGTGAGTGCCGTTTTGTCCTAATAATTTTGGCGGTCCTTGAACTCACCCTAGTTTGTTTACATGTATAACTTTCTAAGACATGATTTATGCCACTCCTTTTTTCTGTCTCATTTCGTCCACCAAACTTGTAACGTTGCGCATGAATGCACAAAGGTGAGTTTTGTTGACGTTATTGACTTATGTGAAGTGTGCTAATCAGACATATTTGGTCACTGCATGACTGCAAGCTAATCGATGCTAACATGCTATTTAGGCTAGCTATATGTACATATTGCATCATTATGCCTCATTTGTAGCTATATTTGAGCTCATTTAGTTTCCTTTAAGTCCTCATAATTCAATTTATATCTCATGACACACTATCTGTATGTAATATGGCTTTTAATTTTTTTGCGGCTCCAGACAGATTTGTTTTTGTATTTTTGGTCCAATATGGCTCTTTCAACATTTTGGGTTGCCGACCCCTGGATTAGGGGGTACTTGAATTAAAAAAAAATTTCACTGGGGGTACATCACTGAAAAAAGGTTGAGAACCACTGCCATAGAGGACGCAAAACCACATTTTAAAGCGCATGCAGAGGTAGATAGAGCTGCTGGGAGCTGACCACTTATGATACTTTAAATGAAGCTACTGCCATCTTGTGGCTTTCATTTAAAAAAATAAATAAAATAAAGTTCATCATCAGGAGGTTGCCTGCAGCCGCTCTTTGACCAAGTACTAAGTGATAGTTATTTGCTTTTGTAAAACATCCCATCAATCCATTTTCACAGATAGACAGACAACTTTCACACTCACATTCACACACTAGGGCCAATTTAGTGTTGCCAATCAACCTATCCCCAGGTGCATGTCTTTGGAGGTGGGAGGAAGCCGGAGTACCCGGAGGGAACCCACGCAGTCACGGGGTGAACATGCAAACTCCACACAGAAATATCCTGAGCCCGGGATTGAACCCAGGACTACTCAGGACCTTCGTATAGTGATGCAAACGCACTAACCCCTCTGCCACCATGCTGCCCTTTTGTAGACCACACAACTGAATATTCAGTGGGTAATCGACCGAAAGCGTTTATCATATAACAATAAAATAAGCATTTTTACCTGGAAAAAGTTTCCCCTTTTTTTTAAATCCTGTAATGTGAGAATAATATATTGCAGTATAGCAAAGTTGCAGTATTATAAGAATAAAGTCATTGGTGCAAATGTTGCATTTTATTTTTTCCAAAGTATTTTTATTGTCAGTTTTCCTAATACAAACATGAATGCATAATAGAATAAATAAATACATTTAAAAAATGTGAAAATAGAAATAATGAATGAAAAGATTTTTTACACGGATCAAAACATGTAAAAACTAAATACATACAAAATGGCTTAACATATCAGTTGAGTGTCCACTTTCATCAATCACATCAATTATGCCAAGACAGATACTTCTTATGGGGTTGAATACAGTTTCAGGTATTCCAAGATACACTATATTGCCAAAAGTATTTGGCCACCCATTTAAATAATGAGAATCATGTGTCCTAATCATTTGGCCCGGTGTATAAAATCAAGCACTAAGGCATGGAGACTGTTTCTACAAACATTTGTTTCCAGCGTGGAACTGCCATAGGATGCCGCCTGTGCAACATATCCAGTCGTGAAATTTCATCGCTCCTAAATATTCCCAAGTCAACTTTACCAGAAAAAAAGTGAAGAGTTTGGGAACAACAGCAACTCAGCCACCAAGTGGTAGGCCACGTAAACTGTCAGAGAGGGGTCAGCGGATGCTGAAGCGCATAGTGCAAAGACTTTCTGTACTGTCAGTTGCTACAGAGCTCCAAACTTCATGTGACCTTCCAATTAGCCCACGTACAGTACGCACAGGGCTTCACGGAATGGGTTTCCATGGCCGAGCAGCTTCATCTAAGCCATACATCACTAAGTCCAATGCAAAGCGTGGGATGCAGTGGTGTAAAGCACGTCGCCACTGGACTCTAGAGCAGTGGAGATGCCTTCTCTGGACTGATGAGTCACACTTTTACATCTGGCAATCTGATGGAGGAGTCTGGGTTCGGAGGTTGCCAGGAGATCGCTACATTTCGGACTGCATTGTGCCGAATGTGAAATTTGGTGGAGGAGGAATTATGGTGTGGGGTTGTATTTCAGGAGGTGAGCTTGGCCCCTTAGTTCCAGTGAAAGGAACTTTCAATGCTCCAGGATACCAAAATATTTTGGACAATTCCATGGGATGGCACTTCAAGTTCGTATGTGAGTCAAGGCAGGTGGCCAAATACCTTTGGCAATATAGTGTAGGTCTCCACACATCAGGAAATGTTTCCAAGTTACAAGAAATCTCATATCTCAGGTTTTCATTTTGGAGGATTCCCACCAGCTCTTCAACGAGGTTTCAAACTCAATTGGTGAGTCAGATTTCCACACTCTCAAAATGCATCCCTTTGCTGTGACCATACCATAGGCCACCACCGTGCTAAAATTCCGACACATGTTGTCTAAAATGTTAAAAATGCCAGCAAATGTTGCATTTTTTAGTGTTAAAGTTCAAAAATGTGTGACATTACATTCCTGGACCCCGGAATGCAGAGATGTAACACAAATATGTACAAGTATGTGCAGCTGGGAAGTGCACAAAGAGCCAAAAGATAAGAAGCATCTTGATTGGCAACTCTGGACATGTGTGCCCTGATTGCCAATCAGGGACAAGTGAGGGAGCCAACGCTTGGACCAGAGCGGTGTTGGCAAATGGAGGCAAACGGAAAGTGGAATGAAAAACAAGAGCGCTGGACAAGAAATGATACAAAATGCAAGAAACTAATAAAAACTTTCATGGTGACCATAACAAATTGTACCCACCAAATAACTACATTTTACAAGTAAGGATGCCATTAAGCAGTTATGATTTTAGATTTATTGTTGATAAATCATGTTATCTCATATTCAGTTGCTGCCACCTTGTGGGGTTCATTTAAAAAAAAAAAAGAAGGAAAGTTGTCTACAGCCACAGATTTTAATGCCAATATTCTTGGACACGGTACAATTTACCATAAATTCCTGACAATAAGGCACTACTTATTTCCTACACTTTGGACCCTGCGGCTTATAAAGAGTTGCGGCTAATATATGGATTTGTCTCTGCTAACGGCCATAATGTTTTGTGTTCAATAGTTTTCAAAAAACACAAGCAGAGACACTGAAAAGGTAAGTTATTGTTTGTCCTATGGCACCATCTTTTGGAAGAGTTTACTCACTGAACGTCTACAGCACAAGTATCAAATTCAAGGCCCGGGGGCCAGATCTGGCTCACCACATCAATTTGTGTGGCCCCTGAAAGCCATTCTTCTACCGCTTATTCCCTTTTGGGGTCAGGGGGGGGCGCTGGCGCCTATCTCAGCTACAATCGGGCGGAAGGCGGGGTACACCCTGGACAAGTCGTCACCTCATCGCAGGGCTAACACAGATAGACAGACAACAGCATGGAAATAATATGTGTTAATAAAGCACTGTATCTTTTCTTTATAAATGTACTGCAAAAATAAATGTACCGCGTAAAATTACATATAATTACACTTTAAACATCTCTAATAATAAAAAAAAATTAAACCATCATACATACATACAGTACAAAACAATGTTATTGTTCATCTAAAGAGAAATACTTAAATATCTGCTTGACTTATGATTCCAAAGCAAGTAATCCAACAAACTGTTCATGTATTTATCAGTCTGTTGTGGCCAATGCCCTGTACTTTGCAGTGTTTTTTGGGGGGAGCAGCACCAGCAGAATGGACTTAAACCAGATTAACAAATGGATCTCGAAAGCCGGCCAAACTATTGGCTTCTTTCCCACAGTGTTCGATTCAAGAACTCCTTTATCCTTTATCCATTCAGCTGTATAATCACTCGCCATACAGCAATTGATTATGTATATTACCTGACAAATTCTATGTTAGCTGCTTATCTTTGTTTATAATGTTTATTTTCTATTTTCTGCTGGATTTACTCTTTATTTTATGCTGCAGCTGTTACATAAACAATATTAAGATACTGTAATATCGTACATGGTAATTGTTATATATTGTATATATCAGTGGTCCCCAACCTTTTTGTATCCGCGGACCGGTCAACGCTTAATAATTTGTCCCGCGGCCCGGGGGTGGGTGTCCTTTTTTTTTCGTTTTTCTTTTTTTCCTCTTTGTCTTGAAAAAGGGACGTTTTTGTCATGAAAAAGGGAGATTTTTGTGGTTGGTGCACTATTTGTAAGTGTATATTGTGTTTTTTATGTTGATTTAATAAAAAAAAAAAATATATATATATATATATATATATATTTTTTTATTTTTTTTTTTATTTTTTTTTTTTATAAAAAATTCTTCTGCGGCCCGGTGGTTGGGGACCACTGGTAAATATGATATATACATATAACATAATATATCAGTATATATCCTTTACCAGTGGTTCTCAACCTTTTTTCAATGATGTACCCCCTGTGAACATTTTTTTAATTCAAGTACCCCCTAATCAGAGCAAAGCATTTTTGGTTGAAAAAAAGAGATAAAGTAAAATACAGCACTTTGTCATCAGTTTCTGATTTATTAACTTGAATAACAGAGCAAAATGTTGCTCATTTGTAGTGGTCTTTCTTGAACTATTTGGAAAAAAAGATATAAAAGAACTAAAAACTTGTTGAAAAGTAAACAAGTGCTTCAATTATAAAGTAGATAGTAGAGTAGATAGTAGATAGTACTTTATTTATTCCGTCAGGAGAGTTCCTTCAGGAAAATTACAATTTTCAGCACAATCCCATTCAAGATCAGACAAACATTACAGGGAGACAGAACAGGATCGCTGACGGGTCTGCCGGCTTCCAGCGCCCCTTACAAAAAAGATGACATACAGGTAAACAAGGGGGGGGGGAATAGAAGATTAAAATAAAATTAAAAAATCGGTCTTAGCCTAGGCCCTGGAGTGGGGGTGCAGACTGAGGCCAAGGGGGAAAAAAAAAAAAAAAAATGCAGATTTCTACACATAGAAGTAATCATCAACTTAAAGTGCCCTCTTTGGGGATTGTAATAGAGATCCATCTGGATTCATGAACTTAATTCTAAAAATGTATTCACAAAAAAACCAAATCTTTAACATCGATATTTATGGAACTTGTCCACAAAAAAAATCTAGCTGTCAACACTGAATATAGCATTGTTGTATTTTTTCCCCCACAGTTTATAAAATTACATTCATATTTTGTTGAAGTATTATTCAATAAATATATTCATAAAGGATTTTTGAATTGTTGCTATTTTTAGAATATTTTTTTTTAAATCTCACGTACCCCTTGGCATACCTTCAAGAACCCCGAGGGGTACACATACCCCCATTTGAGAACCACTGTCCTATACTGTACATAGATTACGTAAATTTTATGTATATATGTTATATTTTATCTTGCTTTTAGTCTATTTTATACCCGCATTGTCCTTTCCAACTTTTCCATCCTTTGTAACTGAGCTACTGTGTGGAACAATTTCCCTTGTGGATCATTAAAGTTTGTCTAAGTCTAAGTCTAAATATTTTACGGTGCATCTTTTTACAGTAGAATCTACTTCAAATATAGAGTAATAATACACGATAATACACAACAACCGTAGATTTTATAGTACAAAAAACTTGCATGATTTTTTTTACGGAAAAAAACAGTGGTACCGTTTTTCCATTCCATCCATCCATGCATTTTTCTACCACTTGTCCATTTTGGGCTCGCGGGGGGGAGAAAGCTGGAATCTATTTCAGCTACAATCGGGCGGATGGCAGGGTTCACCCTGGACAAGTGGCCACCTCATCACAGGGCCAACACAGATAGACAGACAACATTCACACACTAGGGACCATTTAGTGTTGCCAATCAACCTATACCCAGGTGCATGTCTTTGGAGGTGGGAGGAAGCCGAAGTATCCAGAGGGAGAACATGCAAAGTCCGCACAGAAAAATCCCGACCCCGGGATTGAACCCAGAACTACTCAGGACCTTCGTATTGTGAGGCACATGCACTAACCCCTGTACCACCGTTTACATTCCATCTCATTTAATTCCATGTATTTTTTTTAATTGTATATGCTGCAAAAAAAAAAAAAAACTGCAAATATTGTGGCGACTGAGCTACCAGTTTTTAACAGTACAATCTAAAAATTTGGTTTTGTACAAGGTACGTTAAAAAAAGACACAATACTCAAATACATGCACAATTAAACACATGTTTTATTTCTACAAATTTATATTCATACATTATTGTATTCCCTGTTAAAAGCGGCCCTCTGAGGGCAACCATAGCTGCGATGTGGCCCTCAATGAAAATGTGTTTGACATGCCTGGTCGTTAGCATGATCTAATACACTAACAGGTTTGCGAGTGTTTGTGTTTGTATTATTAACTTACAACATCATTCTTTTTGTACTGTTTCAGTTTCACAAATCCCTCAGTAAATTCACCAAAACACCATTGTGGAGTAATTGAGTCTGTTAAGCTGATTGGAAAGCTAGCTTCTGCAGGTTGTGGGTCCATGACCATGACTTCTGTTTTGTCTGATCAGCCGTTTTACTGTCGTGTTACAGGCACCGTTTGGAAACAATTACAAATGTAGATAAGCATATACCAAATATTTCTGTGTAAATAACTTATTACACATTGTACATATCTGCAACTTGAAGTGTGGTGCAGCTAATATACGGTAAAAAAATATATATTTTTTCTACAATTTTGTTGGTGTGTATTTCAGTGTTCTTCTTTAAAACAAGTGTCTGACATGTTAGTAAAAGTACAAATCCGAGACAAAGAAGATGACAGGAAAAAAATTCAATCATATTTAATTTTGTATTGTCAATGAGTGGGACGGATTGAAATATACACAATATTGCCAAAAGTATTTGGCCACCTCCCTTGAAGTGCCATCCCATTCCTAACCCATAGTGTACAATATGATGTCGGTCCACCTTTTGCAGCTATTACAGCTTCAACTCTTCCAGGAAGGCTGTCCAGGAGGTTGCGCAGTGTGTTTATAGGAATTGTCAACCATTCTTCCAAAAGCGCATTGGTGAGGTCACACACTGATGTTGGTCGGGAAGGCCTGGCTCTCAGTCTTTGTTCTAATTGATCCCAAAGGTGTTCAAGTCAGAACTCTGTGCAGGCCAGTCAGGTTCATCCGCACCAGACTTTGTCATCCATGTCTTTATGGACCTTGCTTTGTGCACTGGTACACAGTCATGTTGGAAGAGGAAGGGGCCCGCTCCAAACTGTTGGAGTGACTTTTGGAGTGGATTTCTCTCCATAGTCAGGAAAATACGGTAGAGACCCCTGTTGTTTATGCCATTTACAGACCATGCTATATATATATATATATATATATATATATATATATATATATATATATATATATATATATATATATATATTTATATATATATATATATATATATACAGTGGGGCAAAAAAGGTATTTAGTCATCCACCGATTGTGCAAGTTCTCCCACTTAAAATGAAAACAGCCCCAAAGCATGATCTTTCCACCCCCATGTTTCAGTAGGTATGGTGTTCTTGGGATGCAACTCAGTATTCTTCTTCCTCCAAACATGACGAGTTGAGTTTATACCAAAATGGATACATGGATGTATCCATGGATTGGGAGAATGTCATGTGGTCAGATGAAACCAAAATAGAACTTTTTGGTATAAACTCAACTCGTCGTGTTTGGAGGAAGAAGAATACTGAGTTGCATCCCAAGAACACCATACCTACTGTGAAGCATGGGGGTGGAAACATCATGCTTTGGGGCTGTTTTTCTGCTAAGGGGACAGGACGATTGATCCGTGTTAAGGAAAGAAGGAATGGGGCCATGTATCGTGAGATTTTGAGCCAAAACCTCCTTCCATCAGTGTAAATTATTTTCCACCATCATTTACAAATAAATTCTTGAAAATTCCTACAATGTGAATTCCTGGATTTTTTTTTCACATTCTGTCTCTCACAGTTGAAATGTACCTATGATGAAAATTACAGACCTCTGTCATCATTTTAAGTGGGAGAACTTGCACAATCGGTGGCTGACTAAATACTTTTTTGCCCCATTGTATAGACCAAGGGTGTCAAACTCTGGCCCGCGGGCCAAATTTGACCCTCCGTGTAATTTCATTTGGCCCTTGAGGCAATATAAAATTAACATTAGAGCTTCCCAGCCGGTATTATACCCAATTTTCGTGGGAGACTCCCAAATTTTAGTGCCCCTCCCAACAATCTCCCGGGGCAACCATTCTCCCGAATTTCTCCCGGTTTCCACCCGGACAACAATATTGGGGGTGTGCCTTTAGCGCCCTCTACAACCTGTCGTCACGTCTGCTTTTCCTCCATACAAACAGCGTGCTGGCCCAGTCACATAATATACGCGGCTTTTACACACGTAAGTGAATGCAATGCATACTTGGTCAACAGCCATACAGGTCACACTGAGGGTGGCTGTATAAACAATTTTAACACTGTTACAAATATGCGCCACACTGTGAACCCACATCAAATAAGAATGACAAACACATTTCGGGAGAACGTCCACACCGTAACACAACATAAAAACAACAGAACAAACACCCAGAACCCTTTGAAGCGCTAACTATTTCGGGACCACCAAACCCCAAAAGTTAGTCTTGATATTTACCCCAGAAAGCTGCAAATAGGAAAGAGGCATTTTTTTAAATTCTATTTAATATACCTACGAAGTTTTTATGTTTTTTTATGTTTATTTTGCACTATTATGTTATATAAGCGTTGCTTGTTCCATATTCAGAGTTAAACCAAATCAGTGTAGCAAACTGAGCGATAATTAACGATTTATTCATGCACTTTCTCTTGCTAGTCCACGGCTTGAATGTTTGATTCATTCATTATTATTTTATTTTCAAATGTATTATTAGCCTGTGGAAAAAGTTTGTTTTGATATTTACTTCCAAAGGCTGCAAATAGAAAAGAGGCATTACATTTTAGGGACAAGCGGTAGAAACGGATGGATGGATGCCATAGATATTTTTTAAATATTATTATTATTATTATTATTTGGAACTCGATTTTGCATGTCACTATTAAAGTTACATAAGCATTGCTTGTTCAATATTCAACGCAAAACTTGTTTGGGTCCCTATTAAAGTTTGTAAAAGGTTCATTTGTTCAACCTTGGCCCGCGGCTTTGTTCAGTTTTACATTTTGGCCCACTCTGTATTTGAGTTTGACACCCTTGGTATAGACCAACATGAATAGTTGATGTAAAGGTGAAGATATAAACATCCTATCATTCTTTATCCCAGTGAGAGCAGACATTGTACAGCAAGTGATTGTTTTATAATGGGAAAAAGTTTTTGCGTGATTAGGCCTCTGTTATCTTTCTTTTTAGCATTGTAGGGGATGGGGAAGAAGAACTGTGAAATCCCAAGAAGTTACTCCCGACTAAGTGCTGCCAGTTGAATCTAACTGTTGTCGGCGTTGCCATGGCAGCACCCCCCGGGGGCGTCTCATGTTAGCACACCTGTAAACGCCCGTGCTCTGCTATGTCAGCGCCCGTCCCCTCCTCTCATCGCATCCGACTCCCCATCGGCCTCACCCGTTCCCCTCGCACGGAGACCCCCCGGCTGCTCCCCCCGGAATGTTGTGTCCCGCCTGTGACAGTAATTGAGGGAAGCTGGCCGGAACAGTGTGAAGATGGGGGGGAGGGGTAAAAGAGGGAGGATGGGAGGAGGCAGATGAGAAGAGCAACAGAGGGGGAAACCATTCATCTGAGACCCATGGATGTGGAATGGCATATTACAGCTCTAATGTGTAATTAGATAGATAGGGAATAAGGTTAGTGTGTGCCCAGGGAGGAATAGGGGGGTTGACGTGGCTGCGTGAACAGTGCCATCTAGTGGTGATCATCAGATGACGCGTGGGTTCAAATGAGGCACTAAAAAAGATTTATGCAATCATTTGTCGTCTAATGTCAACCTACAAAAACTGGATTAAAACTGTATTTAAAAACAACAGACAGGGGAAGAAGAATAAAATTGAATGGTCGTAAATCAGAAACCCCACTGTTGCTGTTGTTTTTTTTTAAGATATTGAGTGATTTTCTGCACTAGTCAAAGATCCTCTACGTGACAAGAGCGCTATGCTAATCAAACTTCTTGCATGCAACAAGAATGATCAGCTGTTTTAAGGATCTACTGCAAAAAAAACACCAGTTAAAGACCCTCAATACGAAGAGTGTGCTTTACCGTTTTAGAAGACCAAGAACACTAGTCAAAGACCTTCAAAGATTTACTGTCAAAACCCTAATCAAAGATCGTTTATAGAACAAGACTGGGCGACTGTTTGTAAGTATCTGTAAAAGCACTAGTTAAAGTTCATCTCTATGACAAGAGTGCTCTGCTGTTTTAAAGAACCTACTGTCAAAACACTGGTCAAAGATCTTTAAAGATGTACTGTCAAAACCAGGGGCATCGCCAGACAGATTTCACTGGGGCACGTGCCCCACTGTTGATCTGCAGTGCCCCAGTAAAAATTTCACCAATAAAAAAAAACGCTTCAGAGTTTTAAGTCTACATAACATAGACAACATAAGTCATGTTATGTAGACTTAAGTCTACATAACATAGACAACAGCGCACATAGTACTTGGTATGGTAATTGTTTCTACTGTATTCACTCCACGTAACAATGAGCACATGGCTAATTAATATGGTAATTTATTCACGTGTGGAGACTTCAGTTGAGAGAGAGAGGGAGAGAGAGAGAAAGAGAGAGAGAGAGAGAGAGAGAGATAAAGAGAGAGAGGATGAGAATCACTGCGTGAGGTAGGTAACGTTAGCTAACAACAATTTGTTAATTACATTTTTTTTATTTTGATTTGACTCAAACTGTAACTCCTAGATGGATTTAAGAAAGTTATTCGCCCGCAGCGATGAAGAAGCAGCGAGGAATGAGAGATGTAAGTGAAGTCCTAGCTAGCTAGGCAACATCATTGTCTTAAGTTGATGCTAAGTTAGCTAACGCTCTTCCTTGTATCAAGACAAACATATTCATTTGCTGTACGGGCTGTCGGGGGAATTTCCAATGAACATGAAACATAATGTTGGTTATTGTCTGCTGGTTCTGCTCAGGACCTCTGCATCAATGATGATTTGGAGTCAGCATGTGTGAGTTGAGTGCTTCTCAAATGGTTTATCTTCAGGAAGAAAAACATTTTTCCATATCATCAAGTCGTGAGCCAAATTTTTAAATCATTCAAGTTTATTTCACAGAAAAATAGCACAGTAGACTTGTCTTGTTAATCGGTGTGACTTTGACTAAAATAATCTTGTTTTGTCACCAGAAAAATGGCTACATCTAAAGCATCTGGTTTTGTTTCCAGAAAAAATAGTAACATTTCTGTATTTGTTTTCAGAAAGATGGCTGAAAATATCGGGTTTTGTTGCCCCATTTAGATTTTTTTAAAATATATTTCCATGTCTGTCCTGAGTCCTCCTCCAACTTGTTAGTCGGTTTGCCTTTTGCTAAAACACTCACTAATAGTCACTAGAAAAATGGCAAAAAATATCTGATTTTGTTGCCACAATTTGATTTTTTTCTCCCTAAACTTTTTTTTTTTCATGCACACATGTGACTGCGACTCACTGAAAATGACACACAATCCACTTTTATGTCACGACCCAGCAGTTGGGAACCTCTGGTCAACTGTATAACAGTTACTGTAATATTTCCATGTCTGTCCAGAGTGATTGACCACTTTGCAAAAATGAAAACGAGACGATACAGTTTACTTCTCAGAAAATGATTCCCTGAACGGATACACAACAGTTGTTCATTTATTCTACTACTGTGGATTTATTGTTTTGTGTATATTTTATAGTTTTGTGTATCTGACATAGGATTAGCCACATTGCCATAAATGGAAATTAAATAATATAAAAGAACCCAGAGATGTAGGGGTGCTTTATTTTTTGTTTTACTTTTGTAGATGTTAAATTTGCAGACGATTACTGCAACAAATATTTCAAAAAGATTAATTGCTATTCCTTTTTGCTTTTACCAGTAGAAGTTTAGAAGTCTGGAGTAAAAAAGTGCACAAGTAGGTTAAATGCATTAGTTAATTTCAGGTGGTTAATCAAAGATCCATACAACATAATCTGATATGATTTCATAGTTTAAAGCACTATTTATGTATTTTTTATGATAAATAAGTGCTAAAAATGTTTTTGCTTGCGCACTTTGCACGCTGACATGAATTATTTGTGCCCCAGGTGTGCCCCAGTACAGTATTAAGTCTAGTGACGCCCCTGGTCAAAACCCTAATCAAAGATTGTTCATACAACAAGACCATGCGGCTGTTTGTAAGTACAGTATCTGTAAAAGCACTAGTTAAAGATCATCTATATCAGTGGTTCTCAAATGGGGGTACTCGTGCTAATCAAAGATCTACTCAAAGATCTTGTTTACGACAAGAGTGCTCTGTTGTTTTTTAAGGCTAAACTGTAAACACACTAGCCAAAGATCCTCTACATGACAAGAGTGATAGGCTGTTATTCAAAACTTATTTTCAAACCGCTAAATCGAAGAACTCGTAAACGACAAGTTTGTTCTGCTGTTTTTAACCAAAAAATGCTAAAGATCCTCAATACGACAAGTGCTTTGTTGTTTTTTAACACCTACTACAAAGAACGCTATTCGAAGATCTATATATGTTAAAAGCATTTTTAGGAATCTTCTGTTAAAAAGCTGATCATAGATCATTTATACAACAAGACTTTTTAGTTTAGTTTATTAAGGATCCCCATTAGTCTACACCCCAGTGGAAAGTATTCTTCCTAGGGTCCAGGCAAAAAAATCACACAATCACAAAACAAATGTGAAAAGTACAACATGGTCAATAATAACATTTTGCGATACAAAAATAGCAGCAACAAAAAAACAAAAAAACATTAACTTGGAGTTTACATATTAATTTTCATACCAAAGATAAAACAAGAGCAATATAAAATTATATATATATATTTTGCAAAAAATAAAACAAAGAACCAATGGCGTATAATATTCACATTAGTGTACCAAAGACACAATATTCTAAGTGACGAAAAAGTACCATAAAGAATGAAAATATGACATAAAGTACATACAAAATCAAGATAATATCAATACTAAACTATAACCAGAAGCAAGAATAAATATAGGCTAAGATAAGTCAAAAGTGCTGTTCTCGCTATAAAAACACTAGTTAAAGATTGTCTGTATGACAAGAGTGCTGTGCTGTTCTAAATACCTAGCTGTTCTAAATACCTAACTGTGAAAAACACTAGTCAAAGATCCTCTATGCAACAAAAATGATATGCTGCGCTAAAGAAACCATTGTCAAAATGCTAATCAAAGAGCTTGTATACGACAAGAAAGCTCTGCTGTTTTTAGGAACCTTCTGTCAAAAACACTAGTCAAGGATTCTCTGAATGACAAAAGTGTTTTGCTCTTTTTACAAACCTGCTACTAAGAAGCAAGGCAAATATATTTTACATGTCAATAGGGCTCTGCCTTTTTTAGGTATCTACTGCCAAAAAGATAATCAAAGATCTTCTATTCCAGAGGTTCTCAAGCTTTTTTCAGTGATGTACCCCCTGTGAACAATTTTTTAATTCAAGTCCCCCCTAATCAGAGCAAAGCATTTTTTGGTTGAAAAAAAAGAGATAAAGAAGTAAAAAAACAGCACTATGTCATCAGTTTCTGATTTATTAAATTGTATAACAGTGCAAAATATTGCTCATTTGTAGTGGTCGTTCTTGAACTGTTCAGGAAAAAAAATATACAAATAAGTAAAAACTTGTTGAAAAATAAACAAGTGATTTTTTTTTCTTTTCTTTTTTTTCTTCTTTGTCATGAAAAAGGGATGTTTTTGTCATGAAAGGGGGAGTTTTTTGTGGTTAGTGCACTATTTGTAAGTGTATATTGTGTTTTTTATGTTGATTTAATTAAAAAAAAAAAAAGTTTTTTTTTTGTTTGTTTTTTTTGGGGATAAAAAATTATTCTGCGGCCCGGTACCAATCGGGCCACGGCCGGGTACCAATCGGGCAAAACTGGTGTTTTTGATAGTACAGGTGTAGCTAATAGGGTGGATACCAAGCAGAGACAAACTGGCAGACAGAACTTGTAAAACCAGCTCCTTGGTGATTCCCCCAGCTCCTAATGAAAGGAGCACGGCCTCACTGTTTCCTGATGACAGCTGTTTGGTCTTCTTAGACACACTTGATCACATGACAGGAAACGGTTACTTGTAAACAAACATAAATTACCAAACCCGTGGCTTTTCATTTCATTCATCTGCAGCAGAGGTGTCAAAGTCAAATACAGAGTGGGCCAAAATTTTAAACTGAACAAAGCCGCGGGCCAAGGTTGAACAAACAAACCTTTTAATAGGGACCCAAAAAAGTTTTGCATTGAATATTGAATATTTGTTGTGGCCCTACACCTCAGGACGCAGCCTTTGGTCTTCAGGCAAGAGTCTCCTAAAGATCCCAAAAACTTATTTTAAAACTCGGGAAGACTTGGCATTCCAAGCAGTAGCCCCCAGACCCTAGAATGACTTGCACCGGCCTCTTTGTGAACTTGACTGTCCTTAATAAAAACATTATAAGACTTTGCTTTTTAGATACGTTTTTAGTTAATGTACTTTTTAACTTTTTTTTAACCACTTTTTATCCGTTTTATGATGTTGCCCCTGTTGTTTTAATTTGTTGTTTTAATTCACTTATGTTTTGTACAGGGCTTTGTGGTTTTTATCTCTGTTATTGCTTTATAAAGAAAAACTACTCAAGTATTTTGAAGCGCTAGCTGAGCGGTGTGAGAAATTACAAGTCAATCTGATCTATTGGGTATGAATGTGGTGTATTTATTGGAAAAATATAAGTGCAATACACAATGAACCTTTGAGTATGACTGAAATTTTCTGGTAAAACGTGCACGTGTGTGTGTGTGTGTGTGTGTGTGTGTGTGTGTGCGTGTGTGTGTGTGTGTGTGTGTGTGTGTGTGTGTGTGTGTGTGTGTGTGTGTGTGTGTGTGTGTGTGTGTGTGTGTGTGTGTGTGTGAGTGTGTGTGTGTGTGTGTGTGTGTGTGTGTGTGTGTGTGTGTGTGTGTGTGTGTGTGTGTGTGTGTGTGTGTGTGTGTGTGTGTGTGTGTGTGTTCTTGTATTTATACCCTTATTGGGACATCAGCAAGGAAAAGTACCTTTTCATGTGAGGACCGGTGAACAAGTTAGGACATAAATCACGGTGCTAAATCGGAAAGCCGTTGCATTTAATATAGAAAGTCTCATTTGCACCCCTAGTGGTGCAAATGAGACAGAATCTATCAGAATTAAGGTGGTCCCAAAAAGGAGAGATTTTTCAAATTGACTGTGTGTCGTTTTTAAAAGTGCTCCCTCTCTGGTCAACATATGAAATAACAAGTGTGTGTAAGAAATTGAAATGCACCCCCTTTGGGCATTATTTTTAATATATATATATATATATATATATATATATATATATATATATATATATATATATATATATATATATATATATATATATGTACATAGAGACATACTCTAATAACTTGAAGTAAATAATGAACATTAAAACCAATTACAAAAAAAATACTAAAAGTCGTCTTTTTCACAATGTCTCGACTTTTTTCTTACAAAATTTGGAAAAATTTCTCATATTTCTGTTTCTGTAATATTGTAATATTTTCTCATAAAATTATTACTTTTTATGTAAAATTATTACTTTTTAATGCAAAATGATGACACTTATCATTAAAAACTGTGACTTTTATCACAATATTGCCTTTTTTTTCTTGTAAAACAGTGACATTTTTTTTGTGAAATGATGAAATGAAGGCCAGCAAAATTCCGTTTATTATTATTATAACATTGCCAACATTTTAAAGTGTTCTTATAAAATTGTGACTTTTGTGGAGTAAAATGACAACTCTTTTCATAAAATTGCCAACATTTCAAACTTTTCTTGTAAATGTGTGACTGTTCTTGAGTAAAATGCCAACTTTTATCATAACATTGCACAAATGTTCAGTTTTTCTTGTAAAATTTTGACTTGCGTTGAGTAAAATCGTGACTTGTATTACAATACTGCCAAAATTCAAAGTTTTTCTTGTGAGATTGTGACCTTTTTCCTGTGAAATTCCAAGACATTATTCACAACAAGCTTTTTTATGTTTGCATAGTTTGTGTATTTTATTAGTGTTGTAAATACAAATCTTTATATATCTAGAAATGGTGGTCCTGAAGAAGTAGGCATTTTTCGGAGGTTTCAAAAAGGTAACAAATACAAAAACGTGTGTGTGTGTGTATTCTTGAATTTCAATCTTTCTTGAGACATCAACAAGGAAAAGTACCTTCCATATGAGGACCGGTGAAAAAGTTAGGACATAAATCATGGTCCCAATACGGAAAAACCAATGCATCTAATAGAGAATGTCTCATTTGCACCCCTGGTGGTGAAATCTATCAAAATTAGGGTGGTCCCAAAAAGGATGGATTTTTCAAATTGACTGTGTGTCGCTTTTAAAAGTGCGCCCTCTCTGGTCAACATATGAAATAACAAGTGTGTGTAAGAAATTGAAATGCACCTCCCTTGGCCAATTTATTTATTATCTTTTTAATAAATATGTACATAGAGACATACTGTAATAACTTGAAGTAAATAATGAAGATTAAAACCAATGACAAAAAAAAATACTAAAAGTCGTCTTTTTCACAATGTCTCGACTTTTTTCTTAGAAATTTTGGAAAAATTTCTCATATTTCTGTTTCTGGAATATTGCAATATTTTCTCATAAAAATATTACTTTTTTTGTAAAATTCTTACTTTTCAATGCAAAATGATGACATTTATCATTAAAAATTTGGACTATTATCACAACATTGCCAATTTTTTGGTTTTCTTGTAAAACAGTGACATTTTTTGAGTGAAATGATGAAATGATGCCCAGCAAAATTCCGATTATTATTATAACATTGCCAAGCTTTTAAAGTTTTCTTATAAAATTGTGACTTTTGTGGAGTAAAATTACGACTCTTTTCATAAAATTGCCAACATTTCAAACTTTTCTTCTAAATTTGCGACTGTTATTGTGTAAAATGCCAACTTTTATCATAACATTGCACAAATGTTCAGTTTTTCTTGTAAAATGTTGACTTGCGTTGAGTAAAATGATGACTTGTATTACAATACTGCCAAAATTTTAAGTTTTTCTTGTGAAATTGTGACCTTTTTCCTGTGAAATTCCAACGCATTATTCCCAACAAGCTTTTTTATGTTTGCATAGTTTGTGTATATTATTAATGTTGTAAATACAAATCTTTATATATCTAGAAATGGTGGTCCTGAAGAGTTAGGCATTTTTCGGAGGTCTCAAAAATGTAACAAATACAAAAATGTGTGTATGTGTGTGTGTTCTTGAATTTCAATCTTTCTTGAGACATCAACAAGGAAAAGTGCCTTCCATATAAGGACCGGTGAAGAAGTTAAACTGTAATCATGGTCCCAATACGGAAAAACCGTTGCATCTAATAGACAATGTCTCATTTGCACCCCTGGTGGTGAAATCTATCAGAATTAGGGTGGTCCCAAAAAGGAGGGATTTTTCAAATTGACTGTGTGTCGTTTTTAAAAGTGCTCCCTCTCTGGTCAACATATGAAATAACAAGTGTGTGTAAGAAATTGAAATGCACCCCCTTTGGCCAATTTATTTATTATTTTTTTAATAAATATGTACATAGAGACATACTCTAATAACTTAAAGTAAATAATGAAGATTAAAACGATTTACAAAAAAAAAATACTAAAAGACGTCTTTTTCACGATGTCTCGACTTTTTTCTTACAAAATTTGGAAACATTTCTCATATTTCTGTTTCTGTATTATTGTAATATTTTCTCATAAAATTATTACTTTTTATGTAAAATTATTACTTTTTAATGCAAAATGATGACATTTATCATTAAAAACCGTGACTTTTATCACAATATTGCCTTTTTTTTCTTGTAAAACAGTGACATTTTTTTGTGAAATGATGAAATGAAGGCCAGCAAAATTCCGTTTATTATTATTATAACATTGCCAACATTTTAAAGTGTTCTTATAAAATTGTGACTTTTGTGGAGTAAAATGACGACTCTTTTCATAAAATTGCCAACATTTCAAACTTTTCTTGTAAATGTGTGACTGTTCTTGAGTAAAATGCCAACTTTTATCATAACATTGCACAAATGTTCAGTTTTTCTTGTAAAATTTTGACTTGCGTTGAGTAAAATGGCAACTTGTATTACAATACTGCCAAAATTCAAAGTTTTTCTTGTGAAATTGTGACCTTTTTCCTGTGAAATTCCAAGACATTTTTCACAACAAGCTTTTTTATGTTTGCATAGTTTGTGTATATTATTAGTGTTGTAAATACAAATCTTTATATATCTAGAAATGGTGGTCCTGAAGAAGTAGGCCTTTTTCGGAGGTTTCAAAAAGGTAACAAATACAAAAACGTGTGTGTGTGTGTGTGTGTGTGTATTCTTGAATTTCAATCTTTCTTGAGACATCAACAAGGAAAAGTACCTTCCATATGAGGACCGGTGAACAAGTTAGGACATAAATCGTGGTCCCAATACGGAAAAACCAATGCATCTAATAGAGAATGTCTTATTTGCACCCCTGGTGGTGAAATCTATCAAAATTAGGGTGGTCCCAAAAAGGAGGGATTTTTCAAATTGACTGTGTGTCGCTTTTAAAAGTGCGCCCTCTATGGTCAACATATGAAATAACAAGTGTGTGTAAGAAATTGAAATGCACCTCCTTTGGCCAATTTATTTATTATTTTTTTAATAAATATGTACATAGAGACATACTGTAATAACTTGAAGTAAATAATGAAGATTAAAACCAATGACAAAAAAAAATACTAAAAGTCGTCTTTTTCACAATGTCTCGACTTTTTTCTTAGAAATTTTGGAAAAATTTCTCATATTTCTGTTTCTGGAATATTGCAATATTTTCTCATAAAAATATTACTTTTTTTGTAAAATTCTTACTTTTCAATGCAAAATGATGACATTTATCATTAAAAATTTGAACTTTTATCACAACATTGCCAATTTTTTGGTTTTCTTGTAAAACAGTGACATTTTTTGAGTGAAATGATGAAATGATGCCCAGCAAAATTCTGATTATTATTATAACATTGCCAACATTTTAAAGTTTTCTTATAAAATTGTGACTTTTGTGGAGTAAAATGACGACTCTTTTCATAAAATTTCCAACATTTCAAACTTTTCTTCTAAATTTGCGACTGTTATTGTGTATAATGCCAACTTTTATCATAACATTGCACAAATGTTCAGTTTTTCTTGTAAAATGTTGACTTGCGTCGAGTAAAATTCTAAGAGTTTCTCGTGAAATCCTGACCTTTTTCCTGTGCAATTTCAACTCATTTTTCACAACAAGCTTTTTTTTATATATTTTCATAGTATGTATGTATTATTAATGTTTTAAATACAAATCTTTATGTATCTAGAAAGGGTGGTCCTGAAGAGGGAGGCCTTTTTCAGAGGTCTCAAGAAGGTAACAAATACAAATGTGTGTGTGTGTGTGTGTGTGTGTGTGTGTGTGTGTGTGTGTGTGTGTGTGTGTGTGTGTGTGTGTGTGTGTGTGTGTGTGTGTGTGTGTGTGTGTGTGTGTGTGCGTGTGTGTGTGTGTCTGTGTGTGTGCCCGTGCTTAGCCAGGCCTCTATGGTTCTATTACATGGGCCACTGACTGCACCGTCGTCCGCCACCCTCCAGCTTCCCCTAGCGCCTCCTATTGCCTGAAGAAATGGTGATGATGTAGGGGTGTGTGTGTACGTGTGTGTGTGTACGTGTGTGTGTGTGTGTGTGTGTGTGTGTGTGTGTGTGTGTGTGTGTGTGTGTGTGTGTGTGTGTGTGTGTGCGTGCGTGTGTGTGTGTGTGTGTGTGTGTGTGTGTGTGTGTGTGTGTGTGTGTGTGTGTGTGTGTGTGTGTGTGTGTGTGCGTGTGTTAATGAATGATCGGCCAGAGAGAAGAGCCACTTCTGCCCCACCAGTAACTTTTACCTGCCATCTCCAGCCACCTAACAGTGCTTTTGGCTTCATGTTATTATTTAAAATTATTAGGGGGAATTCTTAAAAGATAATAAATTAGCATAATTTTAGATGTAAGATTTAAATCGGCTGAAAAAAAAACAACCAGACTGAAGGTATATACAGTGCTAGAGATCAATGAGTCACTCAGTATGGGCCTCCCTCAGAGCAGTGCACTCTGCCCCCTAGTGGCCACATGCGATAACACAGGTACCAGCGTCCAAAAAAAAGGTTACATCATAGGAGAATGATAAGGTGATCATTGTGAAGCCATAAAAAATAATAAAAACTGAGTGTTAGCAGCTGACAGACCGGTTTGTCGAGTTGGGTTATCACGTTGGGCTTTCAGGTGTGCTGCTCAGCGGCACGGCATGTCATAAAAATGATGTTATGGGTGTTATAAACTGGGCATCTTTCATTTTCGCATTCAAATGAATAGCCTTATTTTTAATGTAAGTTGTGTACAATTTAAAAAAAAGAAGTGTTTTTAATGCTGCTGTGGTGTAATGTACAGGTGAGTATGTATGTTTTCGTTGGACTATCAAGTGCTCTGCATATTTGTTATACCCTTTGTTATCCAACTATTAGAGACAACCTTCATTTAAGTTAATTCTGACAAGACGTCATTACTTTTGTTTTGTTTTCTCGTGTTCTTTCGTGTATGAAATAAAGACCTAAACTCACTATTCGCGGACGCTACACTCGATAGGCCCACACTGGGGTTTGTCCTGCTCTAATAAGCAATATAAGGCATTTTTTAGCAACTATGTGACAGTGTCCATCGAATTAGGATATATTCGTACAAAACCCAAAACCAGTGAAGTTGGCACGTTGTGTAAATGGTAAATAAAAACACAATACAATGATTCGCAAATCCTTTTCAACTTATATTCAATTTAATATACTGCAAAGAGAAAGATACTTAATGTTCGAACTGAGAAACTTGTTGGTTTGGTTTTTTTTTTCAAATAATCATTAACTAATCATATAATGGCAGCAAAATAAAGTTGTCACAGGGGGAATTTTACCACTGTGTTACATGACCTTTCCTTTTAACAACACCCAGTAAACATTTAGGAACTGAGGAGACCAAGCATTTCAGAGGGAATTCTTTCCCGTTCTTGCTTGATGTACAACTTAAGTTGTTGTATTTTATAATGTATATATATATACATATATATATATATATATATATATATATATATATATATATATATATATATATATATATATATATATATATATATATATATATATATATATATATATTTATTTATTTATACAGTGGGGCAAAAAAGTATTTAGTCAGCCACCGATTGTGCAAGTTCTCCCACTTAAAATGATGACAGAGGTCTGTAATTTTCATCATAGGTACACTTCAACTGTGAGAGACAGCATGTGAAAAAAAATCCAGGGATTTACATTGTAGGAATTTTAAAGAATTTATTTGTAAATTATGGTGGAATATAAGTATTTGATCAACCATTCAAAGCTCTCACTGAAGGAAGGAGGTTTTGGCTCAAAATCTCACGATACATGGCCCCATTCATTCTTTCCTCAACACGGATCAATCGTCCTGTCTCCTTAGCAGAAAAACAGCCCCAAAGCATGATGTTTCCACGCCCATGCTTCACAGTAGGTGTGGTGTTTTTGGGATGCAACTCACTATTCTTCTTCCTCCAAACACGACGAGTTGAGTTTATACCAAAAAGTTCTATTTTGACCACATGACATTCTCCCAATCCTCTGCTGTATCATCCATGTATCCATTTTGGTATAAACTCAACTCGTCGTGTTTGGAGGAAGGAGAATACTGAGTTGCATCCCAAGAACACCATACCTACTGTGAAGCATGGGGGTGGAAACATCATATTTTGGGGCTGTTTTTCTGCAAAGGGGACAGGACGATTGATCCGTGTTAAGGAAAGAATTAATGGGGCCATGTATCGTGAGATTTTGAGCCAAAACCTCCTTCCATCAGTGAGAGCTTTGAATGGTTGACCAAATACATATTTTCCACCATAATTTACAAATAAAGTATTTAAAATTCCTAGAATGTGAATTCCTGGATTTTTTTTTTTACATTCTGTCTCTCACAGTTGAAGTGTACCTATGATGAAAATTACAGACCTCTGTCATCATTTTAAGTGGGAGAACTTGCACAATAGGTGGCTGACTAAATACATTTTTGCCCACTGTATATATATACATATATATATATATATATATATATAGAGAGAGAGAGAGAGAGAGAGAGAGAGAGAGATACAAATAAAGTATATATACATATGTATATATACAAAAGAGGATTTGCAGTAGACGCATCAGTTGATTTAAATATCAGACCATTCAACAAGAAAAAGGAAAAAAAAACCTCCAAAAGGCATGCAAACCTCCCACGCGCCCGGGACAGACGGACGTGACTAACATTGTGCCGGAAGAGCTGATAGGATGTAATGTTGCACTGAAAGAAACTCTAAATGACATCCTCAAGACTGTGGTGGAAGACAAATAGGAACTTTCACACCCGATAACAATGACGATGGCTTTTTTTGTACAGTTTAGCATATTTTCTTGACCACGAAAGACTGTTTTAACTGGTTGGATAAACAAAAGGAATATCAAATTTTATCTGGCTCTTGGTGTGATTCTTAATTTGAATAAATCAATTTTGATTAATCAGTCAATTATTGGCTTTCTTGATTTAAATTAACTTTGGAAAAACTCCTCAATTTTTTTCAACACAAATGAAATTTTAGTGACATAATGTCATCCGAGAACAAGTTTTAAATGTTTTACTTGAATGTGGGTCATTTATTTGCTCAAAAGCTGCTAACAATGTTATCTATATTTAATAAATGCTAATGTTAACTAGCCAAATCACTATCATTAGCTAACAACAAGCAAAGCTATTACATACTGTAATGGCAAACTATTCTCTTACTGTACTCAAAATGAGCCAAACCGTGACATTAACACTCGATGTATAGTCTTCCGTTGACTATCCCGCTGTTCAGTTTTTCACGTGGTAGGTGAATTTTTGCGAAATAGGGACACTATTTATTTTATAGTTTTGTAAAACATAATTGATACTTAATGGTACTCATCGGTACTTTAAAATATGCGATGCACTGAAACTTCAGTAAGTGAATGGTAAACATTGTACCGTTACACCACGACTAGTAGTACAGTATGTTGTAGTAGTAATAGTAGTAGTATTATGCATGCAAAATACATAATTAGTGGTACAGTATGAAGTAGTAGTAGTAGTAGTAGTAGTAGTAGTAGTATGCATGCCAGAGACTAAATAGTAGTTCAGTATGAAGTAGTTGTAGTAGTAGTAGTAGCAGTAGTAGTAGTAGTAGTATGCATGCAGTGGACTAAGTAGTCGTGCAGTTTGTAGTAGTAGTAGTATGTATGTAGTCGACTTAGTAGTAGTACAACATGTAATAGTAGTAGTACGAATGTAGTGGACTAAGTAATAGTAAAATATGTAGTAGTAGTAGTATGCATGTAATGGACTAAGTAATAGTACAATATGTAGTAGTAGTGGTATGCAAGTAATGGACTAAGTAGTAGTACAATATGTAGTAGTAGTATGCATGTAATGGACTAAGTAGTAGTACAGTATGTAGTAGTAGTATGCATGTAGTGGACTAAGTAGTAGTACAGTATGTAGTAGTAGTATGCATGTAATGGACTAAGTAGTAGTACAGTATGTAGTAGTAGTATGCATGTAGTGGACTAAGTAGTAGTACAGTATGTAGTAGTAGTATGCATGTAATGGACTAAGTAGTAGTTCAGTATGTAGTAGTAGTATACATGTAGTGGACTAAGTAGTAGTACAGTATGTAGGAGTTGCAAGCATGTAATGGACTAAGTAGTAGTATGCATGTAATGGACTAAGTAGTAGTACAGTATGTAGTAGTAGTATGCATGTAGTGGACTAAGTAGTAGTACAGTATGTAGTAGTAGTATGCATGTAATGGACTAAGTAGTAGTACAGTATGTAGTAGTAGTATGCATGTAGTGGACTAAGTAGTAGTACAGTATGTAGTAGTAGTATGCATGTAATGGACTAAGTAGTAGTTCAGTATGTAGTAGTAGTATACATGTAGTGGACTAAGTAGTAGTACAGTATGTAGGAGTTGCAAGCATGTAATGGACTAAGTAGTAGTATGCATGTAATGGACTAAGTAGTAGTACAGTATGTAGTAGTAGTAGTATATATGTAGTGGACTAATTAATAGTACAGTGTGTACTAGCAGTCTGCATGTAATGGACTAAGTAGTAGTACAGTATGTAGTAGTAGTATGCATGTAAAGGACTAAGTAGTAGTACAGTATGTAGTAGTAGTATGCATGTAAAGGACTAAGTAGTAGTGCAAAATGTAGTAGTAGTATACATGTAGTGGACTAAGTAGTAGTACAGTATGTAGTAGTAGCACGCATGTAATGGACTAAGTAATACAGTAAGTAGTAGTAGTAGTATGCATGTAATGGACTAAGTAGTAGTACAGTATGTAGTAGTAGTATACATGTAGTGGACTAATTAATAGTACAGTATGTAGTAGTAGTATGCATGTAATGGACTAAGTAGTAGTACAGTATGTAGTAGTAGTAGTAAGCATGTAATGGACTAAGTAGTAGTACAGTATGTAGTAGTAGTATGCATGTAATGGACTAAGTAGTAGTACAGTATGTAGTAGTAGTATGCATGTAATGGACTAAGTAGTAGTACAGTATGTAGTAGTAGTATGCATGTAATGGACTAAGTAGTAGTACAGTATGTAGTAGTAGTATAGATATATAGATAGATAGATAGCACTGTATTTATACACGTAATGGACTAGGTAGTAGTACAGTATGTAGTAGCTAGTACGCATGTAATGGACTAAGACAAAGATACTTAAAACCCAAAACCAGTGAAGTTGGCACGTTGTGTAAATGGTAAATAAAAACACAATACAATGATTCGCAAATCCTTTTCAACTTATATTCAATTTAATATACTGCAAAGAGAAAGATACTTAATGTTCGAACTGAGAAACTTGTTGGTTTTTTTTTTTTTTTCAAATAATCATTAGCTAATCATTTAATGGCAGCAACATAAAGTTGTCACAGGGGGAATTTTAACACTGTGTTACATGACCTTTCCTTTTAACAACACCCAGTAAACATTTAGGAACTGAGGAGACCAAGCATTTCTGAGGGAATTCTTTCCCGTTCTTCCTTGATGTACAGCTTAAGTTGTAGTATTTTATAAAGTATTTGTGTGTGTGTATGTATATATATATATATATATATATATATATATATATATATGTATATATATATATATATATATATATACATATATATATATATATATATATATATATATATATATATATATATATATATATATATATATATATATATATATATATACAGTGGGGCAAAAAAGTATTTAGTCAGCCACCGATTGTGCAAGTTCTCCCACTTAAAATGATGACAGAGGTCTGTAATTTTCATCATAGGTACACTTCAACTGTGAGAGACAGAATGTGAAAAAAATGGACTAAGTAGTAGTACAGTATGTGGTAGTAGTATACATGTAGTGGACTAAGTAGTAGTACAGGATGTAGGAGTTGCAAGCATGTACTAGTGATTTAGGGCTATATAAGTAAACATTGATTGATTGAATGGACTGAGTAGTAGTATGCATGAAATGGACTAAGTAGTAGTACAGTATTTAGTAGTAGTATGCATGTAGTGGACTAAGTAATATTACAGTATGTAGTAAGTAGTAGTAAGTAGTAGTACGCATGTAGTGGACTAATTAATAGTACAGTATGTTCTAGTACAGGGAGGCAACCTTTACCACTCAAAGTGCCATTTTGACCCTTTTCACAAAATAAAGAAAACAATGGGAGCCACAAAACTATTTTGAAATTTAAAATGAAATAACACTGCATAAAGAGTTTTTTTTTCTGTTTTGTGCTATGTATAAACCAGGCGTCTCAGACACGCGGGCCGCACCTTGATAAGAAAATGTCTTGTTAGTGCGGCCCGCGAGTTTAATATGAATGCCGCTTGACAGCATTACGTTTGACAATCCTCCCAAATTTTCTGGGAGGTTCCCGAATTCTCAAAGCAGCTATTCTCGCAGATTTCTGCTGGATTTCCCCCTAATAACGTAACATTTCTGCTTAATTTTCCCCGAATAGCATAAATAAGGGCGTGCTATGAAGGCACTGCCTTTGAAGCCTTTTACAACATGTAAAAACGGCTTGCCAGCTCAGTAACACGACTGTAAGGCATAGTTGTTCAAAAGCCATATAGGTCACTTTGAAGGTTGTGATACATACAACTTTAACACTTTTACTAATATGCGCCACACTGTGAACCCACACCAAACAAGAATGACAAACACATTTTGGGAGAACATCCTCACTACAACAAAAATAGAAAAGAACAAATACCCAGAATCCCATGCGGCACTAACTCTTCCTGGCTACATTATACACCTCAGCTAGCGCCAAACCCCGCCCCCCCTCCTTCCATCGGTTGAGTAGGGATGCATGGGATTCTGGGTATTCGTTCTGTTCTGTTTATGTTGTTTTACTGTGAGGATGTTCTCCCAAAATGTGTTTGTCATTCTTGTTTGGTGTGGGTTCACAGTGTGGCGCATATTAGTGAGAGTGTTAAAGTTGTTTATATCACAACCTTCAGTGTAACCTGTATGGCTGTTGAGCAAGTATTCCTTGCAATCTCGTACGTGTGATGACAGATACAGCGAAATGCTTGCGTCCGGCCGGCACGCAGATAGCATGGTGTAAGAGAGGGCGCGATGACATGTTGTAGAGGACGTTACAAGAATAGTCATCACGGCACACCCTCAAAATTGTAGTCCAGGTCAAAATCAAAGAATGTTTAACCCAGGTGATTTCCGGGAGATGCACCAAAATCGGGAAACCTCCCGAAATAATCGGGGGGGGGGGGGGCGGCGATTATGCAGCTGAGCCACGTCAGAGTGGCCAAAGAGCCGCATGCGGCTCCAGGACCGCGGGTTGCCGACCCCTGTACTATTAGTATGCATCTTATGGACTAAGTAGTAGTACAGTATGTAGTAATAGTATGCATGTAATGGACTAAGTAGTAGTACAGTATGTAGTAGTAGTATGCATGTAATGGACTAAGTAGTAGTACAGTATGTAGTAGTAGTATAGATAGATAGATAGATAGATAGATAGATAGATAGATAGATAGATAGATAGATAGATAGATAGATAGATAGATAGATAGATAGATAGATAAATAGATAGATAGATAGATAGTACTGTGTTTACATATGTAGTGGACTAATTAATAGTACAGTATGTAGTAGTAGTACGCATGTAATGGACTAAGTAGTAGTCCAATATGTAGTAGTAGTATGCATGTCGTGGACTAAGTATTAGTAAATTATGTAGTAGTAGTATAGATAGATAGATAGCTAGATAGATAGATAGATAGATAGATAGATAGATAGATAGATAGATAGATAGATAGATAGATAGATAGATAGATAGATAGATAGAAAGATAGATGGATACATAGATAGATAGTACTGTATTTACACATGTAGTGGACTAATTAATAGTACAGTATTTAGTAGTAGTACGCATGTAGTGGACTAAGTATTAGTAAATTATGTAGTAGTAGTATAGATGGATAGATAGATAGATAGATAGATAGATAGATAGATAGATAGATAGATAGATAGATAGATAGATAGATAGATAGATAGATAGATAGATAGATAGATAGATAGATAGATAGATAGATAGATAGATAGATAGATAGATAGATAGATAGATAGATAGATAGATAGATAGATAGATAGATGGATAGATAGATGGATAGATGGATAGACAGTACTGTATTTACAAATGTAGTGGACTAATTAATAGTACAGTATGTAGTAGTAGTAGTGTGCATGTAATGGACCAAGTAGTAGTACAGTAGAGTAGTCAACATGAAGGGATGATGTCACCATCAGGTTAATCATCATCCAGGTGCAAAGATATGTAGATATGTCTTTTATAATACGTAGTTTCATTCTGCTCCAACAAAAAAAAACTAAACGGGCCCATTGTTTGTATTACATCTGCAGTTAAAAGTATGTTTGATTGTGGGGTGTTTGCTAAGACAACACAAAGGGTGCCACATTTTGGTACATGAGACGGGACAGACGAGGGCGTTTATTACTTGGGAGACAAGACCTTTTTTTTTTTCTTTTTTTTTCTTTTTTCTTTTATTTATTTTTTTTTGGCTTCCTCCCCAACTCCCACGTTTTTTATGTCAGCCTGCAGCCGGATTCTAGAAATCTGCGGTCTTTTGTCCTTCCGACCACTCAGAAGCAGCTCAGCTGTGTGTGTGTGTGTGTGTGTGTGTGTGTGTGTGTGTGTGTGTGTGTGTGTGTGTGTGTGTGTGTGTGTGCGTGCGTGCGTGCGTGCGTGCGTGCGTGCGTGCGTGCGTGTGTGTGTGTGTGAGACACACACACCAGAGCCAACATGCAAGGGCAACATAGCAAAGACAGAAAGAAGTCCTTAAAGGCCTACTGAAACCCACTACTACCGACATCGCAGTATGATAGTTTATATATCAATGATGAAATATTGACATCGCAACACATGCCAATACGGCCTTTTTAGTTTACTAAATTGTAATTTTAAATTTCCCGGGAGTTTCTTTTTGAAAACATCACGGAATGATGACGTGTACGCGTGACTTCATGGAATTGTCAGGAAATAGGAGCGCTGCGCACACACACAGCTAAAAGTCGTCTGCTTTAACGGCATAATTACACAGTATTTTGGACATCTGTGTTGCTGAATCTTTTGCAATTTGTTCAATTAATAATGGAGAAGTCAAAGTAGAAAGATGGAGTTGGGAAACTTTAGCCTTTAGCCACACAAACACACGGTGATTCCTTTTTAAAAATTCCCGGAGGTGAAACTTTACTATGTATCAGAGCGGTCAAGCGAACATGGATCCCGACCAAATGTCAACCAGGAGTTTTTGGTGAGAAAGTTGTGGTAAAAAGTCGCCACTTACCGGAGATCAGCTGAACTTGAGCCGTCCATACAGCTGCCGTCGACTTCCCTGAGACACTGGCCTCAAGACACCCGTGGATACACCCTTCCGACTATCAGGTACTATTAAACTCACTAAAACACTAGCAACACAATATAAATATAAGGGATTTCCCAGAATTATCCTAGCAAATGTGTCTACAAACATTTTTTTTAACTTGATTTTTTATTTTATTTTTTCTAATCCTTCGCTATCAATATCCTCAAACACGAATCTTTCATCCTCGCTCAAATTAATGGGGAAATTGTCGTTTTCTCGGTCCGAATAGCTCTTTTTGTTGGAGGCTCCCATTACAAACAATGTGAGGATGTGAGAAGCCCTCAACGGGTGACATCATCGTCTGCGAGTTCCGGTAAAGGCAGGGCTTTTCTGTTAGCGACCAAAAGTTGCGAACTTTATCGTGGATGTTCTCTACTAAATCCTTTCAGCAAAATTATGGCAATATAGCGAAATGATCAAGTATGACACATAGAATGGACCTGCTATCCCCGTTTAAACAAGGAAATCTAATTTCAGTAGGCCTTTAAAAAAAATCCTAAATAGAAAAATGGACCCCCACCCCAAAATGTAATCACTTGTTCCTGATCCAATTTCAATAACTTTTTGAGCTTTGTTGCTAATGTTCACTAGCGGAATGGGATAATGGAGTGAACCCTCTTGTCTTTCATCCCTCTCTTTTTGTCTCTGAGGACGAAAAAGTTCGGCCTTGCAAAATACAGATATGATCGGAAATTTCCGACATTTCATAAAAATCAGTCCATAACTTTTGAAGTTCTGTTGCGACAGACAAACCCCAGCGATTACACAACCTCCTGGCAGAGGTAACAACATGCATCTCTGACACCATGATGCTCTAAAGCAGTGGTCCCCAACCACCGGGCCACGGACCGGTACCGGGCCGAGGCTCGATTGGTACCGGGCCGCAGAAGAATTTTTTATTAATTTTAATTTTTTTAATAAAACATTTTTTTTGTTTTTTTTTTGTTTTTATTAAATCAACATAAAATACACAAGATACACTTACAATTGGTGCACCAACCCAAAAAAACCTACCTTTTTCATGACAAAGAAAAAAAAGAGAATCCCTCCCAACGCCCCCACCTCCCCACCTTGCCCTTATGTGGGCTCTACCGAGGATGTCGTTGTGGTTTGTGTTGTGGTTTGTGCAGCCCTTTGAGACACTTGTGATTTAGGGCTATATAAATAAACATTGTTTGATTGATTGATTGATTGACAGTTAGCCTAAATAGCATTTTAGCATTGATTAGCTTGCAGTGACCAAATATGTCTGATTAGCACTCCACACTCCTTTTTTAGGGAACTCAAAGCACGTTGACACTATTTCCACATTCACCCAATCACACACACACATTCACACACTGATGGCGGGAAAAGAAAGTAAAAGAAAAATATGACATTTTAATGGAAAATGTTTTTGTTAATTTTACAAACATTGAGTGGATTGTTTTAAGGCAGGGGTCGGCAACCCCAAAATGTTAAAAGAGCCATATTGGGCCACAAGTACAAAAAAATGTATCCGTCTGGAACCGCAAAAAATTAAAAGCCTTATATAAGTTTTATGATGAATACAACACATGACGTAAGTGTCTATATTAGCCATATTAGCCTACTATCAGAAATGAGTCGCAGGCTCAAGCAAATCTTCATTGGCAGAACTGTCAAAATGTAATATTTATTATACACATTTTTACAACATTAGAAACCATTAAAAAATCAGAGGCTACTCAGAAGGAAATTACCGGCTTTTAATAGCCAAAGGTACAGATGTGTGTGTCCAACTTAAAGGAAACGGCAGGCTGTCTTCTTTTAATAGATTTTTTTACAATCTTTGGCAAGCTAAGTAATGTTTGCTGTTGTCTGGAAAAACATGGCGCAGAAACAACAATGCAGCCAATATTACATACAGATAATGCGTCATGAGACATACAAAACTAAAATATATACAAATAAGATAAAAGTAAAGGAAATTAAATGAACTCAAATAAACCTGCAAATGAGACATAATGATGCAATATGTACATACAGCTAGCCTAAATATCATGTTAGCATTGATTAGCTTGCAGTCATGCAGTGACCAAACATGCCTGATTAGCACTCCAACAAGTCAATAACATCAACAAAGTGCACCTTTCTGCATTCATGCACAGCATAAAAAGTTTGGTGGACAAAATAAGACAAAGGAGGAGTGGAAAGTTTTACATGTAAACAAACTGTTGGTCACAGTCCGCACTACGGTGAGTTCAAGAACCGTAGGACAAGAAGATGTTCACCAAATCAGTGAAGTATACACACAAACATATTAAACAGTGGGCTTTCTAACACAGTGTTTTTCAATCCCTGTGCACAGCCCACTAGAGATACAGTCTGCTGTGCCGTGGGAGATCATGTAATTTCACCTTTTTGGGTTAAAATAGTTTTTTGCCAACCAGTTATTGTAGTCTGTAAATGATGTGTTGTTGTTGTTGAGTGTCGGTGTTGTCTATATCTCATTTAATACTCTTCCATATCAGTAGGTAGCAGCCGGTAGCTAACTGTTTTGTAGATGTCCGAAACAGCGGGAGGCAGTGTGCAGGCAAAAAAGGTGTCTAGTGCTTAAACAAAAAATAAACAAAAGGTGAGTGCCCAGATCAAAAGGCTTTGAAGCTTAGGGATGGCTATGGAAAACCAAAGTAAAACTGAACCGGGTGTAAAGTAAAGAAAAACAGAATGCTGGACGACAGCAAAGACTTACTGTGGAGCAAAACAGCACAAAAAAAAATTAATAATAAGTCAGGGTGTGATGTGACAGGTGGTGACAGTAAACCTACTTTGAGACAAGAGCTATAGTGATGCATGCTTGCTTATGATTTAAAGTCATACCCAACAATTGCGACAACAACTTGTTACTGTCAACTGAGTTTCGTTTTTTAATGATTTCTGCTGGTGGTATGCCTCCGGATTTTATCAACGCAAAAAATGTGCCTTGGCTCAAAAAAGGTTAAAAACACTGTTCTAACAATTGGGAAGGTTTGTGTCATGTTTGTCCTCAAACAAAAAACATACAAAAACAAAAAAATATTTTTTCCTCCATTTTTTTCCATTTTAAATCCTTTTTTAAAAATGCACCAGTGTGACACGAGGGCGGCACTAAAGAGCCGTCGGTTGCTGACCCCTGTTTTTAAACAACGACAACATTTATAAGACTTTTTGAAAATAAAAAGTCCTAACATTATCAGAATTAAGGTGTTGCATTGAGTTTGAAAGATGTTTATATAGCGCTTTTTCTTTAGAGATTCAAAGCACTTTACATTGGGAAACCCATTGTTTACATTTAAGCCAGTGTGGGTGGCACTGGGAGCAAGGTGGGTGAAGTGTCTTGCCCAAGGACACAGCGGCAGTGAGGAGGATGGTGAAAGCTGGATCCAAACCGGGAACCCTCAAATGTCTGGCTGCCTTACAATACCTATGTTTATTTGCTCCCATTTCAATTACTCATTATTAATCTAAATAAATGAATAAACATACATATTGTATGGCAGCCAGAAATTTGAGGGTTCCTGGTTTGGATCCAGCTTCCTATTTCAATTACTCTATAAAAAATGAATAAAGTTAAAATATAAGGACAATTAAAAAAATAAATTTTTGCTAAATTAAGGAAAATTAAAATATATTGTGGTTGTGTACACCAGGGGTCACCAACCTTTTTGAAACCAATAGCTACTTCTTGGGTACTGATTAATGCGAAGGGCTACCAGTTTGATACACATTTAAATAAATTGCCAGAAATAGCCAATGTGCTCTCTTTACCTTTAGTAAATAAATCTATATATATTTAAAAAATGGGTATTTCTGTCTGTCATTCCGTCGTACATTTTTTTTCCTTTATGGAAGGTTTTTTGTAGAGAATAAATGATGAAAAAAAAACACTTAATTTAACGGTTTAAAGGAGGAAAAAACAGGAAAAAAATTGAAATAAAATTTTGAAACACAGTTTATCTTCAATTTCGACTCTTCAAAATTCAAAATTCAACTGAAAAAATGATGAAAAAAACTAGCTAATTCGAATCTTTTTGAAAAAATTTAAAAAATAATTTATGGAACATCATTAGTAATTTTTCCTGATAAAGATTAATTTTAGAATTTTGATGACATGTTTTAAATAGGTTAAAATCCAATTTGCACTTTGTTAAAATATATAACAAATTGGACCAAGCTATATTTCTAACAAAGACAAATCATTATTTCTTCTAGATTTTCCAGAAGAAAAATTCTAAAAGAAATTCCAAAGATTTTGAAATAAGATTTAATTTTGATTCCACAGATTTTAAAGATTTGCCAAAATAATCTTTTTGACTTTTAATAATAATAAGTTTGAAGAAATATTTCACAAATATTCTTCGTCGAAAAAGCAGAAGCTAAAATGAAGAATTAAATTAAAATGTATTTGTTATTCTTTACAAAAAACAAAACAAAACACTTGAGCATTGATTTAAATTGTCAGGAAAGAAGAGGAAGGAATTTAAAAGGTAAAAAGGTATATGTGTTTAAAAATCCTAGAATCACTTTTAAGGTTGTATCTCTTCTCAAAAATTGTCTTTCTGAAAGTTATAAGAAGCAAAGTAAAAAAAATAAATGAATTTATTTAAAGAAGTAAAGACCAAGTCTTTAAAATATTTTCTTGGATTTTAAAATTCTGTTTGAGTTTTGTCTCTCTTTGAATGAAAAAGGTCGAGCGAAGCGAGACCAGCTTGCTAGTAAATAAATACAATTTCAAAAATAGAGGCGGCTCACTGGTAAGTGCTGCTATTTGAGCTATTTTTAGAACAGGCCAGCGGGCGACTCATCTGGTCCTTACGGGCTACCTGGTGCCCGCGGGCACCGCGTTGGTGACCCCTGGTGTACACCAAATTATTGAAATTTAGGTACAGTTATAAGAAAAAAAAGGAACAATGTATGAATGATATAGTTGTATTTTTTGTATGAAAATATCACTTAATAATGGTGTTAAGCTTCAAGAAAATGTTTTGTATTGTTAGAAGAATCCAGCCATCCATCTTCTTCCGCTTATCCGAGGTCAGGTTGCGGGGGCAGCAGCCTAAGCAGGGAAGCCCAGACTTTCTTCTCCCCAGCCACTTCGTCCAGCAATTCCTGGGGGATCCCGAGGCGTTCCTCAGGCCAGCCGGGAGACATAGTCTTCCCAACGTGTCCGGGGTCTTCCCCGTGTTGTTAGAAGAATAAAAGTTAAATTTCCTTTATATAAAAAGGACATATTTTTACGAAAATAATAAAAAAAAGCCACAATGTTAGAACTCTGATGACAATTGTTGAGGATGCTCATCATCAACCAGAAGTATTTTTTTGGGTGATATTTTCTAAAAAAAAATGATCATTTCATTTTTAAGTTTTGACATTAACTTTACTCTGGTATTAATATGAATTTCATTGTAAAAGGTGCTTTTGGATTGTCTTCGACTGACTACCTGCTAAGAATAAAATGCGACATCAGCTTTTTTTCGAATTAGTTTTAATCCAAATACTCCGAGGAGTCAATGCCACATCATCGGGGGTGGTGCTGGAGCCTATCTCAGCTGCATTCGGGCGGAAGGCGGGGTACACCCTGGACAAGTCGCCTCTCATCGCAGTAAATCGATTAGCTTTTTCACTGTTTATTTACACATACCATATTTCCTTGAATTGCCTCCGGTCATGTAATATGCGCCTGCTTTGAACTACTGCCGGGTCGAACTTCCGATAGGCGCCAGCACCCCCCGCGACCCCGAAAGGGAATAAGCAGGGTCGAACTTCCTTCCCATAATTATTAGCGCATACTTACTATTACCGCCGGGTCAAATTCGTGACGTCACGAGTGACGCTTCCACTCTTGTCATTTTCAAAATGGCAGAGGCAGCACGGTCGGCAACCTTTACCACGCAAAGAACCATTTTGACCCTTTTCACATCATGAACAGGGGCAAACAAAACTCTGAGGAAATGTATAATGAAATTACACAGCATAAAGCGTTTATATTGCTTGTACTATCGTGTAAACCAAGGGTCTTGTTCATCAGCCACACCGGTTACACTGAAGGTTGTGATATAAACAAGTTTAACACTCTTACTAATATGTGCCACTCTGTGAACCCACACCAAACAAGAATGACAAACACATTTCTGGAGAACATCGGCTCTGTAACACACTATAAACACAACATAACATATACCAAGAATGCAATGCATCCATGACTCTCACTGCTTATATTATACACCCCGCTAGCACCAAGCCCCTGTGCGTCGGTTGAGGTGGGCAGGGGTGTATAATATAAGCAGTAAGAGTCATGGATGCATTGCATTATGGGTACTTGTTATGTTGCGTTTATAATGTGTTACAGACCCCATGTTCTCCAGAAATGTGTTTTTCATTCTTGTTTGGTGTGGGTTCACAGTGTGGCACATATTTGTAACAGTGTTAAACTTGTTTATATCACAACCTTCAGTGTAACTTGTATCACCCAGTATGCCTTCCAATCTCGTCCGTGTGATGATAGAAGCAGTGAAATGCATGCGTCAATTGTAGGTTATTCCAAGCCGTCAGTGTTGAAATTAACCATAATAACGTTTTTTTTTTATTAAATGTACTCTTCGTGATGGTATCCTCATATCACTCTCAATTTTTTACTGCATGCCATTGGTAAGCGCAGGGGTGAAAAGAGGTTATAAAGTTATTAGCGCTTGCTTACTATTACAGCATGCCTTGAATAGGCGCAGGAGTGAGAAGAGGTTTTAAATTAATTAGCGCCCCGGCGGCTATTCAAGGAAATACGGCACTTTAAACGGAAGATAAAAGACCAATGACCATCGGTGTCACACACACACACACACTCACACACACACACACACGCGAAGGGGACTTCCAGTCCAAAGCGCCTCTACACCCACGCCCAACCTCCATGGCTGCAGGCTATGAAGCCCCCAGACGACTGTGCATTCCACACAGGTCTGCTCACATGTACACGTATAGACAATAATGAACAATATTGAGACAGACAGACACACACACACACTTGAACAACCAGAAAAAAATTATCCGAACATGACTATGTGTCACAAAGGAAAGACATAATTACAAGGATAACGTCAACTGTAACCTTTAAGAATAAAAATCGTGTTGTATTATTATGAGAAATCATCCAAACACTACAGTAGGGAAAGGCTTTTTATGGCCCCATTTCTGGGTGGAACTCACGTGAGGGTAAGGTCTGCTGAAAATGATGGAAAGTGCCACTCTATTGTAAAAAAAATGTTTGGGTCTTTAATTCAGCATTTTTATGCTGCTCAGTGGTTAGAGCAGTGGTTCTTAACCAGGGTTCGATTGAACCCTAGGGGTTCGGTGAGTCCGCCTCAGGTAAAGACACATTCGACTTATCGTGTAAAAAAAAAGTTCTCCCTATCAGCGTATTATGGATACCCCGAAACAATTTTCCCTCTAATTTTCCATCTAATTTGCAGGTTGTTTGATTGATGGATTTGAAACTTTTACTAGCAGATTGCAAAGAAAGAGAATACATTATATGAAACAGTACAGTTTGCACAGTACAGTACATATTCCGTACAAATGACCACTAAATGGTAACACCCAAATAAGTTTTTTAACTTGTTTAAATCGGGGTCCATGTTAATCAATTGATGGTAATGTGTGTAAGGTGTGTCATTTGTTGTGAGTTCATGCACTGTGTTGGTTTTGTTCTTTGAACAAGGTGATGTTCATGCACGGTTCATTTTGTGCACCAGTAAAAAAACATTACTTTTTCTTGAATATGAAAAAATAATAATAATAATAATTTTTCAGTAAAGAAGGGTTCGGTGAATGCGCATATGAAACTGATGGGGTTCGGTACCTCCAACAAGGTTAAGAACCACTGGGTTAGAGTGTCCGCCCTGAGATCGGTAGGTCGTGAGTTCTACCAAAAGACTATTAGATTAAAAAAAATTAGACCAATTACCTCCCTGCTTGGCACTCAGCATCAAGGGTTGGAATTGGGGGTTAAATCACCAAAAATGATTTCCGAGCGCGGCCACTGCTGTTGCTCACTGCTGCTGCTCACTGCTCCCCTCAACCCCTAGGGGGTGAAAAAAGAGGATGGGTCAAGTGCAGAGGGTAATTTCACCTTACTTAGTTTTGGTGTGTGACTATCAGTGGTTCTTTAACTTTAATTTTCAAACATTAAAAGATGACTACAAAGGGGATAATATCAACACCACAGTGGTATTGGACACTAGAGGAGACCGACTCAATGAGATCCAGCAGTTTAGTCTTGTGGCCACTCACCACCTCACTAAATTTGTCAGATCTTTTAAATATATTGTTGTTTTTTTTGTATTTTCACACTTTGTGTCATGCTTGTTAATCTGCGTTTATGTTTGATCATGTTATGTTTTGTTTCTTGGACTCTTGTTTCCCGTTTTGCACTTCCTGGTTTTGTTTGTTTCCATAACAACCCATTAGTATCCACCTGTTCTCCTAGTCACGCCCCTGCCCTCAGTCCCGGAACCTGTTTCTCATTACCACAGCTACTATTTAAGTCATTTGCTTTCTGTTCATCGATCTGGGAACTTTGCCTGCATACTGCTAATGCTTACCTCATATCTGGCCTTACCAACCTTCATGCCTTGCCATGCTGCTAACCATTTTGACCACGCCACGTAAGATTTTTGTATTTTTTGCCTCAGTGCAAGTTTTGGGTTTATTGTGTATCTTTGATAGTATCTTTTGTTTATTTGTAGATAGTCATACCATTGTGCGGTTTTTTTGCTTGTTTGAAGTTTTAGTATAGATTATTACCCACCACCGAGCGTGTCCTTTGTTTTGCCTTTTTGTATTTAAGTGTATAAATAAATAATCATCAACTGACATCCACACCTGACTCGTCCCAAATCATCTCTGTATAGAAGAAGCAAAAGTATTCCACTTTGGTGTGAAGTCCGAACCTGACTGTGGCCAGATCCTTGTCGTTCGCAGAGCTCCACACAAGGAGCTGGGAGTTCTCAATAGGAGATGTATTTCAGAAGGGGGGGCCTTGTAAAAATAAATGGTTGAATGTGATTGGATAAACCACTTGTCCGTTATCTTGAATGACGGGCTACTTCAACCACTCACGTCGAAATCAACCCGTGACGCTGATGAGAGCGACGCTGTGAAATCCAAACCCGGTTGGAAGAGGAGCCAAAACATCCTTGCCACCAATAAATGCCTTGAAAGATTTTCTCTGTTGGTGGTTCGGGCATCTGGTCAGGATGCCACCCAAAGGCCTCCCTAGGGTGGTGTTTAGGGCACGTACGACCGGTAGGAGGCCACGAGGAAGACCTAAAACACGTTGGGAAGACTATGTCTCCCGGCTGGCCTGGGAACGCCTCGGGATCCCCCGGGAGGAGCTGGACGAAGTGGCTGGGGAGAGGGAAGTCTGGGCTTCCCTGCTTAGGCTGCTGCCCCCGCGACCCGACCTCAAGTAAGCAGAAGAAGATGGATGGATGGATATGTTGCAAAACAGTTGCGAAAGCAGAACCAATACACTACTCGGTGGCCTAGTGGTTAGAGTGTCCGCCCTGAAATTTGTAGGTTGTGAGTTCAAACCCCGGCCGAGTCATACCAAAGACTATAAAAGTTGGACTCACTACCTCCCTGTTTGGCACTCAGCATCAAGGGTTGGAATTGGGGGTTAAATCACCAAAAATGATTTCCGGGCGTGGCCACCGCTGCTGCTCACTGCTCTCCTCACCTCCCAGGGGGTGATCAAGGGTGATGGGTCAAATGCAGAGAATAATTTCGCCACACCTAATGTGCGTGTGTGACTATTATTGATACTGTACTTTAATGTCAGCACACTACTCCTCACTCCGTGCCACCATTGTTGATTGAAACAAACAGTCCCTTCGGCGCTACGTCACATCTATGAAATACCGCCCGGCGATCCTGATTGGTTCATTATTTTTTGCTAGCTGGAAGGACTTTGCATTGCCTTCGAGCCCAGATCCTTTGGTGGAGCTCAGCAAACTACAAGGATCTTGTCGAGAGTCAGGTTAATGAAGTCCAGGCATACTTGCCAACCCTCCCGGATTTTCCGGGAGACTCCCAAAATTCAGCGCCTCTCCCGAAAATCTTCCGAAATTCAGGCGTAGCTGGAGGCCCCGCCCCCTCCAGCTCCATGCGGACCGGAGCCTGTTTTCACGCGGATTATTGTATTGCTTTTTTGGTTGACTATGATGTCACACCAGGAATCTGTGGGTCCTAACAAGCATACGTGCCAACCCTCCCAATTTTTCCCGGAGACTCCCGAATTTCTGGGCCCCTCCCGAAAATCTCCCGGGGCAAGTATTCTCCCGAATTTCTCCCGATTTCCACCAGGACAACAATTTTGGGGGCGTGCCTTAAAGCCACTGCCTTTAACGTCCTCTATCACCTGAAAAGGAGTCTATTATATATGTCTCCGTTATCCATAGGTTTATCTATAACCCATAAAGTAGTCAGGCATGGAGCTATTTCTCACCGTGTGTTTTTTCAATCGGCACGTTTACACACTGACACACAACATCCAGATTCCCATCATGCATTGCTTCAAAACTACAGCTAGTAGTAATTTCCAAAAGCATAACAGAGACGAAGCAAAAAGAACGAAAAAGAGACATGGAGACGACGGGTAAGGAGAAGAAGTACGCTTGCGAGTTCCAAAATGATTGGAAAAAATTATTTCAGTACATCCAGGACAGCTCGAAGGGGAAGGGGTATGGTGCCTGCAAATTTTGTAGATCAGACTTCTTCTCCATTGAACACGGTGGCCGAACGGATATACTCATTAATTAACGGATTATTTATAAGACCCCCCCCCCCCATCTCCCACCACACACACACACACCCACACATCACCTCAGCCCCCCCCCCCCATCTCCCGAATTCGGAGGTCTCAAGGTTGGCAATTATGCTTACAAGTCAACAGCCTCGCTCTGCTGTATCTGATGTCTGCTGTAATATTGGCACACATTAGAAATATTAGGTCTCTAACGGATATCCATCAATCCATCCATCCTTTTTCTACCGCTTGTCCAGTTCGGGGTCGCTGGAGCCTATCTCAGGTGCATTCGGGCAGAAGGCGGGGTCTCTAACGGCTATGATATTAGACCAAGAGGGTCTTGGACTCTCGGACCAGATGCAGGTCCGAAGCAAAGAAAGATGGGCGGGGAGTTTTTCAAAGTAATTTTCGGACGGCTATTCATGGAAACAAATTTTTCGAATGTCTCGGAGTTCATTCATACAGCTCTGTGGATTGATGGAAGTAGTTTTAAATCCGAAGGAAACGACAGTTCGTTCCCTGGCCAATATTGTTCTAGATCAGGGGTGGGCAATTAATTTTTATTGGGGGCCACATGAGCACCCCGAGCACTGCTGGAGGGCCACACCGACAATATTTCAATTAAATTTTACTCAAATTATTTTGGATATACCGTAAAATAAATAATAATAATAATAATAATAATAATAAATTCCTTTAACCTAACTTAACTTTATACAAAAGCAGATTGCTTTTGATGGTTTTATTTTTAACACAACACTTCCTGATGTATAATACAATGCAAAAATGTCCATTTCTGTCACTTTATCCTGCATCCTCCTTAAAAGTCCAACATTTTCACACGTCAGATTTGGACAACCATCTGTTGTCACACCTGCCAGCTTGTCCCATTTCAGTCCTAACTAGGGTTGGGTATCGAGTATCGAGTATCGATTGGAACCGGGACTAACTTTCCGATTCTCCCGGAATCGTTCAAAAGTTTAAATTTCAATTCCTAGTTTCGATACCCAGTCCGCCGACCGGAAAAAAAGAATAAGTCCGCCGACCGGAAGAAGAAGCCGCTGAACACCAACGAAGAAGCGCCCACCGCCGGAAGTGTTAGCATAGCCGAGCCTATGTAGCCAAGCGAGTCAGTCAAGCATGGATAACGGCCGTCCGCGGTCGAAAGTGTGGCTTTATTTTACTAAAAAAAATGAAATATCGGCGAAATGTAACACGTGCGACAGGACTGTTTCATGCTTAGGAGGGTGCACGTCGAACATGATGAAGCACCTCCGAGTTCAAGAGTACAAATAAAAGCGTGTCCCATCTTCGACGCGCTGCGCCGACCGTCCTCCTCTGCCTCTTCCTCTGGCTCCGGCTCCGACGCCCATTCTGGCACCTCGGTGACTGCACTGCGGTCCGAATCCGGTAAGTAAAACAATATATATGCAATAAATAATGTGTTTTGTGCCAACGTTGAGGCAGCAAACAAATTAGCCCGCGTATTTTTTCGTAGACAATTTACTACCTGCTAGCCAGGCTCTGCGATGTGTTCAGCGTACTCCGTTCACCGTAGCGGCAATGGGGAAGATGTCATTGCCACAGATGGAAGAGTGCCACAGAAAGGTCACTGCACACATAGTCAAAAGACTGCATCCCTTTTCAGAGGTGGAATCTCCAACATTTAGGTTAGTTAAGCAATAACGTTAGAGCTAAGCTAATTGATACTGGGCTAAACAGTAACAGCAACATTACATGTTTGTTTATGTTTTCAGGGATATGGTGAAAACTCTCAACCCAAAATACATACCACCTTCCAGGGTCTACCTGGCAAACACATGGTACAAGAAAAATCGGAATCGAGAATCGACAGGAATCGGAATCAAAACAAAGAATCAGAATCGGAATCGTTCCAATTCAAACGATACCCAACCCTAGTCCTAACATGTCTAAACACGCATTTACCTCTGTGAACAAGTCACTACCTGTGGTTGTCCCTTTAATTGACTGCATGGCTGCCAGCTTCTTCGTGATCTGAAAGTCTGCAGTAATCCCACGTAAGAAGATGAGCAGCTGGGCGCTGTCACGTACATCGTAGCTCTCACCCAAAGCCAGCGAAAAACAGTTATGTTCTTCAGCTGAAGCTCCAAGTTTCCAGAAATGGTCTCATCCCGCCTCATTACAGTGCGTCGGGAGAGTGACACGTTCTCAAATGCGCCCCTCTTCTCCGGGCAGAGTCCAATAAGCACTCCTTAATAAACTCTACGTCAGAAAACGCCTTACTTTTTCTGGCGATTTTGTGAGAAATGACAAAACTTGTCCTGACAGCTGCTGGTGTGAAATTTGGCAAAAAGTCCTTGTTGGGTTTGCCGTTTTACCATCAAAGCATCAGCCTCCCTTGCGCGCTCTTCATCAGACAGATTCCGGTGTTTTTCCTCGTGCTTTGTTATGTAGTGGCGATCCATCCATCCATCCATCCATCCATTTTCTACCGCTTATTCCCTTTCGGGGTCGCGGGGGGCGCTGGCGCCTATCTCAGCTACAATCGGGCGGAAGGCGGGGTACACCCTGGACAAGTCGCCACCTCATCGCAGGGCCAACACAGATAGACAGACAACATTCACACTCACATTCACACACTAGGGCCAATTTAGTGTTGCCAATCAACCTATCCCCAGGTGCATGTCTTTGGAAGTGGGAGGAAGCCGGAGTACCCGGAGGGAACCCACGCATTCATGGGGAGAACATGCAAACTCCACACAGAAAGATCCCGAGCCTGGATTTGAACCCAGGACTGCAGGACCTTCGTATTGTGAGGCAGACGCACTAACCCCTCTGCCACCGTGAAGCCTGTAGTGGCGATTCAAATTATATTCTTTAAAGGGGAACATTATCACCAGACCTATGTAAGCGTCAATATATACCTTGATGTTGCAGAAAAAAGACCAAATATTTTTTAAACGATTTCCGAACTCTAAATGGGTGAATTTTGGCGAATTAAACGCCTTTCTATTTATCGCTCTCAGAGCGATGACGTCAGAACGTGACGTCACCTAGGTAAAAAAGCCGCCATTTTCTCAAACACATTACAAACACCGCGTCTCAGCTCTGTTATTTTCCGTTTTCTCAACTATTTTCTGGAACCTTGGAGACATCATGCCTCGTCGGTGTGTTGTCGGAGGGTGTAACAACACTAACAGGGAGGGATTCAAGTTGCACCACTGGCCCAAAGATGCGAAAGTGGCAAGAAATTGGACAAAATTTGTTCAAAATACGAGGGTGTGGGGAAAGCCGACGAAATGGTCTGTCGTTTGTTCCGCACAATTTACCAACGAAAGCTATGGTATGACAGAGATGGCAAAATTGTGTGGATATCCTACGACACTCAAAGCAGATGCATTTCCAACGATAAAGTCAAAGAAATCTGCCGCCAGACCCCCATCGAATGTGCCGGAGTGTCTGCACATTTTACCGGCGGTGCTAAGGCAGACATGGCACAGAGAACCTGCAGATGCATTTCCAACGATAAAGTCAACGAAATCACAAAGGTGAGTTTTGTTGATGTTGTTGACTTATGTGCTAATCAGACATATTTGGTCGCGACATGACTGCCAGCTAATCGATGCTAACATGCTATTCAGGCTAGCTGTATGTACATTTTAAACTTTCTTTACATCCAGCGTTTCCCTCCACCCAATCGATGGATTTAAGTTTATCCAGTGTAACAAGATGCGAAACTTCCGATTGTTGGTCTGCACATTTTACCGCCGATGCTAAGGCAAACATGGCCGAATAGCGTCAATAGCTATTCACTCAATAGCTTCAGTTTCTTCTTCAATTTTGTTTTCGCTATCTGCCTCCATACGCGGACCATCCGTTTCAATACATGCGTAATCTGTTGAATCGCTTAAGCCGCTGAAATCCGAGTCTGAATCCGAGCTAATGTCGTTATATCTTGCTGTGCTATCCATATTGGCATCACTGGATGACGTCACAGGGAAATGGACGATGGCTTCACAGATAGCGAAAATCAGGCACTTTAAAACTTTTTTTAGGGATATTCCGGGATGGGTAAAATTTTGAAAAAAACTTCAAAAAATAAAATAAGCCACTGGGAACTGATTTTTATTGGTTTTAACCCTTCCGAAAATGTGATAATGTTCCCCTTTAAACACAGCAACCCGTGGACCACAAATTAAGCACACGGCTTTACCTTTCATTTCTGTAAAGAAATACTTGGCAGTCCATGTCTTGTTGAAAACACAGCATTTGTCATCAACTTTTCTCTTTTTAGCGTCTCGGGGGTAACCGGGCATCACTTGTCACTGTGCACCTTCACTCACAGGTTACACACGAACATACGCCCATAAATAACACTTTTCAAAATAAAAGCAGCACAGTTGCATTGCACACACAACATAGATGTTTTTGGGGATTTATGTTGTAATTTTTTGATTTCCGCTGTTCACATTCACTCACAATCGGGCACGAGCATACGCACACACGGAAGTAATACAAATAACGCATTCCAAAACAAAAGCATGGACATAGATACTTTTTTAAAATGGATTTTGTAATTTTTGATTGGCCTCACGCGGGCCGGAAAGGGACGCACAAAGTGCCGGATGTGGCCCACGGGCCGCAGAATGCCCATGTCTGTTCTTAGACTTGGACTTCCTTTTTATTGTCATTAAAATTTGAACTTTACCGCACAAGATCATTGGTGTCAAACGTACGGCCAGCGACCCGGATCAGGTCCGGGAACAGGTTTTATCCGGCCAGCGAGATAATTTTGGTAAGTATAAAAATCAGCTGAAATTTTTGAATGAAAGAAACCGCGCTCCCAAATGTGTCCACTGGATGTCGCAATAGCAATTCTTTGTATCCCCTGCCGCAGGAGTACGCATGACTTCAGAGGGGGCGGAGCTATGTGTCGGTTAAGATGGAGGACTGGGGACATATTTTTTGGGCGCACAAAAATATGCTAAAAAAAAACTTGCATTCCCTTCCCACTTCATGTGTGATTCATGAAATGAGTCCAAATTCACAAGTTTTGTTGTAGGTGATGCTACATATAGTATGTAAAGAATAAACCACATGATGATAGTACATCAGTTGTGGAAAATGAGTAAAATACATTAATAACATGCTGTAATTGGATTTTGATGTTACTATTTATTACATCTTCTGATAGATTAAAATTTTACACCAATGAGAGCATTTTAAAACTCTGCCAGACTCATTTGACTGATGAACATTATCACGTCATTTATTCAGAAATTTAAAATCAAGACAAATGACTATGAACAGCAACATGTAAGTGTAAAAATAACAAAAACATTATGATTTGTATATTTCCAGATTGCACTTGATTTATTTTTAAACAAAAAAAACAATATGAAGTTGTTTTTATTTTTAAGTTATCATGACATGGTAATCTACTTGGGAGTAGATTTTCCTCTGTGTGGCCCCTGAGCTAAAATGAGTTCAACACCCCGGTTCTAGATCTGTCTCTTTCGGGTTCTTTGGACCACCAAGGACGGACTTGACAGCCTCGTTCATGGTTGAGAACAATGATTTTTTTTGCAATAACAATTTTTCTTGTCCTTTTCCGCCATCAGGTCTTGCCAGTTCTGTCCGTCTCGCTCTCACTCTCGTTGGGGCTCATGTTCCACCATCAAGAACCCCCTTCTCCTTCCCGACTGCTGCCTTTAAAGGGGACCATTATCACCAAACCTATGCAAGCGTCAATATATACCTTGATGTTGCAGAAAAAAGACCATGTATTTTTTTTAACCGATTTCCGAACTCTAAATGGGTGAATTAAATTAAACACCTTTCTGTTTATCGGTCTTTTAGCGATGACGTCAGAACGTGACGTCACCGAGGTAACACACCCGCCATATTCATTTTCACATTAAAAACACCGGGACTCAGCTCTCTTATTTTCCGTTTTTTCGACTATTTTTTGGAACTTTGGAGACATCATCCCTCGTCGGTGTGTTGTCGGAGGGTGTAACAACACTAACAGGGAGGGATTCAAGTTGCACCACTGGCAAGAAATCTGCCGCCAGACCCCCATTGAATGTACCAGAGTGTCTTCACATTTGACCAACGATGCTAAGACAGACATGGCACAGAGGTGTATGGATAACCTGCAGATGCATTTGCAACGATTAAGTCAACAAAATCACAAAGGTGAGTTTTGTTGATGTTGTTGACTTATGTGCTAATCAAACATATTTGGTCACGGCATGACTGCCAGCTAATCGATTCTAACATGCTACGCTAATCGATGCTAACATGCTATTTTCGCTAGCTGTATGTACATTTGAAACTAGATACCCATATTTAATGCAAAACAAACACTTACCAATCGACGGATTTAAGTTGCTCCAGTGTCACAAGATGCGAAAGTCCTGATCGTTTGGTCTGCACATTTTACCGGCGATGCTAATAAGGCAGCCATGCTATGGGCCACTTCATTAGGTACACCCACGCTATGGCCGAATAGCATCAATAGCTATTCGCTCAATAGCTTCAATTTCTTCTTCAATTTCGTTTTCGCTATCTGCCTCCATACTCCGACCATCTGTTTCAATACATGCGTAATCTGTGGAATCGCTGAAGCCACTGAAATCCGAGTCTGAATCCAAGCTAATGTCGCTATATCTTGCTGTGGTAACTGCCATGTTGTTTGTATTGGCAGCACTGTATGACGTCACAGGGAATTTGATAGTGGTTTCGAAGATAGCAAAAATAAGGCACTTTAAAGCTTTATTTAGGGATATTCCGAGACCGGTAAAATTCTGAAAAAAACTTAAAAAAATACAACAAGCCACTGGGAACTGATTTTTATTGTTTTTAACCCTTTTGAAATTGTGATAAAGTTCCCCTTTAACAGAGCGACAGGTGATCAGGTCCTGGCACACCCCGCTTCGCTGCAGGTGCGCAGGCCACGACCCCCCCACCTCCCCACACACACACCATTGTTTTGGACTATCTGATAGATAGATAGATAGATAGATAGATAGATAGATAGATAGATAGATAGATAGATAGATAGATAGATAGATAGATAGATAGATGGATGGATGGATGGATGGATGGATGGATGGATGGATGGATGGATGGATGGATGGATGGATGGATGGATGGATGGATGGATGGATGGATGGATGGATGGATGGATGGATGGATAGATAGATAGATAGATAGATAGATAGATAGATAGATAGATAGATAGATAGATAGATAGATAGATGGATGGATGGATGGATGGATGGATGGATGGATGGATGGATGGATAGATAGATAGTACTTTATTGATTCCTTAAGGATAGTTCCTTCAGGAAAATTAAATTTCCAGCAGCAGTGTACAGACTTGAGAACGAATTTAAAAAGTAAAAAGTAAATATTGGGGGTATAAATGGAAACAAAATAGAAAAATATTACAATAAGAATACAAATAAAAAGCAACAATAAAAACAAAAATATAACAGTAAAATAAGAATATAACAAGAGAAACTAGGCAGTAGTGACCATGTTATGAAAAAGTATTGTACTGTTATTGTTTTGTTATTATAAAGTTTGTGTACACTTTATTATTTGCCTTGTAATATACATGCTTCGTTCTTGTCAGGCTTGCCACTGACAGTTTGTGTTTTAGTTTTTCCTCTGTGTGTTTGGTATTTCCTGTTTTTAGTTCCTGTCGGCGCTCTTATTTTGTCTGTTTCCTGTTTTTTCCCTGTGCGCTGTTTTCCCCTCAGCTGTGGCTGATTAGAACCTGGCCACACCTGGTGTCAATCAGCCCGTTCCTATTTTTATCTGCTTTTGTCCTCCAGTCGAGTGCTGGATTATTGTCGATGTCACGTATTGTCGCTCCTGTCGTGTCGCACCGTGTCGTGTCTTTGCAGCGTAGTGGTAAGCTATATTTGTTAGATGTTTGTAGCTTGCTGTTTTTTGTCCCCTGCCTCCAGTTTGTTTTCATATTACAAGTACGACTTCTGTTTTCCTGCTCGCTTCCACGCTAGGCCCCTTTTCGTTTTCGTTAGCTTCCATGCTAAATTCCTTTTGTTTACTAGCTCCCATGCTAGCTCTCTTAGTTAGTTATCCGCCTCGTGAGCGCTTTTTTTTGTACCCCTTTTGTTTGTTCTTGTTTTAGTAATTATATTAAATCATGTTTTCTCATCCAATGCCTGCTTCCTTCTCTGCATCTTGGGGTTCGTCACAAACTAACTCTGACAGTTCTCTTCCATCTCATTCGTATTTTGTTCGGGAGTCCAAATTAAGCCGGTATTTTACACTTTCTTAGATACTTTTTTCAATACTTCTCAGATTCTTTCTTTCTTTCTCCCACCAATGCACTTTAAAGTATTATGTTATTTTAATTTGTGAAGCCATTTCAATTGTTTCTTGTATTTTTATTGAATGGTATCTACTTCCAGGTTGTATCCCGCGTGTTGAGACTGGCGCATGTGCGATACGAAGGGTCCTCTGCGGCATCCCACACCCACTCGAGAGACCTGGTTTCCAATCGCATGATCTAGGTATTTTCAAAAGCCAAACATGATCAAATTAAGATGATACCATGGGTTACAGGATGCTTTTTTAGGTAGATAGGTCTTTATTGTCATTGCACAAGTACAACAAAACTTTGTTTTCAGCACAAACCTGTTCAAGATTAGACAGAACAGGAACGTAAATGGGTCGGCACAAGTAGCCCCGTAAAAGATGGGAAGAAGATAAACGCTGGGGGAGGATGAGTGAAAAAATACAATCAAGACAATTGGAAATAATTGTTTGGACTACATTTTTTTCAGCACGCCTATTATTTATTACAGTAATTCTGGTACCCGGGCTCCATCTAGTAGTACACCAAAGATTGGATTCATTATTTCAGGAATTGTTTTTATTTCCTATATTCAAACACTCTGTTACTGTTAATATCGTGTGTAATCTTGCAGTGGCCCAATATATTAAATATACTTGCTAAATAAAACGTCTGCTGGTTTGTAATGATTACTTAGGCCTACTTCACTGCTGTATTTAATCTTGGTCATTACGCTGGTACTTGGAGAGCCCAGTGTTTTTTGAGATTGAGAACCATCAATTTATTATGATTTTATACATAATACTAGGGCAGTAACGGTACGTGTATTTGTACTGAACCGTTTCGGTACGGGGGTTTCGGTTCGGTTTGGAGGTGTACCGAACGAGTTTCCACACGGACATATTAGGTAGCGCACCGCACGTTGTGTAAACAATGCAGAGCGAGGCAAAACACAGCAGGCTAGCAGCAACCGGGCTTGGACAACATGCAAACGCCAGGGCTGGAAGACCCTCCTGCCTCGTTTACATCTCCCGTTTGGGAACACTTTGGCTGCGCGTGGCGATACAATGGAGGATGGAGGTTTGCCGACATTGTTCAGCAGCAGTAGGGTACGCTTCTGCCAACACGTCAACATGCTAACTCCTTTGAAGCATCACCACCGCATTCAAGCAGCCTCTCCTCGGCGAGTCAGGCAGAGCTGAAGCAATAACAAATGTTTTTATAGCAGCAGATTTAACACCATCCATCCATCCATTTTCTACTGCTTGTCCCGTTTGGGTTCGCAGGGGGTTGCTGTATAGCATTACAAACTAGATTTTGACCCACTTCTATGGTGGAAGAATAATAAGCCCATATCTCTTCTTACTACCAACTTAGCCAAGGTGAAAAACTTATTGGGGAGTTTGCATTCAGTGGTCAATTGTACGGAATATATACTGTACTGTGCAATCTACTAATAAAAGTCTCAATCAATCAATCAAAAAAAGCACTTTATATATAGAGAGGTTTTGTTAAGAAACCATTCTGAGCCTTATATTATTTAGTTTTTATTTTATATATGTTGACCACATTAACCTTGTCAATGGACCCTGTGTGTATATGTATGTTATGCCATTGTTTACAAATTTGGTAAATAAATAACCCAAAAATTTATATTTTGTTGTTTTCTTACTGTACAGAAAATGAACCAAACCGTGACCTCTAAACCGAGGTATGTATCAAACCGAAATTTTTGTGTACCGTTACAGCCTTACACAATACTGATTCATACATTGGATAATTGTTACAAGCCATAATACATCATTATTAGTTTATTAATATTAGTACATCCCGTCAGCGATCCTGTTCTGTCTCCCTGTAATGTTTGTCTGATCTTGAATGGGATTGTGCTGAAAATTGTAATTTTCCTGACGGAATAAATAAAGTACTATCTATCTATCTATCTATCTATCTCAAGGGGGCTAAGTTTCCCCCTTTCTTTATAAGCTAGGGACGCCTCTGTTTCTAACTTTAATTGGGGTCCTTGAACACAACACAGTTATAGTAGGCTGACCATATTCTGAAATCCCAAAAAGATGACAAGGCGAAAATTTGTAAGCAAATTGTCAAATAGTTTTAGAACAACTTTTCTCAAAGAGCTATTGCTATAAGGGATTTCACCATCTACTGTCCGTAAAATCATTAAAAAGTTTAGAGAATCTGGAGAAATCACTGCACGTAAGCGATGATATTACAGACTTTTGATCCCTCAGGCGGTACTGCATCAAAAACCGACATCAGTGTGTAAAGGATATCACCACAGGAACACTTTGTAAAACCACTGTTAGTAACTACAGTTGGCCGCTACGTCTGTAAGTGCAAGTTAAAGCTCTACTATGCAAAGCCAAACCCATTTATCAACAATATCCTGAAACGCCGCCAGCTTGGCTGGGCCCGAACTCACCTGAGATGGACTGATGCAAAGTGGAAAGGTGTTCTGTGGTCGGACGAGTCCACATTTCAAATTATATTTGGAAGCAGAGGAGGTGGTGTCCTCCAGAACAAAGAGGAAAATAACCATTCGGATTGTTATAGGCGCAAAGTTCAAAAGCCAGCATCTGTGATGGTATGGGGATGTATTAGTGGCCAAGGCATGGGTAACTTACACATCTGTGAAGGCACCATTAATGCTGAAAGGTCCATACAGGTTTTGGAGCAACATATGTTGTCATCCAAGCAATGTTATCATGGACGCCGCTGCTTATTTCAGCAAGACAAGTGTTACAACAGTGTGGCTTCATGAAAAAAAGAGTGTAGGTGCTTTCCTGGCCCGCCTGCAGTACAGACCTGTCTCTCATGGAAAATGTGTGGCACATTATGAAGCGTAAAATACGACAACGGAGACCCCGGACTGTTGAACGACTGAAGCTCTACATAAAACAAGAATGGGAAAGAATTCCACTTTCAAAGCTTCAACAATTAGTTTCCTCAGTTCCCAAATGTTCATTGAGTGGTGTTAAAAGAAAAGGTGATGTAACACAGTGGTGAACATGTCCTTTCCCAACTACTTTGGCACGTGTTGCAGCCATGAAATTCTAAATTAATTATTATTTGCCAAAAAAATAAGGTTTATTAGTTTGAACATCAAATATGTTGTCTTTGTAGTGCATTCAATTGAATATGAGTTGAAAGGGATTTGCAAATCATTGTATTCCGTTTATATTTACATCTAACACAATTTCCCAACTCATATGGAAACGGGCTTTGTATGTTGTTTTATGGCAAACACACAAAATATGCAAAATCTTCCACCAAAAATATTTTTCAAAGTGGAATATTTGATGTGATGTAATCGGGGTTTAGGTGGAGGAGGGTAAGGGGAAGCAGGGGGTGTATATTGTAGCGTCCCGGAAGAGTCAGTGCTACAAGGAATTCTGGGTATTTGTTCTGTTGTCTTTATGTTGTGTTTATATTGTGTTACGGTGCAGATGTTCTCCCGAAATGTGTTTGTCATTCCCGTTTAGTGTGGGTTTACAGTGTGGCGCAGATTTGTAACAGTGTTAAAGTTATTTATACGGCCACCCTAAGTGTGACATGTATGGCTGTTCACCAAGTATGCCTTGATTGACTATCAATGCACTTCTTCGCTCTCTCTGTCTCTTCTGCATGAATGTTACTGCGTGCACACACCTACACAATCTGTTTTGCGTTAGACCCCTTCTTAACCCTGTACGTACATTGAAAATACACACAATCAGACTCAAAAATGCGGACATTTGAGGCATTTAACTAGGCATTAAGACAGCCCCGCAAAAGAGGATATGTCCGGGGAAAAGAGGACGTATGGTCAGTTTAGTTATAGGCAATGAGTTGCAAAAGTGAAACTTGAACATAACTTTCTCCTATGCTACCACATAAATAATGATAAATGGGTTGCACTTGTATAGCGCTTTTCTACCTTCAAGGTACTCAAAGCGCTTTGACACTACTTCCACATTTACCCATTCACACACACATTCACACACTGATGAAGGGAGCTGCCATGCAAGGCGCCAACCAGCAACCATCAGGAGCAAGGGTGAAGTGTCTTGCTCAGGACACAGCGGACGTGACGAGGTTGGTTCTAGGTGGGATTTGAACCAGTGACCCTCGGGTTGCGCACGGCCACTCTTCCACTGTGCCACGCCGTCCCATATGTATAATATGTTTACCTTTCTTCTACCACCTCATCATTGCACCTTGTAGTCTGCTATTAGTGCTACTCCTGATATACCAAAAGAGTTCTGGTGCAAAAATGTCGCTCGCTGCTAAGTCATGAACTGACGGTCGGTCTGGATTTGGACTGCGAGACACTAGTTGCAAATCCCTGGTATGGACTATTGTTTCCACACAGAAGCTGTTGTCTCCACGTGATGGGCGTAGACAAGAATTCCAAACATTTCAACAAGATGCTTTCAGTTCTCTCTAAACATCAACACACTTCTCATCCAAGATTTATATAACTCAGGTGTTTAACCTCCTGACCAAAATCCAAACGTACAACCAATAGGTCACATTTGATTCTATGTTTGTGTTGTGCATACGTTCTGTCGTGGCTAAGCTACACAAAACGGGAGGAAAAGTAAATCCAGGATTTAGCCCGCTCCAAACAATGGGTCCCTTTGGCCATAATTCGGCGCGGCAATGTGCCGCAACCGAACGCGTGCGAGTGCACATTCCTTTCAGATTACTCCGCAAAAGGTTTAATTTGCCAGTTTAGTTTACGAGCGTCAGCCTGATAAGAGCTGTAAAGAATCCTCATGGAAGAATACATATAAGTTGATTGTAGGTGTGTAACCGCAAACAATAACATAATTCAATAATTCAACACTGTGCTTTTCTTTCTTTTAATTTGCAATAATTTAGTCCAAATAAAGTAATTGAACTATATAGTTGTTATAGCATTCCTTTTTATTTTACGATAAATAACCTTACTAGCCAATATTGTTTAAAAAATAAAATGTTTCAAATACAATTGCAACATTTATTCCCATAACAGTTTAACTTAATTTTGCTTATTCTTTATTACTTATTAGTCATCAAAATCTAACACTTATTACAGAAAGGAATTTTGAGGAATATGCACAAAACAAAGTATGACCGCTGTCAGGAATGGTCTGAGGGTTTCAAGGTTGGGACTATCTGTACCAGTGGTTCTCAAATGGGGGTACGTGTACCCCTGGGGGTACTTGAAGGTATGCCAAGGGGTACATGAGATTTTTTTTTAATATTCTGAAAATAGCAACAATTCAAAAATCCTTTATAAATACATTTATTGAATAATACTTCAAGAAAATATGAATGTAAGTTCATAAACTGTGAAAAGAAATGCAACAATGTGAATGTGTGAATTAAATTTATATAGAGCTTTTTCTCCAGTGACTCAAAGCGCTTTACATAGTGAAACCCAATATCTAATTTTTACATTTAAACCAGTGTGGGTGGCACTGGGAGCAGGTAGGTAAACTGTCTTGCCCGAGGACTCAACGGCAGTGACTAGGATGGCGGAAGCGGGGATCGAACCTGCAACCCTCAAGTTGCTGGCACTGCCGCTCTACCAACCGAGCTATACCGCCCCAATGCAATATTCTGTGTTGACAGCGAGATTTTTTGCTGACATGTTCCATAAATATTGATGTTAAAGATTTTTTTTGTGAAGAAATTTTTAGAATTAAGTTAATGAATCTATTACAATCCCCAAAGAGGGCTATTTAAATTGATGATTACGGTACTTCTATGTGTAGAAATCTTTATTTATAATTGAATCACTTGTTTATTTTTCAACAAGTTTTTAGTTATTTTTATATCTTTTTTTCCAAATAGTTCAAGAAAGACCACTACAAATGAGCAATATTTTGCACTGTTTTATAATTTAACAAATCAGAAACTGATGACATAGTGCTGTATTTTACTTTTTGATCTCTTTTTTTCAACCAAAAATGCTTTCCTCTGATTTAGGGGGACTTGAATTAAAAAAATGTTGAGAATCACTGATGTATACAGTAAAAATTATGCTGATGGTGCATATAGTAATTTTAATGGATACTTTCATGATGCTTAATGACAAACACTTTCCATTGAAACAACGTAGTAAGAAGCAAAAAAAAAACAATCAACCATCGATGAAAAGATGGTTGATTGTCATCAACCATCCCCATTGTTTACCTGTATCTCACCTTTTTTGTAAGGGGGGACAGAAGTTGGCAGACCCGTCAGCGATCCTGTTCTGTCTCCCTGTAATGTTTGATCCTGTTCTGTCTCCCTGTAATGTTGGTCTGATCTTGAATGGGATTGTGCTGAAATTTTTCATTTCCCCTCCAGGATTAGTAAAGTATCTCTGATTCTGATTTCTAATTCTGAAAAGGACTGAAAAATGCTTCCAACAAGAAGAATATATTATATAGAACATGTAAAGATCTACCGAGGCAAAACAGAAGTACAAAGTGTATGAAAACAAGCTAACCAGCATACTACAAACACCTAGGACAGAATATTACAGTCCATTATTAGACCGGAACAAAAATAATATGAGAGCAAAATGAGGCATCCTAATTAGCATTATTACACTTGGTGCTAAAAAGTAATATCCTGAATACTTCTCAGATGGAAATGGAAAAAAATACAATATTAAAGAAGTAGTTGAATGTTTCAATAAGTAACTTTGTGAACATTGGACCAAATCAGGAGGAAAATAGTCCAGATCTTGAGTCGATTGAGGACTTGAATGACACTAAACTGTACACTGTATGTTCACTGTACAGAGTAAATGTTAAGATCTTGGTCAAGGGGGGGGGTGACCCCAGGATGCAGAGACGGGAGGCAAGGTTGAATTATGAAAGGGAAAACATTTAATAAGTCCAAAAAGTGTAACAAAAGGTGATGGGGCAGAAGTGCACACCATGAATTACCAACAAAATCCGGTTCCTCATTGGTCGGCGGAGGGAAAAGCTAGAACGCACTTAGGCAGCATAAAGTCCTCTTTACCTCACGGAGCCTACGAAACAAACACAAAAGGTGAGGGATTACAGGATTAAGGAAAGACAACGTACCAGGACTGACAAGGTGAAACAGGCGAGGCCAAGCTGACAGTGACGTGCCTGAATACCGGTGTGCTAATTGCGAGCAGGTGTGCCTCAAGGTGCGCTTCTCGCCGAGGACGAATCACTAAAAGCACAGGTGCACACAAAAGGAGAAGGCAGGAAAACACTAGAAACACAACAGTAAATGTGGAAAAGGTAGGCATAAAAAGTTTTTATCTTCAGCCTATATCCTTTTTGGTCAGGAAATGTATCTGCTTTGCACTTGAAGTGTACCGTTTACATGAACTGATGACCAAAAATAAATAGACAAGTAAAATAAAATAAAAAAATCCAGAAATCTTAACTTGATGTTCTTTGAGGGTGTGACAAAAAAGGAAATAATTAAAATTGTAAAAATGTTAAATCCAAGACCTCAACTGATTGTAACCGAATTGATAAGGAAACAATAAAAAAAAGCTTTTGAAGAGATTTCAGAACTTTTAACAAATATCAGAAAACAATTATTTCAAACAGGCAAATTCCCAGATAAAATTAAAATAGCAAAAGTCGTACCGAGTTATAAGACTGGAGACAAAGACCAGTTTACAAACTACAGACATGTTTCTCTACTTCCACAATTTTCTAAAATAATTGAAAAAATTTTAACAACAGTTTGGACAAACTCATATATAAAAATGAAACACTCACAGAGAATCATACAGAGCCAATATCTCCACATCAATGGTATTAATCGAAATAACAGAAGTGATCACCAATGCAATAGATAGCAAAACATGTTTCAAATTTTTTCACAATACCATGTAACAATTGCAGTAGTGGTGAAATGACATCATTTAAAGACGTTGGTACGTGAAAGGGTCCCCCAAATAAGCTAAAAGAAGCTTTTGACGGGGGTCCAGAGGACAGTATATATATGGAAAGATGAAACATGGTAGCAAGCACAACAACAAAAAACAAAAACAAAACAACAACAACGCTATATAATAAACACAAGATAATAGTACTAAAGCAACCATACACATTAGAGATGCGCGGTTTGCGGTCTCATTCGCGGAGTCCGCGGGTAAACCGCGGGTCGGGCGGTTGACATGACGAAAAAATTGATTTTAATTAGATTCGGGCGGGTGGCGGTTCAACCATCCGGAGACATTTGATATACATGGTTCTGGGATCGGTATCCTTTGCCATTCAAAGAGCCATTTAAGACACGTGTCATAAAGCGAAGAAGTCAATAAGAGACGCTAATATTTTCTTGAATGACTGCCGTCAGTCACCCAGACATTATATATCAGTGCATGCTATGAAGCCATTGGCTTTGTTGCCCTCTACAACATGTATGAACTGCTTGTCAGTCTAGCATCATGTTGTGTGTGACTCCCGCGGTAACACGCACACGATTGCAAGGCATACTGGGTGACACAGAGTACAGTAATGGTTGTGATATAAACAATTTTAACACTCTTAGTAATATGCGCCACGCTTTGAAGCCACACCAATTAAGAACAACAAACACATTTCGGGAGAACATCCTTACAGTAACACAACATAAACGCAACACAACAAATACCCATAATCCTTTGTATTTATGACACTACCTGACTATTTTATACAACCCAAACCCCGCCACCTCCCCCCGTGCGTCGGTAAGGTGGGCGGAGTTGGGATCACGGGGGTGTAAAATATATTCAGTAAGTGTCAGGAATACAAAGGATTATGGGTATTAGTTGTGATGCGTTTATGTTGTGTTACTGTGAGGATGTTCTCCCGAAATGTGTTTGTCAATCTTGTATTGTGTGGCTTCATAGCGTGGCGCATATTAGTAAGTGTTAAAGTTGTTTATATCACAACCATCAGTGTACTCTGTATCACCTAGTATGCCTTTCAATCTCATACGTGTGATCGCGGAAACTGCACACAACATGTTGCTGGACCAACAATTAGTTCGCACATGTTGTTGAAGGTGTCAAAGGCAATGGCTTCACAGCACGCCCATATTCTTGTCATCAGGATAAGCGCTATGGTAAAATTGTGAGAACTATAGCGGCTCCAATTGATTACATTACTCTATGAAACCTTTTTAATTAGCTCTGTAAGCGGTAAAGGCGGCCAACCTCTGATGTAATTCAGCGGGCGGTTGGCGGGCGGGTACGGTCCCGATAAAATGTTGGTTCGGGTGGATGACGATTTTGGTGACGCGGATGATACAATAGCCTATCCACGCATCTCTAATACACATACATTCATACAACCATGCAAAACCCAACAGCAGACTACCCCACATGAGGCATTAAAGATAGGTGGTTAATAGGTAAGTTTTCAGTTTCTTTTTGAAGTTGGAGAATGGATATAGCATCTTGAGGCTCTCATTAAGCTGGTTCCAAATCTTTGGTCCCCTGCATACGACACTGCGAGCGGTACAAGCCAGTAGACGATGTTTACCTGTTATTAGATCTAAGTTACGAGTGTTGTGGGCATGCTGGGGATGGTAGATAGGAACCAAGCTACAGAGCCTAAGATTCAGCCTGTAAATTACTTGATAGGTTAAACAAGCATTTTGATAAATATTGAACTCTGTCAGTCTTAAGAGATTATATTTATGAAATAGATGACGAGTGGGGGCATTAAACTTGGACCATGACAGGGCCCGTATAATTTTCTTTTGCATGGATTCTAATTTGTGAAGGTAGGTAGGAAAGGTGTTACACCAGATGATATTACAGTAGTTTAGATGTGGTTCGAAGAGTTTTGTATAAGGTAAGTAGAGCATAACGAGGAAGATAATGACGAAAGTGAAAGAACAGGCCAACATATTTGGATAATTTGTTTAACGGATGGCTAATATGACATTTGAAATTGAGGTAATCGTCAATGATGACCCCCAGGAATTTTGTGGAGTATACTCTCTGTGTTTCCTGCCCATTGATGTTGATATGGCAGTGCTCAGTATTTGTCCGGTTTTTATTAGAACGAAATGAAATAAAATGTGTTTTATTTACATTAAGTGAGAGCTTATTGCATTTGAACCAGGAATCCACTTTCACAAGCTCTGAATTGACAGTTACTTGTAGATCGTGTAGGCTCCTGTGTGAGGTAAACAAATTTGTATCATCAGCAAAAAATATTTTATTAAAAGTTTCGGAGGAGTTTCCGAAATCATTTATGTATAGGATAAAAAAGAGAGGCCCCAAGATGGATCCCTGGGGAGCCCCATAATTTATGGTCATACAGGGTGAGTTGTGATCATTGACGCATACACATTGTTGCCTTCCGTAAAGGTAAGAACGGAACCAATCAAGAGGTACCCCTCTGACACCATAGTGATATAGCTTGTACAATAAGATCTCAAAGTCTATTGTGTCAAAGGCCTTGGACAGATCCAAAAAAATGCCAATACCGCATTTTCCTTCTTCAATACAGTCATTGACCTTTTCCAAGAGGTCGAGTATAGCCATACAGGTGGTGCTTTTTTTTAACGAAAACCATATTGGGAGGGGACAAGGATATTTATTTTTTCTAGAAAGCCATTCAGTCGGTTATAGACCGCTTTCTCAAATATTTTTGAAAATGTTGGTAAAATTGAAATTGGCCTATAATTGTTCATATTATTTTTATCACCTGATTTAAAAATTGGGATTACTTTTGCCACTTTGGACATTTTGGGTACAATACCAGTACTAAGTGACAGGTTTATACAGTGACAAAGAGGATTTGTGATTACATTTGTTATGGCTTTCAAGATTTTGCTACATATCCCGTGATGACTTTAGATCCATAATGATCGTATAAAGCTCATTGATGTCAGTTGGCTGCATGAAAAAGGAACTAGGGTAGCTGCCTGTTAAAAAATCTTTAAAAGGAATACCCTGGAGGTTGACTTATTTTACTTGATAGGTTTTCCCCAGTGGAAGCAAAAAATGTATTAAAACTATTTGCAAGATCAGCCCTATTTGACCCTGTATCTGGGACAACAGTGTCCTTATATCCCTTGTTGAGAACAGTATTCAACACGTTCCATGTTCTCCTACAATCCCCCTGCAATGCTTGTAATAGTTCAGAATAATATGAGTTAATTTATTTCTATAATTTGTGTATTTTTCTTTGTTGACAGTGGTAGGGTTCGAAATATAACATTTGTAGAGTTTATTCTTTTGTCTGATGGACTATAAGATCCCCCTTGTAATACAAGGATTTTTTTCTGAGGTATGATTTTTAATAGTTTTTTCAGGGATTGTTTCCTGAATAGCATCCTGAATTATTTTGATCAGATTTTCATATGCAGCATCGGGACAGGTGCAATTAAACACGGAGTCCCATTGCCTGGCAAGCAGATTATTATTTAGGTGTTGAAGAGTTGTATTGTAGAGTATTTCGGTTTTACCTTTAGGAGGTGGTAGGGGGGGGAGGGGGGGGTTGCCAGAGTCAAAGAATAGTACTACGGATTGCACCACCCCTGTCACAAGCTTTGTATTCCGGATGTTAGTAATAATGTTATCGATTATTGTTTTTGAGGCATCTGTGACTCGAGTGAACCTATTGATGGTGGGGAAGAAGGAAGAGGAATGTAACGTGTTGATAAAGTTCAGTTTTGCTCCATCCTCCTTGGAAATATCAATATTAAAGTCTCCAAGAAGGATGCAGTTTTTAGACTGAGTAATAGTTCATCCAATTTGGAAAGAAAAGTGTCAAGAGGTGAATCAGGAGGACGATAGAGTACTCCAACAATTAACTTTTTCCCTTTGTCGTTGATATCCATGAACAAGGATTCACAGAGATCATCTTCGAGGGTAATGTTGCATATTTTGGCATGAAGATTGTTCTGGACATAGAGGCACACCCCTCCACCTCTTCCACTGGGTCTATTTTTTACATGTAAATTGTATCCATCCAGTCCAAACAGATCAATATATGAGGAATCAGAAAGCCACGATTCACTACAGGCAATAAAGTTAAACATACAGCTCATGTTGGAAAGTAGAGAGACTAAATCAGTGTGATGTTTATTCAGGCTTCTAATATTCAAATGTAAAAATTTGTAGTTGTAAAGATCATATAAGGACTTTACTTGCTCAGGGTCACAGACATTGCAGTTTATATTATTCTCAATACCAATACAGTGCTGTAAATCTCCAACTGTGTCAAGGTCTTCAAAACCCATAAAATAATATAAGAAAGTAGTCAGGTTTGCCTGCTGGGATGGCAATCAAATAGTAAACACTCATACATGGACACTCCCATTCACACACACTCGTACCATTCATACTGGAAAATGCTGCTTCCATTAAGCATAGGATCGCATCAATCCCCTTCAATGCAAGAATATGACATGACATGCCGAAAAAATAAACATTCCCGCACGGTCCCTCAACCTGCCAACAACCCAAACAGGTGCTGCTGCAGTGTAAATTGAATTAACAAAAGCTTTTGTCACAATTAATCACAGAATCTTAGTAAATACATTAAAAACGAAAGGTATCAGAAGGTTGGTCTACTTAACCAACAGGAAGCAATAACTGAAGATAGGAGAACAAACATCTACAGAGCTGAAATTATTTTATGGCTTACCTCAAGGATCAATTCTGGAACCAAAAGTGTTCAATCTCTATATAAACGACATTTGTAAAGTTACAAAGGACTTAAAATTTGTATTATTTGCAGATGACACAACTGTGTTTTGTTCCTGAGAGAACACACAGAAGCTAATACAAATAATAACAGAAGAAATGAACAAATTAAAAAGATGGTTTGACAAAAAGATCCCGGAAAAACGAAAATTATGCTATTCGGTTACAGTAGAAGACAAAGTCAAACACAAATACAAATTGAAAGGATAAAAGCAAACACACTTTTGTGTGTAATAATAGATGATTATGTTAACTGGAAATCTCATGTAAAAAAAAAAATGCAACATAAAGTAACAAGAAAGACGCCAATAATGAACAAAGCAAAATATAAAGGGACAAGGGGTAGAAAATGGATGGATGGATGTTCAGCACCAAAAATCACTCCATTTTCTCTACTGCTCACTCGTGTTACCATATCTGAATTATTGTGTAGAAATATGGGAAAACAACCACAAATGTGCGCTTCATTCACTAAAGGTGAAGATCAATTAGAATAATACATAATGTTGGATGTAGAGAACATACAAACCCTTCATTTATTAAATTAAAAATATTAAAATTCAAAGACTTGGTGTGTTTGCAAACAGTTAAAGGCCTACTGAAACCCATTGTGACCAGAGACATTAGTGGATTATTCGTCGTCCTGCATCAGCTGTCAAAAAAGGCAGCTGTGAGCTTGGCTCCTCGGCTTCTCTCTGAGACACTGCGTGTTCACCGCAGTCATCCGACCTTGAGGTATGCCAAGGTCGGATGGCTTACAATCTTTATAAATATCACTAAAACACTATTAAAACAATAAGCAGATAAGGGATATTCCAGCATTATCCTAGTAAATGTGTCTAATTACATCTGAAACGCTCACTTTTCCGCCACCTGGAGCCGTCGCTTTTTTTTAAACTTTTTTTTTTAATCCTAATTCACAAATCTTTCATCCTCGCTCAAATTAAAGGGGAAATTGTTGCTTTCTCGGTCCGAATTGCTCTCACTGCTGGTGGCTCCCATTAAAAACAATGTGAATATGTGTGGAGCCCAGCAACTCATGACGTCACGCGCACATACTTCCGGTAAAGGCAGGGCTTTTCTATTAGCGACCAAAAGTTGCAAATTTTATCGTCGATGTTCTTTACTAAATCCTTTCAGCAAAAATATGGCAATATCGTGAAATGAACAAGTATGACACATAGAATAGACCTGCTATTCCTGTTTAAATAAGAAAATCTAATTACAGTAGGCCTTTAATAAATTACACCATTTTTTTTTCAATATATATATTTTTTAATGACGAATAAAACAATTATATATATTGGTTTCTATTTTTTCTTTACTTTTTGACAAATATGCGTTTGAGCTTCAAATTGGATTTGGGAATAAAAATGGTCATCGTCATGAGATCTGGAGGTCGTGAGTTCAAACCTCGTCCAAGTCATACCAAAGACTAAAAAAATGGGACCCATTACCTCCCTGCTTGGCACTCAGCAGCAATGTTGGAATTGGGGGTTAAATCACCAAAATGATTCCAGAACGCCGCCACTGCTGCTGCTCACTGCTCCCCTCACTTTCTAGGGCAGGCCTGGGCAATTATTTTGACTCGGGGGGCCAAATTTAGAGACAACAATGTGTCTGGGGGACGGTATATCTATTTTTAGGAACACTAATACAAAAACTCACAATAATGTCGGATTGAATGCTAACAACATTATGGACAGACCGCCTTAAACTACGGAATGGAATTTAAAATTGTTTTACTAAATGAAACATCCAGAATATACATGAAAATAAAGAATGTGGGATCTGCAATAATAACTATGAAGGATAAAACACTGATTATTGACAACATACGAACATCACTTACCCTCTAGATCGACATATTTTACAATCAAGCGAAACGCAACAAAAATGGAACAAACACCGCGAAACATGAACGCGAAGGGTAAAAAAAAACAGAAAAAACACCTACAATCTGATACATCACTAAGCTTTAAAACTTTGTTTGAAAAAATCTCCTTGCGCGTCTGTCCCTGACACCCGCATTTCAGGCTGACACTCTGTGAAAACGCTCCCCACCCACACGCTGCCTGGTGTCTCGTCAAAGCTGCTGTGACTTACATCAGTGGTCCCCAACCACCGGGCCGCAGAAGATTTTTTTATTAAATTTTATTTAAAAAAATAAAAAATAAAAATTTTATTTTTTATTTTTTTATTAAATCAACATAAAAAACACAATATACACTTACAATTAGTGCACCAACCACAAAAACCTCCCTTTTTCATGACAAAAACGTCCCTTTTTCATGACAAAGAAAAAAAAAAAAAAAAAAAAGGATCCCCAAACCCAACCCACCCAAACCCCCCTACTCCCGCGGGACAAATTAATAAGCATTGACTGGTCCGCGGATACAAAAAGGTTGGGGACCACTGACTTAGATGACCATAGTCACTAATTAGATTACCATAGTAACTAATTAGATTACCATAGTAACTACTATATCATGTAAAACTGCAGATTCCAATTAATGAAATACTTTGTATAGTTCAAGACGTACGGTTATTAGAAAACATCACTGCACATCATAATGGCAGCTACACGTTCCATCTTAAAGGGGAACATTTTCACCAGACCTATGTAAGCGTCAATATATACCTTGATGGTGCAGAAAAAAGACCATATTTTTTTAACCGATTTCTGAACTCTAAATGGGTGAATTTTGGCGAATTAAACGCCATTCTGTTTATCGCTCATGTGGTGATGACGTCAGAATGTGACGTCTCCGAGGTAATACAGCCGCCATTTTCATTTTCAACACATTGTAAACATTGGGTCTCAGCTCTGTTATTTTCCGTTTTTTCGACTATTTTTTGGAACTTTGGAGACATCATGCCTCGTTGGTGTGTTGTCGGAGGGTGTAACAACACTAACAGGGAGGGATTCAAGTTGCACCACTGGCCCGAAGATGTGAAAGTGTCTCCCGCCAGACCCCCATTGAATGTGCCTTTACCGGCGATGAAAGACATGGCACAGAGATGTATGGATAACCTGCAGATGCATTTGCAACAATAAAGTCAACAAAATCACAAAGGTGAGTTATGTTGATGTTGACTTATGTGCTAATCAGACATATTTGGTTGCGGCGTGACTGCCAGCTAATCGATGCTAACATGCTACGCTAATCGACGCTAACATGTTATTTACCGGTGGTGCTAAAGCAGACATGGCACAGAGATGTATGGATAACCTGCAGATGCATTTGCAACGATAAAGTCAATGAAATCACAAGGGTGAGTTTTGTTGATGTTGACTGCCAGCTAATCGATGCTAACATGCTACGCTGATCGATGCTAACATGCAATTTACCGGCGGTGCTAAAGCAGACATGGCACATAGATGTATGGATAACCTGCAGATGCATTTGCAACTACTGTATATTAGGTTTCCTTCCACCCACATTTAACGCGAAAAAACACTTACCAATCAATCAATCAATCAATCAATGTTTACTTATATAGCCCTAAATCACTAGTGTCTCAAAGGGCTGCACAAACCACCACGACATCCTCGGTAGGCCCAAATAAGGGCAAGGAAAACTCACACCCAGTGGGACATTGGTGACAATAATGACCCAGTGGGACGTCGGTGACAATGATGACTATGAGAACCTTAGAGAGGAGGAAAGCAATGGATGTCGAGCGGATCTAACATGATACTGTGAAAGTTCAATCCACAATGGATCCAACACAGTCGCGAGAGTCCAGTCCAAAGAGGATCCAAGACACAGCAGCGAGAGTCCCGTTCACAGCGGAGCCAGCAGGAAACCATCCCAAGCGTAGGCGGACCAGCAGCGCAGAGATGTCCCCAGCCGATACACAGGCGAGCAGTACATGGCCACCGGATCGGACCGGACCCCCTCCACACGGGAGAGTGGGACATAGAAGAAAAAGAAAAGAAACGGCAGATCAACTGGTCTAAAAAGGGAGTCTATTTAAAGGCTAGGGTATACAAATGAGTTTTAACGTGAGACTTAAATGCTTCTACTGAGGTGGCATCGCGAACTGTTACCGGGAGGGCATTCCAGAGTACTGGAGCCCGAACGGAAAATGCTCTATAGCCCGCAGACTTTTTTTGGGCTTTGGGAATCACTAATAAGCCGGAGTCCTTTGAACGCAGATTTCTTGCCGGGACATATGGTACAATACAATCGGCAAGATAGGATGGAGCTAGACCGTGTAGTATTTTATACGTAAGTAGTAAAACCTTAAAGTCACATCTTAAGTGCACAGGAAGCCAGTGCAGGCGTAATGTGATCAAACTTTCTTGTTCTTGTCAAAAGTCTAGCAGCCGCATTTTGTACCAACTGTAATCTTTTAATGCTAGACATGGGGAGACCCGAAAATAATACGTTACAGTAGTCGAGGCGAGACGTAACAAACGCATGGATAATGATCTCAGCGTCTTTAGTGGACAGAATGGAGCGAATTTTAGCGATATTACGGAGATGAAAGAAGGCCGTTTTAGTAACGCTTTTAATGTGTGCCTCAAAGGAGAGAGTTGGGTCGAAGATAATACCCAGATTCTTTACCGTGTCGCCTTGTTTAATTGTTTGGTTGTCAAATGTTAGAGTTGTATTATTAAATAGAGTTCGGTGTCTAGCAGGACCGATAATCAGCATTTCCGTTTTTTTGGCGTTGAGTTGCAAAAAGTTAGCGGACATCCATTGTTTAATTTCATTAAGACACGCCTCCAGCTGACTACAATCCGGCGTGTTGGTCAGCTTTAGGGGCATGTAGAGTTGGGTGTCATCAGCATAACAGTGAAAGCTAATACCGTATTTGCGTATGATGTCACCTAGCGGCAGCATGTAGATGCTGAAGAGTGCAGGGCCAAATCGACGGACTTAAGTTGCTCCAGTGTCAAGAGATGCGAAAGTCCTGATCGTTTGGTCCGCACATTTTACCGGCGATGCTAACGCAGCTTTTCGGCCATGCTATGGCTATGAATAGCGTCAATAGCTATTCGCTCAATATCTTTAGTTTCTTCTTCAATACTTTCATACTCCAACCATCCATTTCAATACATGCGTAATCTGTTGAATCGCTTAAGCCGCTGAAATCCGAGTCTGAATCCGAGCTAATGATGCTATATCTTGCTGTGGTATCTGCCATTGTTTGTTTACACTGGCAGCACTGTATGACGTCACAGGGAAATGGACAGTTGCATCGCAAATAGCGTAAATCAAGTACTTTAAAGCTTTTTTTAGGGATATTCCGGGACCGGTGAAATTTTGAAAAAAAACTTTAAAAAATACAACAAGCCACAGTGGGAACTGATTTTTATTGTTTTTAACCCTTTTGAAATTGTGATAATGTTCCCCTTTAAAGATCTAAAAAAGATATTTGGGAATGTCCGGCGGGCCAGATTGAAAAGCTTAACGGGCCGCATTTGTCCCCCGGGCCTTAATTTGCCCAAGCCTGTCCCAGGGGGTGGAACAAGGGGACGGGTCAAATGCAGAGGGTAATTTCTCCACACCAGTGGTACTTCAACTTTAACTTTAAAAGTTGTCAGTACACCTTGTTTCTTGTATTAGTAGATGTGTTTATATTGGATGGTTTATTAATAAAACAATAGTAATTTCTCAATGAAGAATAATTTATTGATAAACCTAAACATGTTAGGGTGCATAAAATGAACAGTTAATAAATTACACCATTTAGTTTTTTTTTATGAATAAACTTTTTTAATGGACAATTAAAACATTTTATAAATGTTGGTTTCTATTTTTTCTTTACATTTTGACAATTTTTTGACAAATTTGGGAAAAAAAATGGTAGTTGTAAAAGTTAGTTTTGCACGTTGTTTCTTGTTTTAGTAGATATGTTTATATTGGATGGACTGGAAGTGACAGTTTATTTATAAAACAATAGTAATGGCTGACTCTTTATTGATAAACCTGACTATTATTGTGCTTTTAATCTCAAATTGGACCCGGGGAACAATATCATCATATGTGTGGTTTCTTAAATGTATTATTCACAGTGTGACCGTCGAAACAAGGTGAAACACCACCTAATATACCTACATTTGTCTGAAAAAAAAACTAAATATACTTTATATTCAATAAGACAATAGTGTAACTTTTTCTTTCACCGAGTACCACCTCAGAAAAAAAACACAATAATGACCAATATTGAAATACAGTATCGTAGTAAGACTAAGTATTCAATAAAAACAAGGCAAACGTTTTATTCAACAAGTATGCTTATATTTTTGGGCCACTAACATTACACACAGTTTAAACAGTCACACTGTGTTTGAATATTCAAACAAGTAAACCTTGCATGATGTTAAAATGTAATGTTAGCAATGGCAAAACTAAATCGGCCCTCGTGTGTGAATGTGTGTGAATGTTGTCTGTCTATCTGTGTTGGCCTTGCGATGAGGTGGCGACTTGTCCAGGGTGTACACCGCCTTCCGCCCTTGTGCACCGGGGATAGGCTCCATTCCCACCCCCACCCACCCTGCGACCCCGAAAGGGTCAAGCAGTAGAAATTGGAATGATGTATTCATACTTGCCAACCCTCCCGGATTTTCTGCGAGACTCCCGAAATTCAGCGCCTCTCCCGAAATTCAGGCGAAGCTGGAGGCCACGCCTCCAGCTCAATGCGGACCTGAGTGACCTGTACAAAGAGCGTGTCTGCCCAATGACGTTATAACTGTAAAATTATCGAGGGCGAGTTCTTGGTTTCTTATATGGGTTTATTGTTAGGCAGTTTCATTATCGTCCTCCCAGCGCGGTAAAACAACACACAACAACAACAGTCCGAATTCGTCTACTTAAAGCAGTTCGTCTGCCAAACAGCAATGTTGTGACACTCTTAAACAGGACAATACTGCCATCTAGAGTACATGCATATGGTTAGAAAAACAAGGATGGAATATTCAACCCTCAACTCAACAATGAGTAGATGAGTGTTATATGTGTGTAAATGCAGGGGCGCCACTAGGGATTTTGGGCCCCATGAAAAGAATCTTTACAAGGCCCCCTGTATTATAATTTCATCATCATTAGGGGCCTCTCTGGGCCCCTACAGTCCATCTCCTTTACCCCCCCTTTTCGGCGCCCCAGTGTAAATGTGTAAATAATTGAACATTGAAATTCAAGTATTTATATATATATATATATATATATATATATATATATATATATATATATATATATATATATATATATATATACATAGGGCTTCACGGTGGAAGAGGGGTTAGTGCGTCTGCCTCACAATAAGAAGTTCCTGCAGTCCTGGGTTCAAATCCAGGCTCGGGATCTTTCTGTGTGGAGTTTGCATGTTCTCCCCGTCACTGCGTGGGTTCCCTCCGGGTACTCCGGCTTCCTCCCACTTCCAAAGACATGCACCTGGGGATAGGTTGATTGGCAACAGTAAATTGGCCCTAGTGTGTGAATGTGAGTGTGAATGTTGTCCGTCTATCTGTGTTGGCCCTGCGATGAGGTGGCGACTTGTCCAGGGTGTACCCCGCCTTCCGCCCGATTGTAACTGAGATAGGCGCCAGCGCCCCCGCGACCCAAAAAGGGAATAAGCGGTAGAAAATTGATGGATGGATATATATATATTTTTTATTTTTTTATTTTTTTTTAAACCAGATGGAAAAATCACAAGGCCTCCTTTAGAAACTACACCTTGCGGAATTCTACAGAACTCAGCAAGCACATTTGGAACCTCAAAGACAATAATGTTGAATATTCAATAATATGGCAAATTCTCGCATCCAGCACACCTTACAACAGTGGTAATAAAAGATTTAACCTATGCTTAAAAGAGAAACTGTTTATTATATATCACCCAGACCTGTCATCAGTCAACAAGCGCAGTGAAATCATTTCAACAGGCCGTGCACCTCCTAGGTAACACATGAGCCAATCACCACGCCCCTACGTCTACCTGTACCTACCCACTCTGTGCCCTATATAAACCGTTGTATGTGAATGCTTCCATTAAAATCTCCTGATGATTGAGGGAACCCCTCATGAAACAGTTCTGTAGAGATGAAGTAGTCTTCAATCAATCAATCAATGTTTATTTATATAGCCCCAAATCACAAATGTCTCAAAGGACTGCACAAATCATTACGACTACAACATCCTCGGAAGAACCCACAAAAGGGCAAAGAAAAATCACACCCAGTGGGCAGGGAGAATTCACATCCAGTGGGAAGCCAGTGACAATGCTGACTATGAGAAACCTTGGAGAGGACCTCAGATGTGGGCAACCCCCCCCCCTCTAGGGGACCGAAAGCAATGGATGTCGAGCGGGTCTAACATGATGCTGTGAAAGTCTTGTGATTTTTCCCACACATACATATATCCATCCATCCATTTTCTACTGCTTATTTCCTTTCGGGGTCGCGGGGGACGCTGGCGCCTATCTCAGCTACAATCGGGCGGAAGGTGGGGTACACCCTGGACAAGTCGCCACCTCATCGCAGCACACACCTATATATACATATATATATATATATATATATATATATATATATATATACAGCTAGAATTCACTGAAAATCAAGTATTTCTTATATATACTTGAATTTCAGCCCCCCACCCCCACCTCTCGAAATCGGAGGTCTCAAGGTTGGCAAATATGGATGTATTTGCCATTTTGACTATTGAATTGACTATTGTATCAGACTGACTTATTTTGTATGTGGTTCCATAAAATAAAACATATATAACTTCAGCTAAGCAACTTTACTTTTGCTTTGAAAAAAAAAATGGAGTTGTCTTTCCAGTTTCCACCTCTGAATGCGAGCAGGCGAATAAAACAACCTCCTACTTACCGGGAAATCAGATGACTCGAATAAACGTTATCGCACCACACGCTTTCCGTAGTGATACTACGTTAAATTGCGGTCATAATCGTGTTTACGGCTGCTCTAAATAAATAAAATGGGGAGGTGAAACTTTTATAGGAGTTTTATCAACCCGGGAGGGGAAAAAGAAAATGGCGCATGCGCAGTGCAGGGCGCTCCAGAGCCTCCGCGATGACGTCACCCAATAACCGGAGAGAAACAAGCCTAGACACATTACTGCAGCTGACAGCTTTGGTCAGGAGGACAACAGCGGTATTTCATCACTGCGGCGCCCGAGTGGTGGTGACGATGACTCTGGAGGACGATCTCACGACCGCGGCCGCTCGGGGGGACACGGCCGAGGTGCAGCGACTCCTGCGGGCAGGGGCGGACGTCAACGCGGCCAACCGGCTGGGACACACCGCGCTGCAGGTCAGATTCTCCGCGTATCTAATCCCCATCTTCCAAATCGTCATCATAAACCATGATGGTCTTATTCAAAGAAAAATAAATAAAGAAAAAAACATATTTCTAAATTATTCTCTTAAACATGTTGATTTTTTATTTGGACCAAAAAAACAAAAAAAAAAGCTTGACCGGACTGCATTAAATAAACGCAACTTTTCGCGACCCCCAAAAGGGAATAAGCGGTAGGAAATGGATGGATGGATGGAACTTTTCAGGAGCCTGAAAAAGGCTGGGGCAATTTGGACAAAGATATAATATCATCCACAAATACATGTAAGGACCTTCATAAGTATGTTTTCCAATGCGGATTACTTCAAAAGTGGGTTGTTTACATACGGGATTATTTTAAAATCACCACCATTAAATAACCTATCACAGGGGTTAAAGAAAGGAAACTTAATAAATTACACTAGGAAGTTCTCAATAGACGAAAGCCAAGCTAAAAAGTAGGCTATAAATATTCCTTTTTTTTTTTTCATGTCAAATTACATCTGGAAATTAAAATGTCATGGTAAAATTGTTTTACGTGTGTGGTTTCTTGCTTTCAGGCAAGTTTAGGTATATCCTCAAAAAAGATTATATAATGGGCAAGATGTGGCCTACTTGGGTGTTCCTGTTTTTCTTTACTTTTTGACTAATATGTTTAATTTAATATGGACTTGTTGTAATATGGGATCATTTTTTAAATCACCACCATTAAATAATGTATCACAGGGGTTAAAAGAAAGGAAAATCAATACATTATACTAGGAAGTTCTCAATAGACGAGAGCCAAGCTAAAAAGTAGACTATAAATATTCCTTATTTCTTTTTTTTTTCATGTCAAATTACATCTGGAAATTAAAATGTTAAATTGTTTTACATGTGTGGTTTCTTGCTTTCAGACAAGTTTAGGTATATTAGATGAACATCTGAGTAATTCCTCAAAAAAGGTTGTATAATGGGCAAGATGTGGCCTACTTGGTTGTTCCTGTTTTTCTTTACTTTTTGACTATGTTCAATTTAAAATGGGCTTGTTGTAATATGGGACCATTTTTTTAAATCACCACCATTAAATAACCTATCATAGGGGTTAAAAAAAAAGGGAAATTAATACATTATACTAGGAAGTTCTCAATAGAGGAGAGCCAAGCTAAAAAGTAGAAGCCAGTGCTTTGCTACCCACTGTGACTGAAGTGTAGGATGGGGGATGGGATGGGGTGTTTTTATTTTACTTTTATTAATTATCAATCCCTATTTTTTTTATTATATGCAAATTGATAAATACATATAATAAAAAAAGAAAACTATACAAGTGAAAGTTTTAAAAAATGACACTAAGTCGCTGCCTTTTTTGTGGGGCAAATGTGAGTTTACCACAAATCGGACTTAAGAATAAAAAAATGGCCTTTGGAAAAGCGATCACGTGCACATTTCTTCTTTTTTATGAAAGTGATACATGTGTTGTTTTTTTATATATACAAATACGGTGCTTTTTAACTCAATTTGTCACTGCAAAACAATTTTATATATGTGTGATTTGGAGTTGTCAGACATGTTTAGGTGTTTAAAATGAACAGTTTATATATATATATATATATATATATATATATTTTTTTTTTTTTTTTTTAAATGGACAAGCAAAAAAATAGGTTCAATTTTTTCTTGGCTTTTTTACAAATTTGACACATTTTGGACAGATATGGGAATAAAAATGGTAATTGTAAAAGTTGTATGTGCACGTTGTTTCTTGTTGTATTGGATGGAATGGACTGGATGGAGCAAAAAAAAAAAGTTCTATTTTTTTCTTGACTTTTTCGCAAATTTGACACATTTGGGACGGATTTGGGAATAAAAATTATAATTGTAAAAGTTGTATGTGCATGTCGTTTCTTGTTTTAATAGATGTTGTATTGGATGGACTGGACTGGATGGAGCAAAAAAAAAAAAGTTCAATTTTTTTCTTGACTTTTTTTTTTACAAATTTGACACATTTTGGACAGATTTGGGAATAAAAATGGTAATTGTAAAAGTTGTATGTGCACGTTGTTGTTGTATTGGATGGACTGGATGGAGCAAAAAAAATAAGTTCTATTTTTTCTTGACTTTTATGCAAATTTGACATATTTTGGACGGATTTGGGGAAAAAATGGTAATTATAAAACTTGTATGTGCACGTCGTTTCTTGTTTTAATAGATGTTGTATTGGATGGACTAGAATGGATGGAGCAACAACAACAAAAGTTCTATTTTTTTTTCTTGAGTTTTTTTTTACAAATTTGACACATTTTGGACAGATTTGGGAATAAAAATGGTAATTGTAAAAGTTGTATGTGCACATCGTTTCTTGTTTTAGTAGATGTTGTATTGGATGGACTGGCGGTGACAGTTTATTAATAAAACTATAGTAATGTCTGACTCTTTATTGATAAACCTGACTATTATTGTGCTTTTAATCTCAAATTAGACCCAGCGAATAATATCGTAGTTTTATTAAATGTATTTATTACTGCATGACACGGGGAAATACCTCCTAATATACCTACATTTGTCTGAAATAAACTAAATATACATTAGTGCCTTTTGGAAAAATCGTTTTTTTTTGTTTTTGTTTGTTTAAGTAACGAATAAAATGTAAAAAAAAAAATTGCAAAAATAATTTTGCATTATAATTTATTGATATGATGAATGGGAAGTGATTTTAGTGCAACAACAATATTAAAACGTGATACTGAAATTACACGCCGCTCTTTGTCCCCACCCACGGTTGAAAGGCGATGATGATGGGCAGCACTCCCGTGGTGCGGCTCCTCCTGGACAGCGGCGCGGACCCCAACGTGGCGGACCCACGCACCGGGACCACGCCGCTGCACGACGCGGCCCGGACGGGCTTCGTGGACACGGCGAGGCTGCTGGTCAACTCCGGCGCGGACCCGCAGGCCAGGGACCGCATGAACTGTCGGCCCGTGGACGTGGTCCGGACGCACGGACACGCCGAACTCCTGGCTTACCTGGAGACTCTGTGAAGAGGAGGACTGAACCCGCCTTTTAATCTATTTTCTTTATTTATTAACGACTATTTTAAATTGGACGTGGCAAGGAAATTAAGTTTGGGGCAAAGCTCGGGTGGGACGTGGGGGGGGGGGGGGGGGGGGGTTGACTCAACGTCTCATTTTAATACGATAAGAATGCACTTTATCAGAATGCCAAAGGCATTTTTATTTTAACATTGTACTGATCTGCCCTGGATGTGACGTCACGTATATCATTATAATACACTTTAAAAACAACTATGACACCTTTTTTTAATTTTATTTGCAGTAAAAAAAAAATATGACGTTGAATATTTTAGGGTTATATTCATATATGCCTATAAGTGGAGATGGTGCACTATAGATCAGTGGTTCGCAAAGCATTTTTGCTGGGAAAAAAAAGAGATAAAGAAGTAAAATAAAGCACTATGTCATCAGTTTCTGATTTATTAAAGGCCTACTGAAACCCACTACTACCCACCACGCAGTCTGATAGTTTATATATCAATGATGAAATATTAACATTGCAACACATGCCAATACAGCCTTTTTAGTTTACTAAATTACAATTTTAAATTTCCCGGGAGTTTCGTCTTCGAAACGTCGTGTAATGATGACGTGTACGCAAAACGTCACGGGTTTTTAGGAAGTATGAGCGCTGCGCACACACACAGCTAAAAGTCGTCTGCTTTAACGGCATAATTACACAGTATTCTGGACATCTGTGTTGCTGAATCTTTTGCAATTTGTTCAATTAATATTGGAGAAGTCACAGTAGAAAGATGGAGATGGGAAGCTTTAGCCTTTAGTCACACAAACACACGGTAATTCCTTGTTTAAAATTCCTGGAGGTGAAACTTTCCTATGGATCAAGCGAACATGGATCCCTACCGAATGTCAACCAGCAGGTGTCGGTGAGAAAATTGTGGTTAAAATGTTGGTTCTTACCGGAGAAAAGCTGAGCTTGTGTCGTCCATAGCTGCCGTCGACTCCCCTGAGACACTGCCCGTCAAGACACCCGTGGACACACCCTTCCGACTATCAGGTACTCTTTAACTCACTAAAACACTAGCAACACAATTGAAAGATAAGGGATTTCCCAGAATCATCCTCGTAAATGTGTTTAAAAACATCAGAATCCGTCCCAATGCAATCGCGTTTTTTTGTTTTTTTTCTAGTCCGTCGCTTATCAATATCCTCAAACACAAAACTTTCATCCTCGCTCAAATTAATGGGGAAATTGCCGTTTTCTTGGTCCGAATAGCAATTTTTGTTGGAGGCTCCCATTAAAATCTATGTGAAGAGCCCCCACACTTGAGACGTCATCATCTGCTACTTCCGGTACAGGCAGGGCTTTTCTCTTAACACCGAAAGTTGCAAATTTTATCGTGGATGTTCTCTACTAAATCCTTTCAGCAAAAATATGGCAATATCGCGAAATGATCAAGTATGACACATAGAATGGACCTGCTATCCCCGTTTAAATAAGAGAATCTCATTTCAGTAGGCCTTTAAATTGTATAACAGTGACAAATATTGCTAATTTGTGGTGGCCTTTCTTGAACTATTTGGAAAAAAATATATTAAAAAAAAAACTAAAAAAATGTTGCAAAATAAACAAGTGATTCAATTATAAATACAGATTTCTACACATAGAAGTAATCATCAACTTAAAGTGCCCTCTTTGGGGATTGTAATAGAGATCCATCTGGATTCATGAAGTTAATTCTAAACATTTCTTCACAAAAAAGAAATCTTTAACATCAATATTTATGGAACATGTCCACAAAAAAATCTAGCTGTCAACACTGAATATCGCATTGTTGCATTTCTTTTCACAGTTTATGAACTTACATTCATATTTTGTTGAAGTATTATTCAATAAATATATTTATAAAGGATTTTTGAATTGTTGCTATTTTTAGAATATCTTACAAAAATCTCACGTACCTCTTGGCATACCTTCAAGTACCCCCAGGGGTACGTGTACCCCCATTTCAGAACCACTGGAATAGATAGTCAAAAGGAATAAGCACTGCAAAGCACAATTTTAGAATACACCAAAGTTACAGAGTAGGATATCCAATTCCTCTAAGGCAGGGGTCAGCCAATCCACGGCTCGTTGATCACTCTATTTGTGGCTCAGTTGCATAATTTCCGACCCACCCCATGCAGCAAGAAACGGCCACCACAAAATTATGATTCAAACAGTTGATACTGATGTTGTGGTGCTGGCTGTGGCAGAGGCTCAGACTCTACAACCAGAGGATGAGCTTTGGTTGGCTTTTGGTACTGGTAAGAATTTTCGATATTTGGCAGCCCATGAAATTGCAGCAGGGCTCGGGCCCGAGAAAGCATGTGCACTACCAGTGTTCCATGCATTGACGGGCTGTGACACTGTGTCAAGCTTTGTTGGCCATGGGAAAAAGACTGCATGGGCTGTATGGTCTGTGCTTCCAGAACTTACACATGCCCTGTTGAAAGTGTCTTCAGCCCCAGATGACATACCACAGGAGGTAATGGCCACAATTGAGAGGTTTGTTATCTTAGTCTATGACCGAACCAGCACAAGTACAGAAATCAATACGGCAAGGAGGAAGGCTGCCCTAGAAGAGCATGTTAAGAGAGCCCGTACACAAAAGAGGGCACGCGTAGGGTACAGTCCTGGTGTCAACACCAGAACTACCTTCACCCTGCAAATGAGGCTGGTCAAAGTCACCTGAGGGGGACTATGAATCCTTCTGGACATGCCTACCAGATGCAGGCCAGTCAAGTTATGAACTTGTCTCATGCAAATGCAATAAGGGTTGTGTTGGGCAGTGTAAGTGCAAAAAAATCCCACTTACAGTGCACAACCCTTTGTGTCTGTGAAGGCAAGTGTGACTAGTCTTCCCTGGTGATAGACCCTAGGTTTCCCTTGCTTAACATGAGTATTTTGAGATGGAAAGAAGATTCTTAGAAATTCCAAAGTTCCCAATTCAAATTCTGCATCAAGATAAATGTATAATTAAAGATAAAGATCATCCATATCTAACCAGTTGGCGGCCATTTTGAATTTTCAATGAAAATGTTCCACTATCCAAAAGACATTTACCAAGTAGTATGAATGGTAAATAAGTCCGAAATATCATATTAAATCCATCATTCATAAGAAAACAGTTGTTGCTGGCGGACATTTTGAAAAACGGCTACCATGGGCGCCATCTTGAAAAATTATGATGGCTCCACATCCAAATCTTTTGAGAATGCCTTTGGCTATAAGTGTACCAAATTTCATGCTTTTATCACCAAATGCACACTTTCTTTATATTTTGGAACTAACCTCTTGTACTACTTTGGCAAAAAACAACAACATATGTTTTGATTATACAGTTGACGTGTGCGTCAGAGACGTATTCGAAGGACGCTGCCTGGCCAAAATGTGCTGGTAAGTTGCGGGAATTGGTCCATAGAGGGACTTTTCAGTACAACTCATGCATTAATTGACCTCTAGCTTGCTTAAAAAATAAAAATAATTAGTTTTAACAATTTGTGAAGAGGGGCGGGAAAAATAAAATTCTGCTAAGGGCCCCAATTTAGCCATGGGCGGCCCTGGGGTGACGCACAGAAACAAAGAGCAAAGAAGGAGCCCTCAGTACCCGACCTGTTTTTTGTGCCTTTAAAAAAGAATTAGAACTCTACGTTAAAACACTCTCTACCTCTAACAAACAAAAAGCTGTGAAAACGATGATGCTGTGTTCCAAATTTAAATTATTTACTGTACTTATGTGAGCCTGTGGCTTTGCGCTTTGTTATGTATATATGTGTATGTATAAATTGCATTTTATTTAGGTTACTTCATTGAGTTTACAACCCCCTGGCGCTGTTTTGTACTATTTGTGTACTTATTTTGATTATTATTATTTCTCAATTGTTTGTAAATGTTGCAATTTATAAATAAAGGTTTATAAAATAAATTTAAAAAAGAGCTCCGCACCAGGTGCAGGCAAATAAACCCTCTAATTAACAAATATGGCAAAGGCGTGGAGCATCAGCGCTCAAACGCCAGAAAATGTGGAACGAAAGAAGATTTTTTTTTTTTAAAACTAGGAGAAAATTCCTGAAGGAATTGCGTGTGAATGGGTACTTCATGGAAATTTGGGAATTTTGGGAAGTGGGATTTAAAAAACAAATTATTAGGCGCATTAATGTCCTAAATAAGCTGAATGTGTTTGTTTTAGGATTGTTTAAATCAGGCAAGAAATGTTGAAGTAGTAAATGGTAGTAGGGAATTTTGAGAATTTTCTTTAACTTGGAAAAAGGGTAGTTTGAATTTCCAGAATGGTGCAATGTGTTAAAGGTAGAATGGTTAGAGAAGAATGTCGGAATTGTGGAAATGTTTCCAGTTCAAAAAACAACTTAGTTTTTTTTGTCCTGATTAAGAGAAATGATTTGACGGTGCAAAAGTTGAAATGCGTTAAAATGTGGAAGTAGTCGCCAGAAAAAAGGGTGGAAATAGGGCTTTTGGAAACCAGGAATTCTGGAAAATCCTATAATTTGTTTGTACCTGGAAAAAGGGAAGTTTGAATTGAATTGAATGGTGGAATATGTAGAAGGTGGAATAACTTGAATAGGTTGAAAAATGTGGAAATGGTGGAATTTTGAAAAATGGCCAATTCATTTTGAATGGGGAAAATGCAAAAAAAAATAAAAAGGAATTATGGAAAATCTGGGAATTTTTTTTTAGAATTGTTGGAGTACACAATTCCTGAACAGGCTCAATATTTTGAAGTTGGAACAGTTTGAATCAGATGAAAAATGTGGAAGTTGTTTAACTTTAGAGACTGTGTCATTGATTTCAATGGAAATTTCAGAGAAAAAAAAATGGGAATTTTGGAGAAAAGTGGGAATTTTTTTGAAAATGGTAAAAAACTTGGTCTGAATGAGTTGAAATGGTTGGTGTTGACATTTGTCCAATTGGTGGAGAAATGTTAAAGTAGTAACATGCTGAAATGAGAAAACTACGGAATTCCTGGAAATTCGGGAAATTCATTGAAGGTGGAATAGTTTGAATAGGTTGAAAAATGTGGAAATGGTGGAAGTTTGAAAAATGGCCAATTCATTTTGAATGGGAAAAATGTCCAGGAAAACCTGGAATTATGGGAATTTTTAGAATTTGTCAGGAGAAAGCCTGCGATTCTTGAATAGCCTGAACAGTTTGAAGTTGAAACGGTGTGAATCGGATCCAAATGTGGAAGGTAGAACGAGCCAAAGTCTGGAGAATAACAATAAGATTAGTAAATAGTTGAATTTTGGTGTAGAAAACCATATGTGCTAATGCTTTGGAGTATTCACACAATTAAATAAAATCATAACATGATGGATCAAGATGATATAAGATTTTGCACTAGCCTGATATACCTGTACATACTTTTATGTGACACTTCCAGTAACATCTGTTGTTACTTCCCTTTATGAGAACATCCTGTTCGCAGCCACGCAATGGAGACGTACACTTGATCAATTGTTCAAATCTTACTTTTATGATCTCGAAAATAGGAAGCCGCACGATGAAGAGGAATTTACATATAGTACATAATACATGCATCACACGCCTTCGTGAGTATTTGCTGTTCACTTCCTTGTTGGAGAAGAGCAAGTTGTGCAAAAAGTGTGCAATTAGAAGTTTACAGCATGTCCAATAAGGTCAGAAGAAAGGTTATAATAATGCATTTAGGCTATGTTCACACTGCAGGGTCGGATGGTCAATTCGGGGTTTTTTCACAAATCCAATCTTTTTACCCAGGAAGTGCAAGACATTAAAACTATGTTGAGAACTTTTTGAATTAGGTCCTGACATTGAGCAACTTAAACATAACGTTGGAACAACATGCTTTCTAAAGACATTTGATCAATGTTGGGATAGGTTTTGATGTTGATTTGAACATAGGATTTTGGTTATTTTCCGACCAGTATTCTACAACACAACATAGTGGAAACAAAATGGTTTTTGACAGCGTTTATTCATTGTGAGGTTGTAATGTACATTTGACCAGAGAATTTTGGTCCTTTCCCAACCAACAACGTGGATCCAACGTTAGACACCGACAATTTACAAATACAACTATTTTGCAATGTTGTTTGGAAGTCAGTTTTAAAGGACGTTCTGTCAATGTCTTTTGCCTACTGGGCAGTGGCTTTTCACATTACCAAAAAAAAAAAGCGATTTCAAATGTGAAAGCAATCTGACTCGCATGCAGACATTACGTCGCAGGCACTGCAGTGTTTACGGAACTAAACATGGCTTCAGTTCTCATCGGTCTCGGTAGTGGCGCATTTGTTGCAATTTTAAGGATTTTGTGAAATCAAAGTCAACATTTTCTGAACCAAATTATTGTTCGTAAAAGATAAAGAAGAAAGAGGACAATTATTTTGGCTCTGGCAGTTTTTACGGGATAATTTGCTGCATTGCTGCTTGAAGAGCTTGTCTGTGGGCGAGCAGTTGGACACAGAATTGGTGGAACTTTAACGCAAGTTCCTAAAACACATTATTTTCACCTGTTTTCTGCTCCGTTGTCAACTATTTGTAACCGTCTATTTTGGCAAATAATTATCACACTTATCTCTTTTGGTGTGATGAATGCGATCTGAACACAGAAGCGTTCACATTGAGGACACGTCGCATGTACACATACGAAAGAGGCCTCGGTCGGTTATGAAAAATTCGGAATTGTACTGTTCACACGGAAATGGAAAAAATCCGATACAGGTCGCCTGTGGTCAAAAAAAATCGGAATGGACCTGCAGTGTGAACCAGGACTTGTCCATCCCATCAGCCCACCCCAAAGATCAATTTTTTATGTAACATAATATGACAAAATAGGACCCGGAGATGGTATTACATTATTATGTTTTACAGTGCAATGATTGTTCTATAGTGAGCTGTTTTCCTTCCTTGCAATTATGCATGGCCAAAATGAAGAAATAAACTCGTTTTGTTCCTTAATTAGTAGCAACCAGAAAAAATATTCTTTAAGTATAATGCATACAAAAATAAAATTTCGTGAAAATGAACACGTTAATCTATTAAAAGTTTGTATGGTGAGAGGTAGCGTGGGAAAAGTCCTTAATCTCCTGGCGAGACATAAACAGGTGCTGGGCGAGTGTGACATGAAAAGACATGCAGGGGCATTTTTCTTGTGTGTTTTTTTTTTAGTCACCGATCAAACAAACCAAGAACTTGAGTGAGTGGTGTCCGAGATGCGCTCAGTGTTTGGGTAACATTACTGCCGACTGTGCCATCGCCTGCAGCAGAGCAAACAAATCGTTACATCATTTAAAGCAATTGATATAACAATATGGACAACTTATATAATTACATGGACACATTCTCAACTTGTAAATAATTGTGTGGTATTGATATTCTATTTGTTTCATATAATCAATGCTGCTAATTCTGAATTTGAATTTAGGAATCTATTTCCCTTTTTTCACTTAATTGTGTAGCCATCTTCACTAGCCACAATCTCATAGCTGTGTAATCTCATGAGGGCACAATGCAAGAGTTGTATTAGAAATTGTGCCTCTTCAAAAGAGAATTGTTATGTTTTCCCACCCTGTATTCCATCCATCCATCCATTTTTTACCGGGAGGTGCTGTAACCTATCTCGGCTGCATTCGGGCTGCAAGTACACACCGGTATGTTTATTATTGTGGTCATATTTTGGAGGCGGTGAACAACTGTTCGGCACCATGCTGACAGCTGGTTTTATTTATATTAGAACATGATTATACCGGTAAAGGCAGATTTGATTTTGTATTATGTCTCATTAGACTTTGCAGATGTACCCAATGTGGTGGACAGTGACAGTTGCAATTGGACGAGTTCAGTTTTGACATATGGAGCAGTAAGAACTAGAGATGTTCCGATCCATCGGGCCACCAATCAATATCGGTTGATTTTCGTGATGTACGTTATCGCCATTGCCGATTAATGCTGCTTTTTAAGACACGATCCACTCTGCCTGACACTGTATACATTTGTAGTCCTCCGGTTGACAAGCTATCAGCTGATTATGTGTCTCCATACAAAGTGTGGAGCCAAACTTGCCAACCCTCCCGATTTTCAGTGCCCCTCCCGAAAATCTCCCGGGCAACCATTCTACCGAATTTCTCCCGATTTCCACCCGAATAACAATATCGGGGGCCTGCCTTAAAGGCACTGCCTTTAGCGTCCTCTCTCACCTGAAAAGGAGACTATTATATATGTCTCTGTTATCCATAGGTTTATCTTTAACCCATAAAGTAGTCAGGGGTAGAGCTATTTCTCACCGTGTGTTTATTACAGCCGGCAGATTACTACACTGACACAATACATCCGGATTCCCATCATGCATTGCTTCAAAACTACAGCAAGTAGTAAAGTCCAAAAAACATAACAGACACGAAGCAGTAGAACGAAGAAGAGACATGGCGACGACGAGTAAGAAGAAGTACGCTTGTAAATTCCAAAATGAATGGACAAAATAATTTCAGTTAATCCAGGACAGCTTGAAGGGGAAGGGGTTTGCTGCCTGCAAATTTTGTAGATCAGACTTGTCCATTAAACATGGTGGCCGAACAGATATACTCATTCATGAACAGATTTTATATATATATATATATATATATATATATATATATATATATATATATATATAATAAATACCTGAGAATACATACACCCCCCCCCCCTCCATTCCTGAATTCGGAGGTGTCAAAGTTGGCAAGTATGTGTGGAGCCGCTTCCCTAAACTAACAATGATCACCTCCATTCTGTCCAAGAAACATGATTTCTTAGTATCTTAAATATCACTATCAAGTATCATTACCACTAGAGGACAGTCTCGGCCAGAACACGACAAGTAAGAGAATAAATTGATACATAAATTGGTGGCGTCGATGGAAAGGGTAACATCAGTATGATCGCTACTAGAGAGGTTAATTCGATGTTTATATTTTCTCAAAAATATTTTTTGCTGTTGTCGTTTCTGTTAATGTTTCAAATTCCGGGAGTGATTCCTTTGATGCATTAAAATAACATTTGGAGATAAAAAAAAACTGAATGATTTAAACAAGAAGTGGATAGTACACTGCAAAAACTGAAATCTAAGTAAAATGAAATATCTCAAATAAGGGTGATATTTGCTCATTTTTGTTCTGATAAGTTAATTCTTCTCACTAAACAGATTTTATGTTAGTGATTTACTTGTTTTAAGGGTTTTGGTCCAAAATTATCTCAGTAAGATATTACAGCTTGTTGCTGAGATTTTATGACCTATATTGAGTAAAAGATGCTTGAAACTAGAATATCAAGTGTTGCAAAGCTGTGTCATCAACACTCAAGTATAAAACTACTTTTTGAAAGTAATAATTTTCAAAAAGGTCTCATTTGTTTTTCTACCAAGAAAAGTTATTTGTGAGAATATACTTATTTTAAGATATTTTTGGGTTCATTGATGATAGCTAATTTTACTTGTTTTGAAAAGTTCTGACAAGCCGAATTTTCTTGTTATTGGCAGATATTTTTGCCTACGGTAGTTCAAATCAAATAAAAAAACTAAAATAATTTTTGTATTTTTTTTTTCTTGTTTTTGAACAACCGTGTAACGTTTTTGTTTTTGTTTAGTTATTGTGTACTATTGGCTTTGTTTTGCTTAAAATATTTTTTGTAATTAAGGAAAATAAGGACCTAGTTTAAATCGTGACCTGCTATTTTTAAACCGTCAACAGTCACCATAAATGTTGAAAAATTTACAGTTAATACACGTATGTGATCGGCATCGGCTGATCTCACTCATGCATGTTCGGAATCGGAAGCATAAAACCCTGATGGGAACATCCCTACGCAGCACTGATATAACATGAAACACACTAGATAATTACAGAATACAACATGTTAATTTAACAGGTGTAACTGGACGACAGTGACTTACTTTCAAGGAGGCTATGGTCTGAGTCCAGTCCAACTGACTGATCTGAGGTATTGCAGTCAGCAGGAGGCTGCTGGCTTTGTTGGCATTCTCCTTCATGGTCTTCATCACGTTGTCCACGGAGACCTGAGGAGGGGGGAGGCGTAACTTACAGTGAGTAAATAATCACACTTACAAAGGATGCTCAGGTGTAGAGGTGCAGTCAGGACTTCATCCAAGTTTGGGTAAATGCTATGCAAATTCTAACTCCAGGTGGACCTTTATTGAAAAGGAGCAATGAAGCTCAACATACAAAGTTATGGTCACATGGTCTTTGACTGAAGACGGCACATTCAAACAATCTGAAAAGAGGCCTCCTCATGGCCTAAAATCTTTAAAGCAGATGTGAACATTTCTGAGCTGTTCAATTAAATAGGGGGCCACAGGAGGTCCCCTGTGACCAACATGTTTAACCTTTATTTCTAATTAAAAAAAAGAACACATTCCAGTAGTAAATAGAAAATTGTAATATTCAATACTTTTATTTATTTTAGTATTAATTTCTAAATTAAATGTAAATTATATTTATGTTTACTTCACATTTAAATCAAATTTTAATGTATTTATTTTTTCTAAATGATTTGAGTTATTAACTCACAAACTGTAAAAGCAAATCTGGTGCAAGAATTCAACATCTGTATTTGTTAAATAAGTAAAAAATAGCTAACTACAAAACAATTAAACTTTAAGATTGCCTTTAGTTTACATGACAGGTTGTGGATAATTAGAATTTCGGTAAATGGAGAGGGAATATTGATGTACGAGAGGATATCAAAATGGACGCCTTTTTTTTTCTTTTCTTTTTTTTTTTTACATTAACAGTAATGTAACAAATAGTGAGGTATTATATTATTGGAACCCCTCTGATTAATCCCATTCCTGAAGTTTGGTTAACTGCGAGAAATTACTAATTGGCATTATTTCAATTAACTTTAAAAAAAAAAAAAAAAAAAAAGAAAAAAAGGGACAGTATTTAAAAAATATATATAATTTAGGAAATAAAATTAAAACAAAGAAAAAAAGCAAAGATGAGTAATGTGGCTGAGGTGGCGACTTGTCCAAGGTGTAGCCCACCTTCCGCCCGATTGTAGCTGAGATAGGCACCAGCGCCCCCCACGACCCCAAAGGGAATAAGCGGTAGAAAATGGATGGATGGAGTAATGTGGCAAAAAAATAAATTTTAATACTAATTAATAATAAACTTTGTTATCTATACACAAAGCAGTCATAAGTTTTTCTTTAAATGTATACAAAATAAAAAAAATAAAAATGGCTGTTGTGGACACGCCTGCCACAGAAAATTCTAAATGCGCCATTCCATTCTTTTTATTTTTAAAACCACTTTTGGCTGTCGAATAAAATAAGTTTTCCCCCGCTAAAAAGACAATACTCACAACAAGCGATAGAAGTTGAATTAATCCTATTCAAGGTAGGGCTGGGCGGTATATCGATATATCGCAGGTTTGTCTCTGTGCGATATAGAAAATGACTATATTGTAATATTAGAGTAGACGTTCTTACGCAGTTGTTTTTAGCTGCAGGCATTACACTACAGGCTCTCCTCGCTCTTTCCTGTCTCCTTCTCACAGACAAGCAGGCGCACATTCTTACATACGTCACATACGTATACGCCCTCGCCCAGCAGAGAGGTAGCGGCGTGGCTAACGTTAGCTGTGATGCTAGCGGGTTGTTGCAGGAGAAAGAAGGTGCGAATCTGGTAACAAATGAAGGAAGAATTATTTACCAAGAAAAACAGCACGGAGTCCATCGTCTGGCGGTGGTTCGGCTTCAAGCGGGAATATGTCGAATAGACAACTTTAATTTGTCATGTGTGGGGCACAAGCGTTGCTACCAAAAGTAGCATTACTGCTAATATGTAGCATAATTTGAAAAGTCACCTGCTAATAACTTTAATAGATACAGTTATGGTAAATTGACTTAGTTGTGATTTCCTTCTCTGCATGACAGTTTAAAAGTAGCATATATTAGTGCAATATGAACAAGAATGTTTTAATGTAGACACATAGAATCACCATACTGCTGCGATTATATGTATCAGGTGTTCATTCAAGGCTAAGGCAAAATACAGAGAAATATATCGTATATCGCGATATGGCCTAAAAATATCGCGGTATTAAAGAAAGGCAATATCGCTCAGCCCTAATTCAAGGTCAAACTATCATCATCAACTCCTAATTATAATAAAAACTGTACAGGCAATATTTCCATATATTGTTAATTGTCATGATGAAGTGTAAGAAAATTAATCAACCACTATATATTTTGAGCTTACATTATTAGTTGTGTAACATTTATTGACGAGTCAAAAGCATTTGGGAAACTGGAAAGAGAAGAAGCTTGAGCTTTTTTGTTGTTGTTGTTTTCCTTTCAACACTCATAAGTGAAAATAAACGTTGACAGACTAGAAAACTTTAGTTTGCGTTTGTCTTGTTTTGCTGAAGTTTGTGCATGTTGTTGAACTTCCTGCAGTCTTCAGCAGCGAATGAGGTCATAAGTTTTATGAGTGCGATGATTACGGCCGAGGCGTGTGTCGAGCATCAGTGCACTGATGGCTTCCGAGTGAGATTACGCACGCCCGTGTCTGTGTGTGTGTGTGTGTGTGTGTGTGTGTGTGTGTGTGTGTGTGCCAAGTTACACAGTGGAAGTGCCACATGTGGGTGAGCAGCTGCCTTTGTCATCGATCCAACGCTGACTACTCCTCATCCGTTAACTTCCTGCAGCGCTGACCTCTCACTACCCCCCCCCCCCCCCCTCCCTCCCTCCATTTGCAGAGTGCTTACCACATCCTTCCGCCTTCTCTCTCCGGCTCCACAACAACTACCTCCTGACACACCCCCCCAAACCCCGCCAGCCTCCGGTGGAAGCTCTGCCCGAGGAGGCTGACTCACAAGTGAGTCATCGGCTTCACTGTCTTTTCATCCTGGCAAACGGCGAATGAAGCAAAACCATTGATTGTCGCCACACAAACAAAAGCTATGAAACGTGAAAGAAGCTCACAGTATGCGCGCACTATTGCTAAAATTAAGTAATGGTCAAATTTTAATCATTGGTATTGGAGATACATTATACAGTGGGGCAAAAAAGTATTTAGTCAGCCACCGATTGTGCAAGTTCTCCCACTTAAAATGATGACAGAGGTCTGTAATTTTTATCATAGGTACACTTCAACTGTGAGAGACAGAATGTGAAGAAAAAAAAATCCAGGAATTCACATTGTAGGATTTTTAAAAAATGTTTTTGTAAATTATGGTGGAAAATAAGTATTTGGTCAACCATTCAAAGCTCTCACTGATGGAAGGAGGTTTTGGCTCAAAATCTCACGATACATGGCCCCATTCATTCTTTCCTTAACACGGATCAATCGTCCTGTCCCCTTAGCAGAAAAACAGCCCCAAAGCATGATGTTTCCACCCCCATGCTTCACAGTAGGTATGGTGTTCTTGGGATGTAACTTAGTATTCTTCTTCTACCAACCACGACGAGTTGAGTTCATACCAAAAAGTTCTATTTTGATTTCATCTGACCACATGACATTCTCCCAATCCTCTGCTATATCATCCATTTATCAATTTTGGTATAAACTCAACTCGTCGTGTTTGGAAGAAGAAGAATACTGAGTTGCATCCCAAGAACACCACACCTACTGTGAAGCATGGGGGTGGAAACATCATGCTTTGGGGCTGTTTTTATGCTAAGGGGACAGGACGATTGATCCGTGTTAAAGAAAGAATGAATGGGGCCATGTATCGTGAGATTTTGGGCCAAAACCTCCTTCCATCAGTGAGAGCTTTGAATGGTTGACCAAATACTTATTTTCCACCATAATTTACAAATACATTTTTTTAAATTCCTACAATGTGAATTCCTGGATTTTTTTTTCTTCACATTCTGTCTCTCACAGTTGAAGTGTACCTATGATGAAAATTACAGACCTATGTCATCATTTTAAGTGGGAAAACTTGCACAATCGGTGGCTGACTAAATACTTGTTTGTCCTACTGTATATTATTTGGTATATTAATTGTAATAAAACCTTTTCAAAACAGGTTACAGGTGACAAAAACTCCTGTTGGCTGCGGACATACGACTTATACGCACAATGTTGGCCTAAAAAAAAAAAACATTTTTATTTACTTTTTAATTACAAAAATGTACAGAATGGAAATCAACCTAATAAAAGAAAATGGAGCAACTCCGACTCAATCCCAGCCGTACAATACTTAGGATGAAAATGTACAAGGCACTTGAGAAGACATACTACAAATACATTTGTAGTATGGGCATTACACTACATGCGTTTCCCACTCTTTCTTCTCTCACCTTTTTAGAGACACAAACAAGTGCACCTTCTTACAAAAGTCACGCGTGCAACGTTACACGCCCTCCTCGAGCAAAGAGGTAGCTACATGGGTAACATTAGCTGTGATGTTAACGGTGCGTTGCGAGTGGTAATACGAGAGAGAGAAGGTGCGAATCTGGTAACAAATGAAGGAAGAATTAATGCCCAAGAAAAACAGCACAGGGTCCATCGTCTGGCGGGGGTTTGGCTTCAGAAGGGAATAAGTTGAACAATTATACGGCAAAAGCATTGCTACAAGAAGTAGCAGCATTGCTATTTGATTTCCTATTATACAGCTCATTTTTATTTGACAGTTATTGAAATATTTTGTGTGACATCATGCCCAAAAGTGCACTTTATTTGTTTTAAACTATTGTAATGGCGTTCTGTACAAAAAGTGCACTTTAATTCAGTGTTTTTTTGATATGTCATCTTAGTGACATCATGCACAAAAGTGCACTCATAGCTTGTTTTAAAATGTCTCTGACAATCTTGCACTTTCTGTTTTGAAATGACATGAATGTTTGTGCCACTGCTTAATAAGTGTTTAATAAATACAGTTTTGCTAAATTGACTTAGTTGTGATTTCCCTCTCTGCATGAAAGTTTAAAGGCCTACTGAAACCCACTAATACCGACCACGCAGTCTGGTAGTTTATAAATCAATGATGAAATCTTAACATTGCAACACATGCCAATACGGCCGGTTTAGTTTACTAAATTGCAATTTTAAATTCCCCGCAAAGTATCCTGTTGAAAATGTTGCGGAATGATGACGCGTATGATGACGCGTGCGCGTGGTGTCACTGGTTGTAGCGGACATGTTCTTCCAGCCTGATCCAAGCTATAAGTAGTCTGCTTTAATCGCATAATTACACAGTATTCTGGAAACCTGTGTTGCTGAATCTTTTGCAATTTGTTCAATTAATAATGGAGAAATCAAAGAAGAAAGATGTAGGTGAGAAGCGGTGTATTGCAGCTGCCTTTAGCAACACAAACAGAGCCGGTGTTTCCTTGTTTACATTCCCGAAGGTGAAGCTTTACTATGGAAAAGAGCGGTCAAGCGAACATGGTTCCCGACCACATGTCAACCGGCAGGTTTCGGTGAGAAAATTGTGCTACTAAGTCGGCTCTTACCGTAGACATGAGCAGAGCTTGCGTCCTCCTGCAGCTGCGAACTATTACCTCCTCCCACCGGAGACACTGGCGGTCACCACACCCGTGGCCACACCCCTCCGACTTTCAGGTACCATAAAATCTCACTAAAACACTAGTAACACAATAAGCAGATAAGGGATTTTCCAGAATTATCCTAGTAAATGTGTCTAATAACACCTGAATCGCTCCCACTGCCCTCGCCTTTTTTTTTTTTTTTTTTTTTCCCCTAGTCCTTCACTCTCACTCTCCTCATCCACAAATCTTTCATCCTCGCTCAAATTAATGGGGAAATCGTCGCTTTCTTGGTCAGAATCGCTCTCGCTGCTGGTGGCTATGATTGTAAACGATGTGAGGAGCTCTACAACCAGTGACGTCACGCGCACATCGTCTGCTACTTCCGGTACAGGCAAGGCTTTTTATTAGCGACCAAAAGTTGCGAACTTTATCGTCGATTTTCTCTACTAAATCCTTTCAGCAAAAATATGGCAATATCGCAAAATGATCAAGTATAACACATAGAATGGACCTGCTATCCACGTTTAAATAAGAAAATCTCATTCAGTAGGCCTTTAAAATAAGCATATAATATTGCAGTATGAAGAAGAATGTTTAAATGTAGACACACAGAATCATCATACTGGTGTGATTATATGCATAAGGTGTTCATTCAAGGCAAAGGCAAAATATCGCAATATATATCGTGTATCGTGACATGGCCCTAAAATATCGAGATATTAATAAAAAGGCCATATCGCCCAGCCTTAAAGGCAATCCTAAAGATTGAAGATACCAAAAAATTGTAAAAGCAACATTATGACTAGTTATAACTTCAATAATAGTTGTTTAATGTTTTTAATCCAAAAAATGGTTCTTAAATAAAAACTATAACTAAAAAACAATTGCAAACAAAAAATAAAAAACTATTTATAATTTTTTTTTTAAACCGATTCTCAAAAATTGTGAATCGATTTACAATCATAATAAATAAAAATTGCGATTTGAAATGTTAACTGATTTTTTTGAGCACTCCTAATAATTGGGTATTATGAGTAGGCCAAAAGTTAGTAACAAAAATATGTTTGGTGCTACAAAGACTTGCATCGTGAAAAAAACAAGGCGGCGCCGCCTGCTTTTAGATATTTACTAAGAGAACAGTTGTTTCGAAACATAAAAAAAAACCTGGCAAAGACTGCTCCCACAATGTATTTAAGAAATAAATCTAGTCAGTCAAGTTTGCAACAAACAAAGCGTGGGAAAATGTATGTCATTCTTTTCAAAACAAAAAGTGAAAGTACCAAAACTATACTGCCAGAAGCAGCAACTTCAATAAACACCACCAGACAAACACAAGCAATAAAGACAATCACACACCGCCTCCTCATACTCCTTTCCCACTCTTTCTTCTCTCACCTTTTTGGAGACACAAACAAGCGCACCTTCTTACAAAAGTCACGCGTGCAACGTTACACGCCCTCCTCGAGCAGAGAGGTAGCTACATGGGTAACATTAGCTGTGATGTTAACGGTGCGTTGCGAGTGGTAATACGAGAGAGAGAAGGTGCGAATCTGGTAACAAATGAAGGAAGAATTAATGCCCAAGAAAAACAGCACAGGGTCCATCGTCTGGCGGGGGTTTGGCTTCAGAAGGGAAAAAGTTGAACAATTATAAGGCAAAAGCATTGCTACAAGAAGTAGCAGCACTGCTATTTGATTACCTATTATACAGCTCATTTTTATTTGACAGTTATTGAAATATTTTGTGTGACATCATGACTAAAAATGCACTTTATTTGTTTTAAACTATTGTAATGGTGTTCTGTTTATTGAAGTTGCTGCCAGAAGCAGCAACTTCAATAAACACCACCAGACAAACACAAGCAATAAAGACAATCACTCACCGCCTCCTCATGCTCCTTCCAGCAGTCGTAGTCCGTTGCCATGGCGATGCTGGCGTAGCACAAGCCGGCCTCCTTGGCCAGGACTACCTCTGGCACCGTGGTCATGTTGATGACGTCGGCGCCCCACTGGCGAAACATCAGGCTCTCGGCCCGCGAGGAGAAGCGGGATCCCTCGATGCTCAGCATGGTCCCCTTCACGTGGCATTTGACGCCCAACCCCCGCGCGACCTCCAGCAGCACCTGTAGATATCGGGCAAGGGCGGTCAGTGTCATGTTGGCCTTTTTATTTTTTTGTTTTTTTCAAACAGGGCACATTAGCTCACCTCTCGGGTCCTATTACAGAAAGGCTCAGCCATTGGGATGTGACACACACCTGGAGGACTCGTCGGCTGACCATCGTAAAACGTCTGCGCTCTCTTGGTCGTCCTAAAACCAAAGAAAGTTAGACCAACGTCTTTCAAAAATGGCCAATAACATTCCGGACAACTCAGTTTGCAGCAGTTTGGGAGTAGAAGGGTCATGCGACAACTGTACACAAAAACCCAACTCTGTGGGAATGTGAGCATTAAACAAGACGCACATGTAGAAACGTTGTTATGAGCGCTCTACTAAGTATGATGAAGTGAAAATAAAAGCATGCCTGTGTGACACAATTACATATAAAAGGCTGATAAATTTGTCACGAGGCCATAAAAAAATGGTCCGGAAGGAAGGAACCACAGAACATAATCATTGTTAAGTGATGAGTAAAGATGTTTTGCTGTGCTACACGTTTAAACAAGATTAGGCGTTTACCCAGCTCACATTTTGGAGCTTGTGGACTTTGTGTGGTCACGTGGAAAAGATCAGTGTTTTCGTGCTACGCTTTTACATACATTACAGGCTTTACAATAAAAAAATATATGTATATAAAATATATAATAATGTAATATTGTAAAATAACTAACTTTGAAAAATAAGCTCAATTTTTAAATGGAAAAAGTTCAGTGATCAAACATCGTTGCCTTTCAGTTTAAAACCTGTGTGCACCATAAGAGTCTAAACCGGACATTACTTGTGTTCCTGATGTGATATCATTTTCAGTTTAAAGATTAGTGGTCTGAAATTTCCACAGGTTTTCCCTCCCCCACAGAATTGCATTATGTTTTTGATTGCAATGTTGTTAGAATAGAATTTAAAAAATTAAGTATACACACTTTGACTCCGATTATAAATGCCATTTTTTAACAGACAGGTGTATTACTACGCTTTTTCTGTGAAAATCAAAATGACGCTCATTTTAGCCGTTTCAAAAACAAGAAAATATCGTTTTGGTGTAATTGCAGCTTTTAACTACCAGATGACACCAGAAATCTATGAGCACAATTGCCAGAGCTTTGATTAGCGTGAATGAGATAAATGACCATTACACTGCTGAAATGCAATAAAAATATTTTTGGTAGGTTATATATATATAACATGGCAGATATAGGTAAAATACTTGTGTGAAGTCAATAAACTCAACCAAGTCCTGCTTTCTTTTTCTCTCATTCTAGTCCAGTAGCTACTGTAAAAATATATTTTTGTCCACTGTATCAGAATCAATGTCATGAATTTAGTGACCAATTCAATGCTTTAATTTCAAAAACTCAAAGATTCCACTTTGCAACTTATTCATATAAATATTGCATATTTTGTCATTATAAAAAAACTTATTTTTTCCAAAAAGGCCATTAAATAGATAAACACACACACACACACACACGGACACAAACAATTTGGATCCTAAGAGTAAGTGTAAATAGTCAATATTAAACTTGCATAAGGGTTGAGGATGTACTTCACACACGTCTAAAAAGGTAAGCTGAGAAAAGTGAGACAAACAGAAAAACGTTTAAAGAACTATCTCATAGTAACGTTCCAACCCTTCGTCATTAAGCCTCAGGCAGAATGAATACCACTTCAAGGATCCCACACCACAGGTGTGACTGAAAGGGGATGGTTCAAATGCAGAGGTTGATTTCACCCCACCTGTGTGTGCTTGACAATCATTGGTTCTTTAACTTTTAAGAAACACAGGAACGTAAAAACCAATCACAACCACTGTGGGAAAAAAATGTACCAAATACCATTTTGAGTTCTTCCAGGCTTTTTTTTTTTCACTTTCTGGAGAATTCTTTCACACGGTGACGTGATTCGTGTCAGTGAGACGTGTGGGAAAACACCTGCATTTTTACACAGCTCCGCAGCAGTATTTAACCTAAGTTCGACGTGTTTTCCTCTATTTGAAATGGTGAAAACAACAATAAACCCAGCCTATCTGACATCTACGCCACACAGCTGCAGTGCAAGCCGAGCTCAGTGGCCTAGTGGTTCGAGTGTCCGCCCTGAGATCGGTAGGTTGTGAGTTCATACCAAAAACTATAAAAATGGAACCCAATACCTCCCTGCTTGGCACTCAGCATCAAGGGTTGGAATTGGGGGTTAAATCACCAAAATGATTCTTGGGCGCGGCAACCGCTGCTGCTCACTGCTCCCCTCGCTTCCCAGAGGGTTAACAATGGGATGGGTCAAATGCAGAGGACAAATTTCCCTACACCTAGTGTGTGTGTGTGACAATCATTGGTACTTTAACTTTAACTCTATTATTCATCACTGCACCCATCATCCTTTACGCAGTGAATTCAAGCTCCTTCGCTCTGGTCGGCGGTTCATTGCTCCTAATTTGTAGGACTAAACGATATAAGAATATTTTTGTACCTGCTGCAATCACACGCTTAAGTAAGGCTATCACATGGTGATTTTATTTATTAATTATGCCAAAGCATTTTAATCACAATGATTGATTTGGTTTATTAGTGTTGGGACATAATTAAGATAATGAAGGATAAAGTGATTAAGAAATGTTTATGCTTAGAATAGGCCGTGCAACTAATCACAATTGGAATTGTGTCCAAGTTCAAGCACATTCTTGATACTGTTGATGTGGCTTCTTTGCCGAGGTCCGAAGGACAACACCAGATATGAAGTTGGGATTCCAGGAAGGTGAAGGCAGAGGAAGATTCCATGCCTGGAAGCAGACACCTCATTGCATATTCACACATAGTGATATGAAATGTAAGAGCGCGAGGGGGAGGGCGCGTCCGGACAGCCCTGTGTAAGTCGCTGTGTCGAATGAAACTAGGGACAGACAGCGCTCAGACAAATTGTATTAGAATTGTATCCAATAGGGAATAAATACGTCTGATTTTAAGTGTATGCATCGTGTCCTCTTTAAACATCTTCAGGCTCCAGATTAAAAAAATACGACGACATTAAGTATTATATATTTTTTTAATTTTCCTGAGGGAACTCTCCTGAAGGAATCAATGCAGTACTATCCATCTATCATTCTATCTGTTGGATTGTTCTACAGTGTGCCTGTAAACCGTATTTTTCGGACTATAAGTCGCAGTTTTTTTTTCATAATTTGGCCAGGAGTGCGACTTTATGTTTTATATGATTTGTGTTTGCTTACTTCATTTTGTCTTGACGCGCAATTACAAATATCAGCACAACAATTGTACCATTAAAGAAACCTTGAACTTTGAAACGGTGAGCTAACTACACAGAAACTCACTTTAGTTTTCAATTACAACATCGTTTCGGAATAGGCGCTCAAACAAAGTCCCGGTGGGCATGTTAAGGTTACAATAATTGAGATTTGTACTGATGGTATAACAATCAGTCAGGGGGGAAAAAAAACACAAAAATGAACAAATGTGGACTTTAACCAGTCTACCTGGTTAAAGGTAGAGGACAGGGGGACGGCATGGTGCGGTTGGGAGAATGGCCGTGCCAGCACCCTGAGGGTTCCTGGTTCAATCCACACCGTCTACCAACCTTGTCACATCTGTTGTGTCCTTGAGCAAGACACTTCACCCTTGCTCCTGATGGAGCATGTGCAGGGATGGGAAAGAAGATCTACAAAATGAGCGGAACATTTTTAAATCCTAAAACACCGCTTTGCGGAAGGCCGCATAGCGGCCGCACCCGAGTTCACTCGCCTGCTAGCGGGCTCTGGGGGCATGCATGCCCCCCCAGAAAATTTTTGAAATCTATGTTAGTTTAGGATGCATTTACTGCTATTTTGAGTCAAAATCTAACAATATTCTCCTGACCAAAATTTTGCATTTATTAGCAAATATTTTCATAAAAATGTATCATGTGATGAAATTTATGTATACAAGTTTACACATATATCAAATTCTTGCACACTTTTGGATTATAGACAGAAATAGGCCTACAAATGGATTAACCAGAATTCAAAATATAAAAATTTTGAAATACATGAGATCGTGTATTGTACCTCTGAATGGACTCGTCCATCGTAGATTGGTGTGAGAGGAGGCTTCGATAGTTGATTTGAGGCTGCATTTGTGACGATGTTTGACTTCAGCTTGAAGGCAGATCCCAGTGAAAAATTACTCCTCCGTAAACTCACTTTACTTAGATGCCTTGCCGATTTCGCGTGGTCAAAGGGTGCCACCTTTCCCCGAGATCCATAGTTCACAATGTCCTTGCAATATAAGCACTGAGTATGTCCTGGTTCATCGCACTTTGCAATGAAATCGCTGATCAGTTTGTCTACTTGTACGATATTGTTGTTAAGCTTCACCTTCAGCTTGATAGATATATCGAGCCATGGCCAGTTCCACTTGTTTCTCACGCCCTTATCGATATCTTTTGCTAATGAAGCATTCCTATCTTGAATAAGCTTAACCATGTCTGAAACTGTTTTGTCAATAAAGAAACGTGTTAATTGAGAGCTACTGTGTTTTCTTTCCAGATTAGTTGCCGATAAACACAACCAATATAAACAGAATTCGAGTTCAGAAACGCTCACTATAATTGAGGATCAGAGACTACATACAGTCGGCAAACGACGCGTGCAGACTCCTATAACAGGCAATGTCATTAGTTGATGTCGTCAGCTGATAGTAGAGCTAGCCAATCTGGTGCCTTCACACATTGGCATTATATTATATAAATGACCCTGGCGGCGCCAAAATCGGCGGAATTCCGCGGATCCGCGGAAAATTCCCATCCCTGCATGTGTGAATGAGTGAATGTGGAAATAGTGTCAAAAGTGCTTTGAGTACTTTGAAGGTAGAAAAGCGCTATACAAGCAAAACCCATTTACCTGTCAATGAACTGATCTATGATGACAATATCCCCGGGTTGGATCTCCTCTCGCAGCGAGCCGCACGCCGTGGTGGCAAGCAGATGTGTGCAGCCCTCCTCTCTCAGCGCCCAGATGTTGGCCTGGTAGTTGATGTTGGATGGCATTATGGTGTGCTGCCTTCCATGTCTAAAATAGGCATTTAAATACTTTAATTTACGTTACATGGCCGTAAACACAACATTGTCACTGGAGCAGTGGTTCTTAACCTGGGTTCGATCGAACCCTAGGGGTTCGGCGAGTCAAACCCCTGAGGCTGACGGAGCCTCTGCAAGACACACCCGACTCATCGTATGAATAAAAAATTCTCCCCATCGGCTTTATGGATACGGCAACAGCAGAAGTCAGACTGATTTGGATGTGTGTAATTTGTTGTGAGTTTATGCACTGTTGGTTTTGTTCTTTGAACAAGGTAATGTTGATGTACGGTTAATTTTTCGCACGTGTAAAAAAACAAATTTGTCTTGAATTAAAAAATGTTTTTTTTTTATTTTTCACTGAAGAAGGGTTCGGTGAACGCGCATATGAATCTGGTGGGATTCGGTATCTCAAACAATGTTAAAGGCCTACTGAAATGAGATTTTCTTATTTAAACGGGGATAGCAGGGGATAGCAGGTCCATTCTATGTGTCATACTTGATCATTTCGTGATATTGCCATATTTTTGCTGAAAAGATTTAGTAAAGAATATCCACGATAAAGATCGCAACTTTCAGTGCTAAGACAAAAGCGTCGCAAGTGTGAGGGCTCCTCACATAATCACATTGTTTATAATGGGAGCCTCCAACAAAAAGGGCTAGTCGGACCAAGAAAACGACAATTTCCCCATTATTTGAGCGAGGATGAAAGATTCGTGTTTGAGGATATTGATAGCGACGGACTAGAAAAAAAAACAACAACAAAAAAAAACGCGATTGCATTGGGACGGATTCCGATGTTTTTAGACACATTTACTAGGATAATTCTGGGAAATCTCTTATCTTTCTATTGTGTTGCTAGTGTTTTAGTGAGTTAAATAGTACCTGATAGTCGGAGGTGTACGTCCACGGGTGTCTTAAGGCGCAGTGTCTCAGGGGAGTCGACGGCAAATACGGACTGGGCAAGCTCAGCTTTTCTCCGGTAAGAAGCGACTTTTTAACCACAATTTTCTCAACGAAACCTGCTGGTTGACATTCCGTCGTGTTTCATGTTCTCTTGACCGCGCTCTGATCCATAGTAAATTTTCACCTCCAGGATTTTTAAACAAGGAATCACCATGTGTTTGTGTGGCTAAAGGATAAAGCTTCCCAACTCCATCTTGCTACTTTGACTTCTCCAATATTAATTGAACAAATTGCAAAAGATTCAGCAACACAGTTCTCCAAAATACTGTGTAATTATGTCGTTAAAGCAGACAATTTTTAGCTGAGTATGTGCGTAGCGCTCATACTTCCTAAAAACCCGTGACGTCTTGCGTACACGTCATCATTACACAACGTTTTCAAGACGAAATTCCTGGGAAATTTAAAATTGCAATTTAGCAAACTAAAAAGGCAGTATTGGCATCTGTTGCAATGTTATTATTTCATCATTGATATATAAACTATCAGACTGCGTGGTGGGTAGTAGTGGGTTTCAGTAGGCCTTTAAGAACCACTGCACAGGAGGTAGGGAATAGGTCATCATGAAGTTTCAGAAAAAGCCACTAGATGGTGGTATTAAGACTTATTTAAATGCTGTTCTCTTACCTTGCAAGAAGCACGCATTCTACATTTTTTATTTTCCCCAATATCAAGGCGTCTGATGGCTGTCCAGATGAAACAGAAAGCACAGCTTATAAACGAGGAGCAAATGTCTGCAAAAACATGACGTAACCACCCAACTGACCTTTCCATAAGGCGTGTCGACGTAACGCTCGGTTCTTCCTTCCAATATGTCAGGGTCATCAAGCCCTGAGCCACCGATTATTCCAATCTACAAAAAAAAAATACAAACAAAACCAGTTCTCTTGGAAAAGAAACTCTTGACATGTATCCCATATAGGCAAGTTTGTGCGGACGTTTTCCTGTTCGGCTCATTGTTTTACTTTGAAAGATTGGCGTGACGTGTTGGACCACCCGGAAGTATCCTCGAGCAGCCATACGGAGTGCTATCATGCTATGCTAACAATGACACGTATATCATTTTATTTAAAATGTAACTTAACTGAGCAAATGCCTGAATTAAAATTGAGATTTAATAAATGGGCCCTAGTGTGTGAATGTTGTCTATCTATCTAGGTGGGCGACTTGTCCGGGGTGTACACCGCCTTCCGCCCGTGTGCAGCTGAGACAGGCTCCAGCACCCCCCGCCGCCCTGAAAGGGTCAAGCGGTAGATAATGGATGGATTTAAACACGTCCTATTTCTTGGTCGCTTAGACACGTACGTTCAGCGTCATAGTTAGCTAGCCTGCCTATGCCGACCAGCACGTTGAACACTTCACCGGGTGACTGACTAGCGAGTGACAACACTAACACAATTTAGCTTGTTTTTCTTACCTTAATGGTTGCAGGGGAAGACATGGTACAATTCCTTGGAAATAAGAATATATCACACTGCGTGGGAAACAAATTAAGCCACACGCTTCCGCAATTTTTGTGACTGGGAGAAGACCACCGACATTTATCTTCCTGGGTATGAGGGTCCCTTTCAAAATAAAAGGCACGGAAAGAAAGTCGCATGTTTTCTGTTTTAATCACCAACTAATGCAGTGGTTCTTAACCTTGGTTCGATCGAACCTTAGGGGTTCGGTGAGTCGGCCTCAGGGGTTCAGCGGACCTGACTCGTCCATACTTGGCAACCTTGAGACCCTCCGAATTCGGAAAGGGGGGGGGGGGGTGGGGGGGGGGGGGGGGGGGGGTATGAAATGGGCGGAAGTTAGTGCTGCAAGGGATCCTGGGTATTTGTTCTGTTGTGTTACGGTGAGGATGTTCTCACGAAATGTGTTTGTCATTCTTGTTTGGTGTGGGTTCACAGTGTGGTGCCTATTTGTAACAATATTCACAGTGTGGTGCGTATTTGTAACAATGTTAAAGGCGTACTGAAACCCCACTACTACCCACAACGCAGTCTGATAGTTTATATATATATATCTCAATGATGAAATATTAGCATTGCAACACATGCCAATTCGGCCTTTTTAGTTTACTAAATTGCAATTTTAAATTTCCCCGGGACTTTTTTCTTGAAAATGTTGTGTAATGATGACGTGTACGCGTGACGTCACAGGTTTTTAGGAAGTATGAGCGCTGCGCACACACACAGCTAAAAGTCGTCTGCTTTAACGGCATAATTACACAGTATTTTGGAGATCTGTGTTGCTGAATTTTTTGCAATTTGTTCAATTAATATTGGAGAAGTCACAGTAGAAAGATGGAGTCGGGAAGCTCTAGCCTTTAGCCACACAAACACACGGTGATTCCTTGTTTAAAATTCCCGGAGGTGAAGCTTTCCTATGGATCAGAGCGCGGTCAAGCGAACATGGTTCCCGACCGAATGTCAACCAGCAGGTTTCGGTGAAAAAATTGTAGTTAAAAAGTTGCCACTTACCGGATATCAACTGAGCTTGTGCCGTCTGTATAGCTGACGTCGACTCCCCTGAGACATTGACGTCAACACACCCGTGGACGTACACTTCGGACTATCAGGTACTGTTAAACTCACTAAAACACTAGCAACACAATAGAAAGATAAGGGATTTCCCAGAATTATCCTAGTAAATGTGTCTATAAACATCAGAATCCGTCTAAATGCAATCACGTTTTTTTTTTTTTTTTCTAGTCCGTCGCTATCAATATCCTCAAACACAAATCTTTCATCCTCGCTCAAATCAATGGGGCAATTGTTGTTTTCTTGGTCCGAATAGCACTTTTTGTTGGAGGCTCCCATTAAAAACAATGCGAATATGTGAGGAGCCATCAACATGTGACGTCATCGTCTGCGACTTCCGATAGAGGCAGGGCTTTTCTCCAGTTGCGAACTTTATCATGGATGTTCTCTACTAAATCCTGTCAGCAAAAATATGGCAATATCGCGAAATGATCAAGTATGACACATAGAATGGACCTGCTATCCCCGTTTAAATAAGAAAATCTAATTTCAGTAGGCCTTTAAAGTTGTTTATTTGGCCACCCTCAGTGTGACCTGTATGGCTCTTGACCAAGTATGCATTGTAAAAGCCACATAAATTATGTAAATGCGCCGACACGCCGTCTGTACGGAGGAAAATCGGACGTGATGACAGGTTGTAGAGGACGCTAAAGGAGAATGGTTGCCCCGGGAGATTTCCGGGAGGGGCACTGGAATTCGGGAGTCTCCCGGAAAAAATCAGGAGGGTTGGCAAGTATTGACTCATCGTGTAAATAAAACCTTCTCCATATCGGTGTATCGTGGATATGACAACTGCAGAAGTCACACTAATTTGCAGGTGTGTAATTTGTTGTGAGTTAATGCACGGTTCATTTTGTACAACAGGAAAAAAATATATATATAACTTTGTCATGAATTTGAAAAAAAAAAATTTCAAAAAAGGGTTCGGTGAATGCGCGTATGAAACTCGTGGAGTTCGAAACCTCCAACAAGGTTAAGAACCACTGAACTAATGATAAATAAAAACATTGAAAATGTGTTCCAGACTGGATCGGATTCTATCCAGAAGTGGATGAGCAATGATTCAACTGTGATTATGGAAGCAGCTGACAATAGACACTAAAATAAGATTTAATACAAATATTCTTGCTGTTCCAAGTGCAACAGATGAACATCGTCATGTGGCATAGGGGACTTAACAGGACAAAAAATCACTGTAAATAATCCCTGAGTGTGCCTTAAGTAAACACATTTCAAAAACGACTTTTAAGAACAATATCCCCATGTGTCCTTGTTTATAATGAAGTTGCTAAATAGTCCATGTTGGTGATGATCGGAAGCAGTAAAATTAAAAATACTGCAGTTAAAAGCTTTGTCGGCATATCAAGTCAGCACTGGATAATTGGAGTCCATTGTCTGGCCAGTGACGTTGTTGACAGGTGTTAAGTCTCTGCTGGAGGTGTTAACGTGATCGCTGTCGCTGTTGATGGTGATAAAAGACGAGCGTTTCTCCACACGCTCGCTGCTCTTGTGCCTTCTACTCTTCTTCTTGTGCTTCTTCTTCTTCTTGTGACGCCTGCTCCGGTGGGAAGCACTTGTCTCATTGTCGAGCTCCACTTTCGGACTACTGTTCTCCTCTTCCCTGGTCTTATCTTTGCTTTCACAAGTGTCGTCGTCTTTGGGATGGTCCTCCAAATGTCGCAGTTTGTACTTTCTCTTGCCACCAGGCTTGTCGTGATGCGATCTCTTCAAGAACGTTGACGGCGAGCGACTGCTGGAATAAGTCCTAGACCGAGACTTCCTTCTGTCTCGTCGCCTTGAGTCTCTGCTTCGACTCCTTGAGCGAGTGTGTCGATACGAAAGCTTTCGGCTACTGCGAAAGTAGGATTCTTTCCTTTGATATTTACTGTCATCATTTGTGTGGTGAGATTCTCTGCTGCTAGAGTATGAATATTCTCTACTGTGACAGGTAACTGAGCTCCTGCTGTGACATCTGTGCTCTCGGCTTGACTTCTTCCTCTTGTGCGAGCTGCGTTTCTGGCTTGATCGGTCACGACGGCCTCGGTCTTTACTTTCCAATTGGCTGGATGTGTTGTGTCGGCCAGAGTTAAGTGTACCAGATCTTTTCTGCGGTTCAGGAGGCTCTTCTTTAATGTTGTCACTGATAGACTCTGAATCGGAGGAGAGGTGCACCAGCTCAGGAGTTCTATCAACATTGGGCTTCACATAACCTACAATGAGACAATCGTCGCTGTCCGAAGACAAACTATCCTCAACTTGAATTTGGGTCGATTTGGTTTGATCAGCTGGAGAATCCGCCAACTCTTGCGCTCCTTCCTCAACGCTGCTATCTGAATCAGAGTTCTGGACCGACTCCCTTTCTGCCCTGCTTTGCTCTGCCGTGGTGGAGTACGACGGCCCGGGCGTCTCATCGTCCCACAGGGAGAGGCTCAGATTGGACGTGTTGTATCCTGGCGTTCGAGGGGGTTCTAAGTGCACAGAGCTTCCCTCATCCTCAGAGATGGCTATTACAGATGAGGTAGAGCTGCTGTCTGAATTAGAGGAGTGGGTCGAGCCGTCATACACGGCGTGCTGATCGTAGGCTTCCATGTTGAAAGGGGACTTTGCAAAGCTAATGAACTCGTGCAGGAAATGTTCCGTGCGGCCCTGAAGAAATGGTCGAAGCTCCTCCTGGATGGCTCCGTCTTCCACATCGACACGTGTGATGCGTGACATGATTATGTGCTGCACTATGTTAACCAGGGAGCCGTGAGCTCCATAGAGCACCACCAGCTCTCGTTTAAGCCACGGGATGAGTCTGTGTAGACAGGCAGGATTCTTGCGATAGAACTCAGCTGAAGTGTCCCGGCAGCGACCGCCATCACGGACGTTGCGAACCCTCAGCCCCTGTCGGTAGAGATCCCGCCTGAAGTTGATCATTTCTTGCTCTCTGATGTTGTGCAGCGTCCTGCCTTCGCTTGCGGCTTTCCTCCTGGCCGCCATCGACATCTTAACGCGCCTCATGAAGCGAGTCTCACGCTGCTGGGGAGGATTTGCTGACGATTCAAATAGGACGCCGTTGTCTGGCGGGGTGGAGGTCCGTCCCCATTGTTGTCGTTGCACTCCAGTAAGAGTAGTGCGGTACCTAAAGCGCACCCCACCAAACATCCCAAAGGATCCATTCGTCACTGGCTTCAGGTCATATTGTTTAAAGTCCTGCTCCGATTTGATACTGTGATATATTGAATTAAACGGCTGCTTGCATAAAGGGCACTCGGCCTTGTTCTTAGACCACTCATGGATGCAGCGAAAACAGAACTTGTGAAGGCAGATGTCCAGATAGGAAATGTTGTTAAATAGGTCCAAGCAGATAGGACACTTTGAGTCGGGCGACACCTCGGCAGATTGGGTTTCTGGTGTTTTCCTCCTGTTCCTCTTCTGATTCTGCTGAAGGGCGATCTTTATGGCCGACATGACCTAGAACAAAAAAAGTGGTTATAATTCTCACTATTTGGATATTTTACCATGAGATTCTCAGCATTAGTTTAAATTGTGTAGCTGAATGGAAACATGTTTATTAGGTCCATTGGAGATATTTGCTCGTCCAAGATCATCTAAATGACAGGAGGGCTCTGCTGTTTTTAAGACCTGGTCGAAGATCCTCGCTATACAACATGTATAACTAATATTCTGAAGAACCTACTGCAATAAATTTTAGTAAGTTATCCTCTACATTATAGATGAGTTTTGCAGTTTTGACATTAGTCTAAGATTTTATTTAGGGGTGTCAAGACTAAATCGCACAGGCGACCAAAATTTGAAACACACTTTAGATCAGGTATGATTGAACCGTTTATTTACCTAGTGTTTTGGAAATAACAACTCTAATTAACCCTCAAAATGTGGTAAATGTTTATATTCTAAAATGGACCAGATCATAAAATTATATGCAAGTAATATTTGAAAACACTATGTACTTCTGGTGCAAACTCGGATCTAACCATATAAGGTGTATTACTTTATGTATACTATGATTAATGCTATTTTTTATTTTAAATAGGTCACCAAGTTGTCTCAAGATTGTATTTATATATAAAATAATTAAACAGTGAGGGTACTACGATGGTCGTACTGAGAAATTTCTGGAATCTTCCCCCTTTCAGAACTCTACATTGTGTATTAGAGTCGTAGTAGTAGTAATCCATCCATCCATCCATTTTTTACCGCTTGTCCCTTTTGGGGTCGCGGGGGGTGCTGGAGCCTATCTCAGCTACAATCGGGTGGAAGGCGGCGTATGTACCGAACTGTGCAATCTACTAATAAAAGTATCAATCAATCAATTAACATCACTATTAACACTTATTTGTTGTACAGACAAAAGTAAGGAAACTAACGTTACAAATCTTACACTTTTATACCTTGATGTAGCAGGCCTTTTAAAAATGAAGGTCAAATAATATTTGTTTATAGTAATAATACAAAAGTAAGGAAACTAACGTTACAAACTTCTATCCGTGCATTTTTCTACGGCTTACACTTTCGGGGTCGCACGTCGCTTTCATAACTTCTTCGTTTGACTGCATTAACGTATTTAAAAAAAAAAAAAAAAAGGATTTGAATGTGTACGTACAAGGGCCTTGTATGTACACATCTTAAGTCTATGCATCTTAGGTATCTTAGGCATTGTGATGTTTAAAAACACGTGACGCGATGGATGATTTGAGGACAATCCAAAAACCTACTTGTAATCATTACACTATTGGCTAAGTTTTATATTCATAAATATAAGTTTCTCAATACCCAACCTGTTTTTTTTGCCTTTAAAAAAGATTTACAACTCTAGATTACAACACTCTACCCTAACAACCGAAAAGCTGCGAAAACGATGATGCTGTGTTCCAAATTTAAGTTATTTACTGAAATTGAGAGCCTATGGCTTTGCACTTTGATTGGTACACACACATACATACATACATACATACATACATACACATATATATATATATATATATATATATATATATATATATATATATATATATATATATATATATATATATATATATATATATATATATATATATATATCCATCAATTTCCATCCATCCATTTTCTACCGCTTATTCCCTTTGGGGTCGCTGGTGCCTATCTCAGCTACAATCGGGCGGAAGGCGTGGTATACCCTGGACAAGTCGCCACCTCATCACAGGGGCAACACTGATAGACAGACAACACTCACACACTAGGGCCAATTTAGTGTTGCCAATCAACTTATCCCCAAGTGCATTGGAGGTGGGAGGAAGCCGGAACCCACGCAGTCACGGGGAGAACATGCAAACTCCACAAAGGAAGATCCTGAGCCCGGGATTGAACTCATGACTTTCGCATTATGAGGCACATGCACTAACCCCTGTTCCACCGAGCTGCAAGTAGTAATCCATCCATCCATTTTCTACCGCTTGTACCTTTCAGGGTCGCTGGAGTCTATTTCAGTAATAGTGTAGTTAAACAAAGTCAATTACATTTGTATTTCTTGGTTTGGTGTTTCTGATGTAAGACCTAATTGCACTGTTCTTCCATACATCCACACCCAACCTATGTATTTATTAAAGTGGGTTCTTTTTGTGTTAGATTATTATTGTCTGTAATTAGCCCTAGTGTGTGAATGTGAGTGTGAATGTTGTCTATCTGTGTTGGCCCTGCGATGGGGTAGCGACTTGCCAATGGTGTACCCCGCCTTCCGCCTGATTGTAGCTGAGATAGGCGCCAGCGCCCCCCATGACCCCAAAAGGGAGTAAACGGTAGGAAATGGATGGATGGCATTATTGTCTGTGGTTGTATACCATATATTATGACATGACGGATAGCAACTTTTTGAGCTTCACTCCTTCTGCTCACGGACAGCAACAAATGCTATATGTAACTGTGAATGCTATTTAAAGGCAAACGTTAAAAATAAGTGCATTGAGAGTCGATAATGTTTGAAACAAGACTTGCTCGGTTAGCTCGCCGGCTACGGCTAGCTGGGTGACGTCGAATGCTAACTAGCTAGCTCGGCTAAGATTTGAACGAGTAGTTACGTTTGCCATTAAATAAAGCATATTTACCTCTGATTTTAACTCGCCACCGTAGATTGACGATCAGTTGGTGTTTTCGTCAGTCACAATCGTACTTGTACAAATATATGAGACATTCCAGTACTCTTTACAAGCCACGAATGTATCTCAGCGTTATCATATCCGACCATACACTGCCACAGTACATTTCATAATTCGTCGTCTACTTCCGATTTTCGCAATAAAAGCGCAAGACTTCCGGTCTCGGAAAATAGAAAATTAACTGGGGAACGTGTAATGTACACGAATATAAAAAATAACTACTAAGGCTTTTTCGAGTCCATTATTATTTCAATAATTGTAATAGTAATAATAATTTACCTTTCTATGCTTTGCTCTGTTGTTAAAGGCCTACTGAAATGACATTTTCTTATTTAAACCGGGATAGCAGGTCCATTCTATGTGTCATACTTGATCATTTCGCGATATTGCCATATTTTTTCTGAAAGGATTTAGTAGAGAACATCGACAATAAAGACTGCAACTTTTGGTCGCTAATAAAAAAGCCTTGCCTGTACCGGAAGTAGCAGACGATGTGCGCGTGACGTCATGGGTTGTAGAACTCCTCACATTCGCACATTGTTTACAATCATGGCCACCAGCAGCCAGAGCAATTCGGACTGAGAAAGCGACAATTTCCCCATTAATTTGAGTGAGGATGAAAGATTTGTGGGTAAGGATAGTAAGAGTGAGGGACTATTAAAAATAAAAAAAGACCAGGGCAGTGGGAGCGATTTAGATGTTATTAGACACATTTACCAGGATAATTCTGGAAAATCCCTTATCTGCTTATTGTGTTACTATCAATCAATCAATCAATGTTTACTTATATAGCCCTAAATCACTAGTGTCTCAAAGGGCTGCACAAACCACAACACAAACCACTACGACATCCTCGGTAGGCCAACATAAGGGCAAGAAAAACTCACACCCAGTGGGACGTCGGTGACAATGATGACTATGAGAACCTTGGAGAGGACGAAAGCAATGGATGTCGAGCAGGTCTAACATGATACTGTGAAAGTTCAATCCATAATGGATCCAACACAGCAGCGAGAGTTCCGTTCACAGCGGAGCCAGCAGGAAACCATCCCAAGCAGAGGCGGATCGGCAGCGCAGGGATGTCCCAAGCCGATTCACAGGCAAGCGGTCCATCCTGGGTCCCGACTCTGGACAGCCAGTACGTCATCCATAGCCACCGGATCGGACCGGACTCCCTGCACAAGGCAGAGTGGGACATAGGAGAAAAAGAAAATAAACGGCAGATCAACTGGTCTAAAAAGGGAGTCTATTTAAAGGCTAGAGTATACAAATGAGTTTTAAGGTGAGATAATGCTTCTACTGAGGAGGCATCTCGAACTGTTACCGGGAGGGCATTCCAGAGTACTGGAGCCCGAAATGAAAACGCTCTAAAGCCCGCAGACTTTTTTTGGGCTTTGGGAATCACTAATAAGCCGGAGTCCTTTGAACACAGATTTCTTGCCGGGACATATGGTACAATACAATCGGCAAAATAGGCTGGAGCTAGACCTTGTAGTATTTTATTCGTAAGTAGTAAAACCTTAAAGTCACATCTTAAGTACTAGTGTTTTAGTGAGATTATATAGCCATACCTGAAAGTCGGAGGGGTGTGGTGACAGGCAGTGTCTCTGAGGGAAGCCACGGAGGAGCCAAGAAAGTCGCAGCTGCCTCTCTGCAGGAGGAACAACACAAGCTCCGCTCATGTCTACGGTAAGAGCAGACTTATTACCACAATTTTCTCACCGAAACTTGCCGGTTGACATGTGGTAGTGAACCATGTTCGCTTGACCGCTCTGTTCCATATTAAAGCTTCCCCGTCATCTTAAGGGAATGTAAACAAAGAAACACCGGCTGTGTTTGTGTTGCTACAGCCGGCCGCAATACGATGCTTTCCACCAACATCTTTCTTCTTTGTAGTCTCCATTATTAATTGAACAAATTGCAAAAGATTCAGCAACACAGACGTCCAGAATACTATGTAATTATGCGATAAAAACAGACTACTTTTAGCCGTGATCGGTGCTGGAAGAACATGTCCGCTACCACCAGTGACGTCACGTGCAAGCGTCATCATACGGGTCATCATTCCGCAACGTTTTCAACAGGATACTTCACAGAAAATTAAAAATTGCAATTTAGTAAACTAAACCGGCTGTATTGGCATGTGTTGCAATGTCAAGATTTCATCATTGATATATAAACTATCAGACTGCGTGGTCAGTAGTAGTGGGTTTCAGTAGGCCTTTAAATATGGTGCCTACTTCTGCAGCAACAGTTAATGCATTAAAAGGAGTCATATAGTTAAGTTAAAGTACACACTAGATGTGGTGAAATTTGTCCTCTGCATTTGACCCATCCCCTTGTTGACCCCCTGGGAGGTGAGGGGAGCAGTGAGCAGCAGCGGCACCCTGCCCAGGAATAATTTTTGGTTATTCAACCCCCAATTCCAACCCTTGATACCAAGGGAGGTAATGGGTCCCATTTTTATAGTCTTTGGTATGACTCGGCTGATCTCAGGGCGGACACTAACCACAAGGCCACTGAGCAGGTATTTGACACCTGGTATTCCCAGGCGGTCTTCCATCCAAGTACTAACCAGGCACAACGCTGCTTATCTTCCGAGATCGGGCATGTTCAGGGTAGTATGTCCGTAAGCCATACTACCCTGAACACATATAGGCGGTTGTATTTACATGTTCTCCCCGCCAGCTAAGTTGTAGTTTTTAGCACTACTTTATCAAGTCTACTGACAAGATATAGGTTAGAAGTATACGTACTTTGTATTAGAAGTGGCAACAGTTGAGGATGCATGTGCATGTATGAGCCAGACTGCCCCACAACTGGAGGATTGCAAAAACGTGGGTTATTGAATTGACTACAGTGGCCGTCTCGCACAAAACACTTAGGGTAAATGTTTACCATATATGGAGATATCTGCTAATGTCACAATTGGGAAAAATGTCACTAATGGGGCAAATTCCAAACAGCTCGTTTGGGAGAAGTGTGAAGGCAGGCAATATTTTATCAACACCAAGCCTTTACGGTTTGATTTAAAATTTTAGGAATTTATGCAGATCCCAAATACACAAAAACAGGTAACAGTAGGAAAGAAAAGTTGGTTTTGCGTAATAGAAAATATTAAGAAAAAGCAAAATAGTGAATCAAGTAGAGACAATACTTTGTGGAAAAAAAATGTGATTGAAATTCTTGAGTTATATTTACAACAACTTCAAGAAACAGACTCATACAAAAACGAGAAATACTAATATTTTTCTTTTATTGGCATATTCACAGTTTTTTTACAACAGATATCATGATATTTCCATGTCAGTGATGACCATGGCTTTCAGGGAGGTCTGGAACAACTTCGCCCGTCTCCAGGATCACGTCACCCTAAACACACAAATACATACATTAGGAGTTTTACAGGTATCAAACTTTGTAACAAGTAACAACCAAACTGTATTTTTTTTATAAAGAATGCTTCCCGACTAAATGGGGCTTGGCATCAACCACTACATTTCCATGCACTAAATTGGCTGATTTCGCGAATAGTTCTTTTTTGTTGTATTTTTTTCTTTAAGCATGGATAAATGTATTGCTTTTCCGGTTGACTATGACATCCCACCAGCATCTGCGGATCAAAACAAGTAAACAGCCTCGCTCTGTTGTATTTCATGTACGCTGTAATTTTGGCACATATTATAAATATTACATCTAATGACTAAGCTGATGTTGAATAGCTGACAGCATCAAGAAATGATCTTGGATTCCGTTACGAACATGACACTACTACCAAGAATGCAAAGAAAGACTGGCAGGGGAGTTGTTTCAAATACATTTTTGGGATGGAGAATCATAGAAACAAAACTTTCAAACGTCTAGGAATGCATTCATAAGGCTCTGTGGTTTGATAGGAGTTTTAAATCCGAAGGAAAAGACCATTCTTTCCCTGGCCATTATTGTTCCAGATGACGGTTGCTAGTGTTCTGAACTATACTGCCAGTTGTGTGGAATACAGAGTTATTGTTAATCAGCTTGGAGCGCACAAGTGCAGCGTGAAGACGTTTGTGTACACTTTATTATTTGCCCTGTAGTATACCTGCTTCATTCTCTTCCATGTTATTTGTAATTCATTCGGGAGTCCAAATTAAGTCGACATTCTCCAATTCCTTAGCCACCATCATAATAAAGCTCTGTTTCTTTCCTTCTCCCATCGATGCACTTCAAAATATTCTGTTCTTTTTTGTGAAGCAAATAAACAGTCTCCTCTTCACTCCAGTTGTTGTGTATGTTTTTTTTAAATAGTATCTGCTTCCAGGTTTTATCTTGCGCGCTGAGACTGGCGCATGTGCGATATTGCGCGCTGAGACTGGCGCATGTGCGATATGAAGGGTCCTCTCCGACGACACAAACCCACTGGAGAGATCTGGCTGCCAATTGCATAATCAAGGTCTGTTAATCCAACTTTTCAAAAAACAATCAAATTAAGGTGTATCCATGAATTGTAGGATGGTTATTTAAAGCCAAAGTATTTGAGAAATCAGACTAATTCAGTGCATGGACATGTACTGACTGACCAAGTTTACACTGCAGGCCAAAGTGGACCCGATATGATTTTTCATTTTAATTTTCAAAATCTGATTTTTTTCCAGCTGACTGTGTAGTTTACAAGTAAAAAATGATCATTCTTAGACTCCAGTATAAACGCGCACATGCCCCAATGTGGCCTCGATGTTACTTGCATGTGCAGTTAGATGAAGGGAAAAAAAGGAAGTGGGAAGTAAAAGAAACATGAAAGCCGCTACTACACGGAAAAACATGGGACGTGTGTTAGTGTTAGTAGGTTTGTGCCGAGGCTGTAGTGTAGAAGAAATAGGTATGTAATAGAAAACAACTGCAGGAATAAAAAGAACTGGGCACACGATTGACGTAACTCAAAGAAAGATGATGTAAAAGTCCCAAACAGGTAACATTGTTTGTAGACTGAACTCACATTTGAAAATATAAGATTTCAATTGGATTCTAACTACCCCTTGATGTTGCTCAAATCTGATGTGAAAATATCAGGTTTGACGCACTTTGGAGCAAGTGCCAAAAAATATCAGAGTCGTGTCATCCTTCCCATCCATTTTCTATTGCTTATTCCCTTTTGGGGTCGCTGGTGTCTATCTCAGCTACAATCGGGCGGAAGGCAATGTACACCCTGGACAATTCGCCTGGGGATAGGTTGATTGGCAACACTAAATTGGCCCTAGTGTGTGAATGAATGTGCGTGTGAATGTTGTCTGTCTATCTGTGTTGGCCCTGCGATGAGATTCGTGTCAATTGGGGGCAAAACATTAGATTTGTTGTCCAGTGTAAACAGTGCCAATTAAAGCCGAGAGCACTATTTGGGTCTATTTAATAGGGCTGTGAATTTTTGGGCTCAAAATCTATACTTTTTTTTATAAGATTGCATGCCAGTTCTATGATTAACTACATTCCTCCATAAAATAAACAGCTCTGATCAATTTCTACATTACTTAAAAGAAAACCGTTTTTGTTTAATAAAATGCTTCCCAAACATTTAATAAAGTCAAATACGAATAAGGCAACAAAATAAGTATCCCAAGTTTGTCTTTTCCAATGTAAATCTGTAGAGCAGATACAGGGATCTACACCAACAATATGATTTGCCTAAGTGGGTGGATAGGACAGATTAGGAAAAAAAGTTTAAATGGTTTTTTTTTATTTTGTTTTTTTGTTTTTTAAATCGATTAACAATCTTTACAAATAAGAGTCGTGATTAATCTGAAAATCTTTTTTTTTTTTCGTTTTTTGACACCACTACTATATAACATAATTGCTTTGACAGTTTACGCTCAGATACTAAGTAGTAAGGACACAAAAGTTAGTTTTCAATATGTAAAACAAGGAAAATATAGAGGAATTGATGATACTCACTGGGTAAAGCTTGGGCTTCAATTCCACAATGCCATAGGGCCTTTCCTGTGAAGGACAGTAATAAAAGCATATTTAATCACATTTAATAATAAATTGAATGCAAATTGTAACTTACTGCAATATGGTATTTCACGAAGTAGTGGACGACCCAAGCTGGAATCAACAACCGTGTTAATGTGAAAACACCACCTCTGTAGGCTTTGTACGTCTGTGAGGAAGAAACATACTGTAAACCAGAGGTCTGCCACATACAGAACAATCCAATGACAACAAATGATAAGGGAACTGTGGCAGTGTTATCAAATACAAGCGGTGACACAAATATTTATATGTGTGAGCCTATTTTCATTACAAATTACATGATGACATCGCACTACCACGAGGGATGTAAATCTCTTTGTGGTGGACGATTTCATTCGCATCACGATACATGCGTTGCGATGAGATTAAAAAATGATTCATTTATATTCCGGGATAAGGATGAAAAGTGGCGTTTGTTGTGGAGATAAAAGGTTCTTTTGAAATATTGCTGGGAGTGGTGGTCCACCAAACCAATATAGCTGCTGTGCAAACAGTGTGTGAACTATCCGAGTACGCAAGGTGCCTAGTTCTTGCCGCTAAAAACAGATACAAGGAAAAAAAGCCAACTGTGCAATAGAACTGATCCTTATACATTATCAAGAAAGAATTGTCGAGTGCTCTAAAAGATTATTCGTTGGTCGTGTACACAGACATGTCCAACTATCTGGTGCTTTAGACGTTCTTTTACACGGCAAAAGAGACGAAAGCTTGGAAAAGCAAGGAGGCCGACAACATATTTTTGTATGGCAGGGTCAAGGAAATTGGTATAAAAGGTTCTTCTGGACAAACCATGCATCGTTTTTGCTCAGATAAGGTTGCATTTTATGATTTAACTTTGTGCTTTGCTAAGATGTGTTCTTGTGAACAAAACTGTGAGTAGCACTCGATATAGTCTTGATTAACTGTTTTTCCATTTCCCATTATGTTAATGATAATCGGAGACACCACTGAAAACTTGGCTGCTTGTGAAAGACGGAGAAGTGCTCACAGCTCACTGTAACTGCATGGCCGGGCAAGTATCGCCAATGAGCCATGTTGTTACGAGTACGTGTGCGTTTGTCATATTTATCAGAATAAAGCTATAGATCTCAACATTGTGTATGTGCTGGAATCTTTATTTATGATTGCCACCTTTGGTAAAATCATAACTCAGACTGGCAGTGGGGCCATGGTTATGGGTGTGAGTAATTTGCCATGATATGATTTTCTTTAAAAAGGCTCGAAAAATCTATACATGCATTTAAAACAAATCTGTTATTATGATTTAGTATTAACATATATATGTTTTATCATTTCGCTGTTTTTTGTACATTGTACTTTGAGGTGTTTAAGTGTTTTCAGACTTTTAACTATGTTTTTAAATGAAAAAACAACAACAAATGTAAGATCTCGCCCAGCCCCGATTCACTTCAATTTTACTGAATATCGCTAAAAAATGTGTATCTTTATATTTATATATACTTTCACCAAAAAACATATCGAGATGTATACCAAATATCGTGTTTAAGTCGATTGGCAACACTAAATGGGCTCTAGTGTGTGAATGTGAGTGCGAATGTTGTCTGTCTATCTGTGTTGGCCCTGCGATGAGGTGGCGACTTGTCCAGGGTGTACACCGCATTCCGCCCGATTGTAGCTGAGATAGGCACCAGTGCCCCCAGCGACCCCAAAGTGAATAAGCGGTAGAAAATGGATGGATGGATCGCTCAAAAATGATTATCTTTATATGTATACTTTCACCAAAAAATACATCGAGATATATACCAAATATCGAGTTTAAGTCGATTGGCAACACTAAATGGGCCCCAGTGTGTGAATGTGAGTGCGAATGTTGTCTGTCTATCTATCTGTGTTGGCTCTGTGATGAGGTGGCGACTTGTCCAGGGTGTACACCGCCTACCGCCCGAATGCAGCTGAGAGCTCCGGCGACCCCCCCACGACCCTGAAAGGGACAAACGGTAGAAAACGGATGGAAATCAAGATATACTTTTTCCTCCACATCGCCCAGCTCTAATCACAGTCGAGGAAGATATGTTGTTCTTTACCCAAGGACCACATGCAATGATGTACATGTATTCTTAGAATATGTCCTGGGCATGACGTTAAAGTTCATCCGGCAGTGGGGGCTCCTCTAAGGGGTCTTGGGGCACTAGAAGGTTAACCCCTTTACTACTGTTACCCCAGGTGGCCCTTGGCAAAGGCCTAGTATCTGACTGTCCCCTAGCCAGGGATACGGTGAAGACCTCAACGGCGGAGCAGGCGGAAGACGTTAAATGTAAGAACCACCACAACGGCTGCGATGGCGGAAGAAGGCACCCCCACATCCAGGCGGGACCAGTTATGGGGAAATAACAACCCAAGACCTCAGCGGTGGAACAAGCGGAGGATGATTGCTAAATCTATGGAGTGTCATAACGGCTGGAACGCAGATGAAGGCTGCAGCAGAAAAGGGTCCCCAGTCGTCTTTGACTCCATGCCACTGGACCCTAACCCGGATCTGTCAAGGATCGTGTTTAGACTGTCTGTGCACTAGTCTCCCCACGTTAAACTAAGTCACGCACAGGCATCCTCCATAAAGGGATAGCCCCCTACCAGGAAAATTGTCATACTTTAGGTTCTCAGATGTTATTTTGCGACCCCCACCTTAATATGAAAGTTTAATGTGAGTGCGGCCCGTGAGTTTTATATGAAGACTGCTTGACAGCGTTGTGTTATTTGGGTCCAAAATGGCTCTTTCAACGTTCTGGGTTGCCTACCCCTGCGTTAGTGGAAAAGCGGCAAATGAGTCCAAGCGACAGAGACATTGCCATGGAGACGAGGGTTTTGTTACGTGCCTGACTGCAGTCACACTGCGACACCTGTCCGTCAGTAATAACAGTCACAGATAACCTGGACCAATTCAAACCGTTATGTTTTTTTTTTTATTGTTTAATTTGCATTGCCTCACACAACACTCAGCTGTCACTTTTTTGCGCTATTATGCGCCGTGTTGCTGTAGGGAGGAAAAGCAGAACGACACACATTGGGGAAATAACATTATTCTCCGTCCATCCATCCATCCATTTTCTACCGCTTATTCCCTTTTGGGGTCGCGGGGAGCGCTGGTGACTATCTCAGCTACAATCGGGCGGAAGGCGGCGTACACCCTGAACAAGTCGCTACCTCATCGCAGGGCCATTATTCTCCGTGTGTTGGCTAAATCCAAATATATTCCACAACCCCAAACATGTCTTGTTCAAAGCCTGCAGTGAAGAGAAACGGGGAGATTAAAGGCCTACTGAAACCCACTACTACAGACCACGCAGTCTGATAGTTTATATATCAATGATGAAATATTAACATTGCAACACATGCCAATACGGCCGGTTTACTTTACTAAATTGCAATTTTAAATTTCCCGCAGAGTTTATTGTTGAAAACGTCGCGGAATGATGACGCATGCGCGTGACGTCACGGACTGTAAGGAATTATTAGCGCTGCACGACTCGCGGCTAAAAGTTGTCTGCTTTAACCGCATAATTACACAGTATTTTGGACATCTGTGTTGCTGAATCTTTTGCAATTTGTTCAATTAATAATGGAGAAGTCAAAGTAGAAAGATGGAGTTGGGAAGCTTTAGCCTTTAGCCAAATAAACACACGGTGATTCTTTGTTTAAAATTCACGGAGATCAGCTGACCTTGTGCCGTTCATACAGCTGCCGTCGACCTCCCTCAGACACTGGCCTCAAGACACCCGTGGACCCACCCCTCCGACTATCTGGTACTATTAAACTCAATAAAACACTAGCAACACAATAGAAGGATAAAGAATTTCCCAGAATTATCCTAGTAAATATGCGGTCCTCTCCAAGGTTTCTCATAGTCATCATTGTCACCGACGTCCCACTGGGTGTGAGTATTCCTTGCGCTTATGTGGGCTCTACTGTGGATGTCGTTGAGGTTTGTGTTGTGGTTTGTGCAGCCCTTTGAGACACTAGTGATTTAGGGTTATATAAATAATCATTCATTGATGCCCTGAGATGAGGTGGCGACTTGTCCAGGGTGTACCACGCCTTCCGCCCGATTGTAGCTGAGATAGGCTCCCGCGACCCCGAAGGGAATAAGCGGTAGGAATCCCCACAGAACACCACTTTCCTCCATCCCGAAGACGGATTTAGATGGAAAATGCGAGACTACTGGTCTGGGTAAGGAGTCAGTTAAATTAGAACAAGTTTTTTCTGCTTTGAGTGTTTCAGAGTTGGACATGTGTTTTACTGAGGTGGCTAACTATGATGCGTGCAGTTTATCAAAGCAACAAACAAACAATCGGAAAATCCCCGTTACTGAGGTGGCTAACCATGATGCGTGCAGTTTATCAAAGCAACAAACAAACAATCGGAACATTCCCGTCGTATCAATTCCTAGATATGGTCGTAATTATACTGAATGCACTGGGCATAATAAACACAACATTATTAATATTGCTACTACGGATAATTTGATCAAAAACTCCCTAAAACAGCCCACTACCTATAATATAGGTTTTTTAAACATAAGATCATTGTCTCCCAAAACGTTGTTAGTTAATGATATCATCAGAGACAACAATCTTAACGTCATCGGTCTCAGTGAAACCTGGCTTAAACCAAACGACTTTTTTGCGCTAAATGAGGCATGTCCTCCTAACTTTACACATGCGCATATTGCCCGTCCGCTTAAAAGGGGTGGGGGGGTCGCACTAATATACAACGAAAACTTTAACCTTAGTCCTAACATAAATAATAAATATAAATCGTTTGAGGTGCTTACTATGAGGTCTGTCACACCGCTGCCTCTACACCTGGCTGTTATCTACCGCCCCCCAGGGCCCTGTTCGGACTTTATCAATGAATTCTCAGAGTTCGTTGCTGATCTAGTGACACACGCCGATAATATAATCATAATGGGGGACTTTAATATCCATATGAATACCCCATCGGACCCACCGTGCGTAGCGCTCCAGACTATAATTGATAGCTGTGGTCTCACACAAATAATAAATGAACCCACGCATCGCAACGGTAATACGATAGACCTAGTGCTTGTCAGGGGTATCACCGCTTCCAAAGTTACGATACTCCCATATACTAAAGTATTGTCCGATCATTACCTTATAAAATTCGAGGTTCAGACGCATGTTCGTCAAACTAATAATAATAATAACTGCTATAGCAGCCGCAACATTAATACGGCCACAACGACAACTCTTGCTGACCTACTGCCCTCGGTAATGGCACCATTCCCAAAGTATGTGGGCTCTATTGATAACCTCACTAACAACTTTAACGACGCCCTGCGCGAAACCATTGATAACATAGCACCGCTAAAGTTAAAAAAGGCTCCAAAAAAGCGCACCCCGTGGTTTACAGAAGAAACTAGAGCTCAGAAATTATTATGCAGAAAGCTGGAACGCAAATGGCGCACGACTAAACTTGAGGTGCACCATCAAGCATTTAGTGATGGTTTAATAACTTATAAACGCATGCTTACCTTAGCTAAAGCTAATTATTACTCAAATCTCATCCACCGTAATAAAAACGATCCTAAATTTTTGTTTAGTACGGTAGCATCGCTTACCCAACAAGGGACTCCTTCCAGTAGCTCCACCCACTCAGCTGATGACTTTATGCAATTCTTTAGTAAGAAAATTGAAGTCATTAGAAAGGAGATTAAAGACAATGCGTCCCAGCTACAACGGGGTTCTATTAACACTGACACGATTGTATATACGGCGGATACTGCCCTCCAAAATAGTTTCTCTCGTTTTGAGGAAATAACATTAGAGGAATTGTTACAACGTGTAAATGGAATAAAACAAACAACATGTTTACTTGACCCTCTTCCTGGGAAACTGATCAAGGAGCTCTTTGTATTATTAGGTCCATCAGTGCTAAATATTATAAACTTATCACTTTCCTCGGGCACTGTTCCCCTAGCATTCAAAAAAGCGGTTATTCATCCTCTTCTTAAAAGACCTATCCTCGATCCTGACCTCATGGTAAACTACCGACCGGTGTCTCACCTTCCCTTTATTTCAAAAATCCTCGAAAAAATTGTTGCGGAGCAGTTAAATGAACACTTAGCGTCTAACAATCTATGTGAAACCTTTCAATCCGGTTTCAGGGCAAATCACTCGACGGAGACAGCCCTCGCAAAAATGACTAATGATCTATTGCTAACGATGGATTCTGATGCGTCATCTATGTTGCTGCTCCTCGATCTTAGCGCTGCTTTCGATACCGTCGATCATAATATTTTATTAGAACGTATCAAAACACGAATTGGTATGTCAGACTTAGCCCTGTCTTGGTTTAACTCTTATCTTACTGATAGGATGCAGTGTGTCTCCCATAACAATGTGACCTCGGACTACGTTAAGGTAACGTGTGGAGTTCCCCAGGGTTCGGTCCTTGGCCCTGCACTCTTCAGCATCTACATGCTGCCGCTAGGTGACATCATACGCAAATACGGTGTTAGCTTTCACTGTTATGCTGATGACACCCAACTCTACATGCCCCTAAAGCTGACCAACACGCCGGATTGTAGTCAGCTGGAGGCGTGTCTTAATGAAATTAAACAATGGATGTCCGCTAACTTTTTGCAACTCAATGCCAAAAAAACGGAAATGCTGATTATCGGTCCTGCTAGACACCGAACTCTATTTAATAATACAACTCTAACATTTGACAACCAAACAATTAAACAAGGCGACACGGTAAAGAATCTGGGTATTATCTTCGACCCAACTCTCTCCTTTGAGGCACACATTAAAAGCGTTACTAAAACGGCCTTCTTTCATCTCCGTAATATCGCTAAAATTCGCTCCATTCTGTCCACTAAGGACGCTGAGATCATTATCCATGCGTTTGTTACGTCTCGCCTCGACTACTGTAACGTATTATTTTCGGGTCTCCCCATGTCTAGCATTAAAAGATTACAGTTGGTACAAAATGCGGCTGCTAGACTTTTGACAAGAACAAGAAAGTTTGATCACATTACGCCTGTACTGGCTCACCTGCACTGGCTTCCTGTGCACTTAAGATGTGACTTTAAGGTTTTACTACTTACGTATAAAATACTACACGGTCTAGCTCCATCCTATCTTGCCGATTGTATTGTACCATATGTCCCGGCAAGAAATCTGCGTTCAAAGGATTCCGGCTTGTTAGTGATTCCCAAAGCCCAAAAAAAGTCTGCGGGCTATAGAGCGTTTTCCGTTCGGGCTCCAGTACTCTGGAATGCCCTCCCCGTAACAGTTCGAGATGCCACCTCAGTAGAAGCATTTAAGTCTCACCTTAAAACTCATTTGTATACTGTAGCCTTTAAATAGACTCCCTTTTTAGACCAGTTGATCTGCTGTTTCTTTTCTTTTTCTTCTATGTCCCACTCTCCCCTGTGGAGGGGGTCCGGTCCGATCCGGTGGCCATGTACTGCTTGCCTGTGTATCGGCTGGGGACATCTCTGCGCTGCTGATCCGCCTCGACATCTCTGCGCTGCTGATCCGCCTCCGCTTGGGATGGTTTCCTGCTGGCTCCGCTGTGAACGGGACTCTCGCTGCTGAGTTGGACCCGCTTTGGACTGGACTCTCGCGACTGTGTTGGATCCATTGTGGATTGAACTTTCACAGTATCATGTTAGACCCGCTCGACATCCATTGCTTTCCTCCTCTCTAAGGTTCTCATAATCATTATTGTCACAGACGTCCCACTGGATCATTATTGTCACCGATGTCCCACTGGGTGTGAGTTTTCCTTGCCCTTATGTGGGCCTACCGAGGATGTCGTGGTGGTTTGTGCAGCCCTTTGAGACACTAGTGATTTAGGGCTATATAAGTAAACATTGATTGATTGATTGAAATGGATGGATGATTGATTGATAATCATAGCTGTAAACAAAACGGGCCTTTGACGTTAGGGGAGAAATACGTTGATGTTATCTTAGCAATCCAATTCAACATTCGCTGTAAATGTTGACAGAAACCAATGTTATTCACAAAGTAAAAGTTGTAGGCCTGATAGCATTGGACTCACGTAAAGCCGCCACAGGTTATTGGGTTCAAGAAAGCCTGCCCAGAACCGAGCGACCGCACCAGGAGGTTTAGCCTCAACGACGGGCTCCCTGGGGCTGAGCTCCTGGTCCTTCAGCCACTGCCTGCGGAGCTTGACGAGCTGGTCCAAACGGAGCTTCTCGTCTGGAGTGTAGCCAGACATTTTCTATCAGTTATTGGGAGTTCAACCTCGGCCAGAAGCTACAATGACACCATGGAGGACGTCGTTTACAGAGACCGGAAGTGAGGTTTTGTGTTTCAGCTGCTCTGAGAACGTAGTGGCGACACCTGCTGGACAAATGTAGTGTACATTTGTAAACTACTGTTTTATTGGAATTTTAAAGGATGAAATAAACATTTTGTGTGGAGGGTGGCAGTGTGAAGCCTTCATGGGTATTTATTGTCCAATGTGTTAGAACAGTGGTTCTCAAATGGGGGCATGGGTACCCCTGGGGGTACTTGAAGGTATGCCAAGGGGTACGTGAGATTTTTTTCAAATATTCTAAAAATAGCAACAATTCAAACATCCTTTATAAATATATTTATTGAATACTAATTCAACAAAATATGAATGTAAGTTCATAAACCGTGAAAAGAAATACAACAATGCAATATTCAGTGTTGACAGCTAGATTTTTTTGTGGACATGTTCCATAAATATTAATGTTAAAGATTTATTTTTTGTGAAGAAATGTTTAGAATTAAGTTCATGAATCCAGATGGATCTCTATTACAATCCCCAAAGAGGGCACTTTAAATCTTGATTTATAATTGATTTACTTGTTTATTTTTCAACAATTTTTTTGTTATTTTTATCTTTTTTTCCAAATAGTTCAAGAAAGACCACTACAAATGAGCAATATTTTTGCACTGTTATACAATTTAATAAATCAGAAATTGATGACATAGTGCTGTATTTTACTTCTTTATCTCTTTTTTTCCAACCAAAAACGCTTTGCTCTGATTAGGGCAGTGGTTCTTAACCTTGTTGGAGGTACCGAACCCCACCAGATTCATATGCGGAATCACTGAACCCGAACCGTAATCATGAGATGATATCATTATATTAAAGAAATACTAATAAAGGTATATTTTAGAAACAGAAAGTTACAGGAATGTACACATGACCCAATTTTTACATCTCATTGCGCAACATGTGAATGTTTTAGTGGGAACTAAATGCGATATCTGAAAGGGGTACACATTATTTCCAAAGAAGCCCCCCCCCCTTCCCCCCAGACATATAATACTCGTACACAGCTCATGAAAAACAATATGTTAGTCATTTTAAGTGGGCCAAAACACTTAAATTACAAAATAATATCGTGGAAATGACTGCTGTCATTTTGTCAAATTGTTATTTTGCTCACACATACGGAAAATTAGAGGGAACATTTTCGGGGGTATCCATAATACGCCGAGAGGGAGAAGTTTTTATTTACACGATGAGACGGGTGTGTCTTGACCTCCGCGGTGGAGGCGCTGCCCCTGAGGCCGACTCACCGAACCCCTAGGGTTCGATCGAACCCAGGTTAAGAACCACTGGATTAGGTAGTACTTGAATTAAAAAAAAATTCACAGGGGATACATCACTGAAAAAAGGTTGAGAACCACTGTTTTAGAACATGTATTATTGGTATTATTGGTCCTATTTCTATTCTCAGTTCCATTTCGAAAGTAATGGAGAAAATAGTTTATGAACAGGTGGATAGATACCCTGCTACCAATAAACTTATGTACAAATTCCAATCTGGCTTCAGAACTAACAACTCCACTGACACATGCCTTCTCTATCTGACCGACCACATCAAACATGAGGTGGACGTGGGCAAATACTGCGGCATGGTCATGCTGGACATTCAGAAGATCTTTGACACTGTTAACCACGCTATACTGTTGGATAAGCTCAGAGCAATTAGATTTGATAAAACCTCATCGAGCTGGATGCAATCTTACTTGGAGGGGAGGAAACAGGTGGTAGAGGTGAACGGCAACGTGTCCCTTTCCCTCTCAGTAAGCTGTGGAGTCCCCCAAGGCAGTATACTAGGACCTTTACTGTTCCTAATATACGTAAATGACATGCTATCAGCATGCCACTGTGAATTGTTCCTGTTTGCGGATGACTTGGCCCTGCTGGTATCCGGCAAGGACAAGTCACAGGTGGAACAAATCGTCAGTGCTGAACTCCTTAATATTTGCACCTGGCTCGCTGACAATAAACTATCCATACACTTATGTAAAACAGAATCCATCCTATTTGGGTCCCACATCAACTTTAAGAAAGTCAGTGACTTCACTATAATAGTGGGTGACATTGTTATCACCAGGAAAGATGAGGTCAGCTACCTAGGTTCCATTCTGGAAGCTAATCTTTCCTGTGATAAAATGGCAACCAAGGTAATCAAAAAGGTCAACCAAAGAACGAGATTCCTCTACAGAATCTCCTCTATGGTCAACAAAAGCACCTTGAGGATTCTAGCGGGAACTTTCCTTCAACCCTTTTTCGATTACTCTTGCACCTCCTGGTACCCCAGCACCTCCAAAACCCTCAAATCTAGACTCCAAACATCCCAGAACAAGCTAGTCCGGTTATTTTTAGACCTCCACCCCAGATCACACCTCACTCCAACCCACTTCTCCTAAGTGGGCTGGCTCAGGGTGGAGGACAGAGTAAAACAACTTGCACTGAGCCTAGTCTATAAAATCCGCTACACCTCCCTTAGACTGAAGTACATGTCAAACTACTTCCTTAACGTAAATGACCGCCATAACCACAACACCAGGGGGAGCTCCACAAACCACGTTAAACCCAGATTCCGATCTAAAAAAGGTCTTAACTCATTCTCTTTCTATGCCACATCAATGTGGAATGCACTCCCAACGGGTGTAAAAGTAAATGCATCTCTATCCTCCTTCAAAACCTCTCTAAAACAACACCTCCAGGCAACTTGAACCCTTTACCAATAGCCTCCTCCATTCACATCCCATCTCCCCAGATTGTAAATACCTACACTGTTTCAATGTCCATTTCTCTGTTGATGCAATTGTTATGACTAAAGTACTGATATCCACCAAAGCTCCCCATCCCACCCCCCCGGATTGTAAATAATCTAAATAATTCAATGTATATACTATGATGATTAACTTGTGTGATAACTGTATCATGCTGATAGTATTTATTTGTACAATGAATTGATTAACGTGGACCCCAACTTAAAGAAGTAAAAAAACTTATTGGGGTGTTACCATTTAGTGGTCAATTGTATGGAATATGTACTGAACTGTGCAATCTACTAATAAAAGTATCAATCAATCAATCTATCAATCAATTAACGTCACTATTAACACTTATTTGTTGTATAGACAAAAGTAAGGAAACTAACGTTACAAATATTACGCTTTTACAACTTGATCGTTTGACAGCATTAAAGTATTATTTTTATGTATTTGAATGTGTACATTCAAGGGCCTTAAATGTACACATCTTAGGTATCTTACCATGAATTGATTAACGTGGACTTAAACAAGTCAAAAACTTATTTGGGTGTTACCATTTAGTGGTCAATTGTACGGAATATGTACTGTACTGTGCAATCTATTAATAGAAGTTTCAATTCCATTCAAAAGGGTAGTGTGTTGTTTAAAAAACACGTGACGTCATGGATGATTTGAGTACAATCCACAGTTGCAAATCCAAACAATACTTTTTGGCAAGAGTTCCGTGATGTAACAGGCATTTTAAAAATTAAGGTAAAATAATATTTGTTCATAGTGATAATACAAAAGTAAGGAAACTAACGTTACAAATCTCCATCCATCCATCCATTTTTTCTACCGTTTGTCCCTTTCGGAGCCTCATGCTTTCATAACTTCATCGTTTGATAGCATTAACTAATTAATTAATAAATTTTTTTTCCTAATGGATTTGAATGTGTACATACAATCAATCAATGTTTATTTATAGAGCCCTAAATCATTAGTGTCTCGAACAGCTGCACAAACCACAACACAAACCACAACGACATCCTCGGTAGAGACCACTTTAGGGCAAGGAAAACTCACACCCAGTGGGACGTCGCCACGTCGGTGACAGTGACAATGATGACTATGAGAAACCTTGGAGAGGGCCGCATAGAAGGGCCTTGTATGTACATAACTTAAGTCTAAGCATCTTAGCTTTCTTAGGCATTGTGACGTTTAAAAACACGTCATGCGATGGATGATTTGAGGACAATACAACCCACTTGTAATCATTATACTATTGGCTCAGTTTTATATTCATAAATGTAAGCTTCTCAATACCCGACCTGTTTTTTGTGCCTTTAACAAAGATTTAGAACTCTAGATTACAACACTCTCTACCTCTAACAACCAAAATGCTGCGAAAACAATGACGCTGTGTTTCAAATTATATATATAGTCAGGGTTCAATCCCGGGCTCGGGATCTTTCTGTGTGGAGTTTGCATGTAATCCCCGTGAATGCTTGGGTTCCCTCCGGGTACTCCGGCTTCCTCCCACCTCCAAAGACATGCACCTGGGGATTGGTTGATTGGCAACACTAAAATTGGCCCTAGTGTGTCAATGTGAGTGTGAACGTTGTCTGTCTATCTGTGTTGGCCCTGCGATGAGGTGGCGACTTGTCCAGGGTGTACGCCGCCTTCCGCCCAATTGTAGCTGAGATAGGCGCCAGCGCCCCCCGCGACCCCAAAGGGAATAAGCGGTATAAAATGGATGGATGGAAAGATATATATATATATATATATATATATATATATATATATATATATATATATATATATATATATATATATATATATATATATATATATATATATATATATATATATATATGTAAATTCTAAGTAAATAAAATAGTATGCAACACATATATATACATACATATATATATATATATATATATATACATACATATATATATATATATATGTATATATATATATATATATATATATATATATATATATATGTATATATATATATATATATATATATATATGTACATATATATATATATATATATATATATATATAAGTTTCTCAATACCCGACCTGTTTTTAGTGCCTTTAAAAAAGATTTAGAACTCGAGATTACAACACTTTACCTCTAACAACCAAAAAGAAAACGATGATGCTGTGTGTGTGTGTGTGTGTGTGTGTGTGTATATATATATATATATATTTATACATATATAAATAAATATATATATATATATATATATACACACACACACACACACACACACACACACACACACACACACACACACACACACACACACACACACACACACACACACACACACACACAGCATTATCGTTTTTGCAGCTTTTTGAATTTACAACCCCCTGGCGCTGTTTTGTACTGTTTCTGTACTGTTTTGTACTGTTTTTGTACTTACTTTGATTATTATTTATCAACTGTTTGTAAATGTTGAAATTTATAAATAAAGGTTTGAAAAAATAATTTATTAAAAAAAACACTTGTAAATATAAACAATATGTTTTAGCCGCAGTTCTGTGATGTAGGAAGCATTTTAAAAGTTAAGGTAAAATAAGATTTTTTAATAATAATTTCAGTACAGTTTGCGTTAAATTTACGTTTTCGTGTGTTATACTTACGAATGTACAAGAATTGATTGATTGACGTTTGTATTAGTAGATTGCACAGAACATATTCCGTACAATTGACCCCCGAATAAGTTTTTCGACTTGTTTAAGTCGGGGTCCTCATCAATCCATTCATGGTACAAATAAATACTATAAGCATATTACAGTCATCACACAAGTTAATCATCATCAGAATAAATACATCGAATTATTTACATTAACTAAAATAAGAAAGCATTGTGCTACATCGCTTAAATCCTCTAGGGGGCGATAAAGGCATTTAAACCCAAATAAACGGTAAAGAAGAGTGACGTCGGCAGTATATAATGTCGGAAAAAATGATAGTTTCACATCCTTTTGTTTGACTTGAAGTAAGGAAAGTGGCTCGGTTGTGTTTCCTGTCGGTTGCGCTTTGTGCCTTATACGCCACATCATCCAACAAGCTGAAAGCAACACAGAACAGGTCTGTTGAAATTTCTCCCCCTATTCACACACGTCGTCGTCCATGCAGTTCACCAGGTGTTTCATCAGCAGGTACGCCGTTTTAGTTACTAATGTGTGCAACTTTCTATTAAGGCAGTATAGAGCGACGTAGACCCCGACTTTAAGAAGGCAAAAAACTTATCCGGGTGTTACCATTTAGTGGTCAATTGTACAAAATATATACTGTACTGTGCAATCTACTTATAAAAGTGTCAATTAGTGATGGGTTGATTAGGCGTCATGTATCGTTTCGACACATTGCAAAACTGTATTGATACTGTGTCAATACTGTGTCACTAAATACTGACATCTGCTGGAGATTAAAAATCCCTACAGGCAACCTATGGACCGATTCAACTGACACTGATTTTATGACCCAGTACAGGGGTCACCAACGCGGTGCCCGCGGACACCAGGTAGCCCGTAAGGACCAGATGAGTAGCCCGCTGGCCTGTTCTAAAAATAGCTCAAATAGCAGCACTTACCAGTGAGCTGCCTCTATTTTTTTTAATTGTATTTATTTACTAGCAAGCTGGTCTCGCTTTGTTCGACATTTTTAATTCTGAGAGACAAAACTCAAATAGAATTTAAAAATCCAAGAAAATATTTTAAAGAGTTAGTCTTCATTTGTTTAAATTAATTCATTAATTTTTTTCACTTTGCCTCTTGTAACTTTCAGAAAGACTATTTTAGAGGAAAAATACAACTTTAAAAATTATTTTAGGATTTTCAAACACATACCTTTTTACCTTTTAAATTCCTTCCTCTTCTTTTCTGACGATTTTAAATCAATGTTCAAGTATTTTTATTTTTTATTGTGAAGAATAAATACATTTTAATTTAATTCTTCATGTTAGCTTCTGTTTTTTCAACAAAGAATATTTGTGAAATATTTCTTCAACTTATTATGATTAAAATTCCCAAAAATATTCTGTCGAATCTAGAATCAAATTTAAATCTTATTTCAAAGTCTTTTGAATTTGTCTTTGTTAGAAATATAGCTTGGTCCAATTTGTTATATATTCTAACAAAGTGCAGATTGGATTTTAACCTATTTAAAACATGTCATCAAAATTTTAAAATTAATCTTAATCAGGGAAAATTACTAATGATGTTCCATAAATTCTTTTTTTAATTTTTTAAAAAAGATTCAAATTAGCTAGTTTTTCTTTTTTTTCGGTTGAATTTTGAATTTTAAAGAGTCGAAATTGAAGAAAACTGTTTCAAAATTCAATTATCGTTTTTTTGCCTGGTTTCTCCTCTTAAACCGTTCTTTGTTGTTTTTTTCATCATTTATTCTCTACAAAAAACCTTCCGTAAAAGGAATAAAATGTACGACAGAATGACAGACAGAAATACCCATTTTTTGATATATATAGATTTATTTATTAAAGGTAAATTTAGCAAATTAATTATTTCTAGCAATTTAAGTGTATCAAACTGGTAGCCCTTTGCATTAATCAGTACCCAAGATGTAGCTCTTGGTTTCAAAAAGGTTGGTGACCCCTGACCTAGTATATACAATAATATAAACCAAGTCATTGTATTTCATTTAGGATTATTTCATATCTTCATTTAAATAAAAATATATTTTTATCTTTTTTTAGACACTCAATAAATAATGTGAACATGTATCATAACATGAAAATCTAAAGTAACGTGTTGTGAATTAGGATCTTTTTTTTTTTTTTTTTAAACATGCGCTCTGAATACGCACTGTTGATTGATTGATTTAAACTTTTATTATTAGATTGCACAGTTCAGTACATATTCCGTACAATTTACCACTAAATGGTAACACCGGAATAAGTTTTTCAACTTGTTTAAGTCGGGGTCCACGTTAATCAATTCATGGTAAAAAGGTAATGGGTTCGAGCCAGATTCAAACAAGTGCCCTACGGAACTCGGCATGAAGAACTACGGTCCTTCACTCTACCAACTGAGCTACCGAAGAGATTGGTTGTTACTGTCTTTTAAAGTAACTAATAGGATGGTTGTGTGGGTGGGACACTACTGGAAACTTTGACAAGGAGATTAACACAAATACCTTTTTTTCCGATATATGATCAAAATATTCCCACACGGCGGAAATGATCTCCGACGACGATTAATGACAAATGACCAACGACAGAAGTGCGGCGATTCTGTTGGTAGCAGCATCTCGTTGACAGATGCACTTCCTTATAAACACAAGTTGGCGCGCAAGTGCCAGTGCAACAGAGTTCGCGTATCGGTCTCGTGACCCAAACAACTCATGATCGGTCACGTGACTTTCTAACGGCGGCACGGGCACCAACACAGGGTTTCGCTCAACGAGCTCGACGCATGCGCCGATGCATCTGTGTTGCCGGACCCATCACTAGTATCAATCAATCAAAGAAGCTTGTTTGGTAAATCTGGCTTCTGACGTCATCAAATGCGCCTTGATCCCGTTTTTAAATGGTGTACTTTTTTGAAGATTTGTTATCTTCGTTTTATCTTTTGGCTTATTTCATACTTCAAAATATTTACTATAGTCAAGCTCTAACAATGTACAACTGAAAACTTAACACGCTGGTTAAAAGCTGTCATTCATTGATCCTGAATGGTTTGTCAATAATCTCCAGCATCCTCCTACTTTTTGGCTTTTTTTAATTTTTTTTTTTTATAAACCTTTATTCATAATATCAAACAATTACGAACAATCAAAGAAGCAATGATAAAACAAGTACAGAACCAGTACAAAAAAACAGTATAATACGGTGCCATTACTGGTACTGTAAACTCAATAAAGCAACTAAAAGTAGAATGCAAAAAAAATGCAATTTGTAGCAATGTGTAAAGAGGCCATACTTGCCAACCCTCCCGGATTTTCCGGGAGACTCACGAAATTCAGCGCCTCTCCCGAAAACCTCCCGGGACAAATTTTCTCCCGAATTTCAGGTGTAGCTGGAGGCCACGCCCCCTCCAACTCCATGCAGACCGACTCAATGTTGTGACCCTCTTAAACAGGACAATACTGCCATCTACTGTACATAGAATAGAATGTAAATATATTCTTCATTTCAGTGCAGTCAAGGAACATGCATTAGGGAGTCTGTTCTGAAGCCCACAGTAAAGAGACCTAACTTCATCATGTTGCCTGGTTACCCAATATATTACACAGTCGGCGTGCAAGATGAAGAAATATGCTCGCAAGTTCCAGAACGATTGGAAACAAGAATTTCAGTTTATCCTGGACAGTTCGAAGGGGAATGGATATGTTGCCTGTCAATGTTGTAGAACAGACTTCTCCATTGAACACGGTGGCCGAACGGATATACTCAGCCATGAACGGTCAGTCAGCGAAGCACAAAGCGTCCGCAGCGCAGCATCGTTCACAACCCAGTATTATGGCCCACCTCGCAAAATGGAGACCCGATTGTGTAACTTATGCTGAGACAAAGATGGCTATGCTGATAGCTGGAAGCAACATCCCGTTCTCATTTGCGGATGTCTACAACAAATCCGTGAAGGATGTTCCTGGATTCGGAGATAGCGCGCCAATACGCAAATGGCAGAACAAAGGTTACTCAAATAGTGAAAGGAGAGTGGTTTTTTTTAGTAACCAGCAAGCACAGTACAGTTAGTAGAACTGTGTTTTTATTACTGTGTATTTGATAGGTGCCGTCGGAAATTCAACTATTTCTTTTATATATATATATAATATAAAATACTCGAGTTGGTGAATTATTCGCCACCCCTCTTAACCACGCCAACCGCGCCTCCACCCCCCACCTCCCGAAATCGGAGGTCTCAAGGTTGGCAAGTATGAAAGAGGCTCACACAAGTTCTGTAAATAATCCAAATTTGGAACACAGCTTTCACAGCTTTTTGGTTGTTAGAGGTAGAAAGTAGTGTTGTCCCAATACCAATATTTTGGTACCGGTACCAAAATTGTTCCGATACTTCTCTATATAAAGGGGACCACAAAGAATTGCATTATTAAATCTTACAGTCCATTAAACATGTTTCTTATTGCACGTTTGTCCTCAAATAAAATAGTGAACATACAAGACAACTTTTCATTTTAATAGTAAGTAAGCAAGCAAACAAAGACTCCTAATTTAGTCTGCTGACATATACAGTAACATATTGTCATTTATCATTCTATTATTTTGTCAACATTATTAAGGACAAGTGGGAGAAAATTAATTATTAATGTACTTGTTCTTTTACTGTTAATATCTGCTTACTTTCTCTTAAACATGTTCTATCTACACTTCTGTTAGAATTGAATAATTACTTATTCTTCTGTTCTTTGGATGCTTTACATCAGGTTTGGATAATACCACAAATTTGGGTATCAGTCCGATACCAACCTTCTCAGTGGCCTAGGGGTTAGAGTGTCCGCCCTGATGAGATCGGTAGGTTGTGAGTTCAAACCCCGGCCAAGTCATACCAAAGACTATAAAAATGGAGCCCATTACTACTCCCTGCTTGGCACTCAGCATCAAGGGTTGGAATTGGGGGTTAAATCACCAACAACGATTCCCGGGCGCTGCCACCGCTGCTGCTCACTGCTCTCCTCACCTCCCAGGGGGTGATCAAGGGTGATGGATCAAATGCAGAGAATAATTTTGCCACACCTAGTGTGTGTGTGTGACAATCATTGGTACTTTAAATTTTAAGTAGTTGCAGGATCATATATTGGTCAAATTCAAAGTCCTCATGTCCTCAGTTTATAAATATGATATACATAAAAAAAAAAAATGTTGTGATGATAAAAAATATCGATGTAATAATAGTACCGACTAGATACGCTCCAATACGTGGTATCATTAGTGATAGTTTGGTGTAGATCCACCAATGGTGTTTGTTTACATTTTGACGCTAGTGAGCTACGGTGTGTAGTGAAGCATGTTTAGCTATTCTTCGTCCTGCAGGGATGATACTTGTAAGAAACGTAGTTTATTTGTCGCCATGGAGGCGAGGATTAGTGATTTAGCTAAAACACTGCCGACTGCGAATGGACGTTCGCCGCTAGCTAGCCAGGTCTTAAAGCACCTCTTCCTGAGGGCCTTTAAATGTTATTACTTCACCTTTATCCTTGGTTTTTAGGCCAAAATGCGTCCGTTGTCCCTTTTCTGTCTACACACTGTGTCTGCTTGTAAGTACTCTGTGATTGTGCACTGCCGAACATGCTCATCTGCTCTTAATACCAGCAATGTCATGCCGTGGCGGACCTGTACGTTTCAGAGTTGGTATAGTACCAAAGATGATTCATTAGTATCGCGGCATTATACTAATACTGGTATACCGTACAACCCTCGTAAAAAGCGTTTTAAAGTAAAGCTGTAATTCTTCTTTAAAGGTACAAAAAACAGGTTGGGTATTGAGAAACTTACATTTATGACTATAAAACTTAGCCAATAGTAGAATGAGGTTGCAAAAGTTAAATTCCTTTTAAAAACATTTCTCTTACTGTGTATATCCAAATAGCACATCTTTAAACCAAAGCACAAATTTGTCGTGAATAGTGTCCAGGATGAAACGACAGATGCTCTGCCATAGTGACAGAGTGCTTTCACAAGTCCAAAATCCAACCTATTGACTCCACAGCATGTCCGCCAATCTCCCCCGTCATATTATCTGGGAGTCAGAGCACCTGGTGGCCTACCTCCACCCCCGCCCTTGGACGCCCGGCTGTGTGATCCTGGAGCGCCGCACGCCCCGAACACTGGCAGGAAGCATCTTCCACCTGGAGGAGGCCGAGTACCTTTCCTGGATGCTGGGGGCAAGAGATGTGGCAAAGCTGCTGTGCGACAAACTCCTGGCGCAGAGGTGTGCCCTGGTGACCAGACCGCTTGTGGATAAACCTGCTCAGGTGTGCACTTTTACATCAGTGGTTAGGAACAACTCCTTATCTTTTAAATCAGGGGTGTCAAACTCATTTCAGATCAGGGGCACGTTGAGAAAAATCACCTCCCAAGTGGGCCGGATTGGTAAAATCACGGCACGATAACTTAAAAATATTGTTTAAAATTAAAACAAGCACACATGTACAAATCATATTGTTGTTGGGTTGGTTTTACACTCATGTTCACTTAATCATTTATTTGTCGTTATTTATATATTTTTTGAATAGATTATGTGATAATGTTCATCAGTCAATTAATTGGTGTTAATTTTCGATAACTTAAAAAAAAAAAAAAGACAATTTGAGATTGTTTTCTTTGTTCGAAATTAGAATAAGCACACATTTTTTACGCTTACATGTTGCGGTTAATCGTTTATTTGTCGTTTATCATTTCTGAATAAATCATGTGATAATGTTCATCAGTCAACTCATTGGTGTTTTCAATCTATGAAGTTAAAAAAAATATATCAAAATCAAATGTTATATATGTATTTTGATCATTTTCCTCAACTGATGTACTAACACGTGGTTTATTATGTACATATGTAGCATCATCTCCAAAGATACTACAAATTGCTATTTTGACTTTCAGTGGACACATTTAGAACAGACGTTTCTTTCATTCAAAATTTTCAGGTTAATTTTTATACTTGGTAAACTCATCCCACGGCCCGGATAAAACCTGTACGCGGGCCTGATCCGGCCCTCGTGCCGTACGTTTGACACCCCTGTTTGAAATGGAAATACAGTGGAGCAAAAAAGTATTTAGTCAGCCACCAATTGAGCAAGTTCTCCCACTAAAAATGATGACAGAGGTCTGTAATTTTCATCATAGGTACACTTCAACTGTGAGAGGCAGAATATGGAGAAAAAAATCCAGGAATTCACATTGTAGGAATTTTAAAGAATTTATTTGTAAATTATGGTGGAAAATAAGTATTTGGTCAACCATTCAAAGCTCTCACTGATGGAAGGAGGTTTTGGCTCAAAATCTCACGATGCATGGCCCCATTCATTCTTTCTTTAACACGGATCAATCGTCCTGCCCCCTTAGCAGAAAAACAGCCAAACACGACGAGTTGAGTTTATACCAAAATGGATACATGGATGACACATCTGATGATTGGGAGAATGTCATGTGGTCAGATGAAACCAAAATAGAACTTTTTGGTATAAACTCAACTCGTCGTGTTTGGAGGAAGAAGAATACTGAGTTGCATCCCAAGAACACCATACCTACTGTGAAGCATGGGGGTGGAAACATCATGCTTTGGGGCTGTTTTTCTGCTAAGGGGACAGGACGATTGATCCGTGTTAAGGAAAGAATGAATGGGGCCATGTATCCTGAGATTTTGAGCCAAAACCTCCTTCCATCAGTGAGAGCTTTGAATGGTTGACCAAATACTTATTTTCCACCATAATTTACAAATAAATTCTGTAAAATTCCTGGATTTTTTTTCACATTCTGTCTCTCAATTACAGACCTGTCATCAATTTAAGTAGGAGAACTTGCAAAATCGGTGGCTGAGTACTTTTTTTGCCCCACTGTATGTTCCAGAGTCAGTTATTAAACCTGTAGTAAGAGTGGGAGTATATAACTAATGCAAAAAGTTGACTTAATAGTTCTCCTGTTTGCAATTAGGTGATCTGTAATAGTGTCAAGAAGTAAGACCTATTTACTACTACTCCACCAGTACTTAAACAGTGTTTAAATGTTCCGATTGTTACTCCTCAGATTCGAGTTGTCCCCCTCCACGGCCTGGATGCCCAATGGCTGCCACTCCTGGCAGGGGAAGAGGAGCACAACTCTCATGACCCAGGCTACACCACCTCCAAAACGGCTCCTCGATGGAGCGACTCCCACCTAACTGAAATTCAATCCCGGATCCGAGCCAAACTCCCTAACCCAGACGCTCCACCCAATCTCACCTTTCTGGGGGACAACCAGCTCCACCCCGGCCTCTTCCCCCGCATCGTTCGGGGCGAGGAGCCACAGTGGCGAGTGTGGGAGGACGAGGGTCACGTGTCCTTTCTCACCCCGTTCCCCAATGCTCCTGGCTTTACTGTGCTTGTTCCACGCCGGCCCTTGACGTCAGACATATTCCGTCTTGATAAGAGCGATTACGAGGGGCTGGTGGTGGCCGCCCGGAAGGTGTCTCATCTTCTGGAGAAGGGTTTAGGTGCCTGGGGAGTTGGGCTAATATTTGAGGGGTTTGAGATAGACTATGCTCATGCAAAGCTGATACCGCTGCTGCAGCTACCGTCTTCCAGGGAGGGAGAACATGCCGTTGCGTCCCCAAATCACCGGTTCTATCCCATGTACCCTGGTTTTGTCTCATCAGAAGACGGGCCTGAAGCTTCCTTGGAGAGTTTGGATGAGATGCATGCCAAAATTACCCAGAAGTGATAAACATTCAACATTGAAGTTATCGTTGAATACCTTTTTTTTTGTTGTTGTAATCATTCAACATTGAGATACTGATTAAAATATATATTTCTGTAAACAATTTGTTGTCAATTTAAACCCCCAAGAGGTAAAAAATGGATGGATATTTAATAATCTGTCCAGAAATGGCACTGAAATCACAGTCAAAATTCCCAACAGGTGTAAAAGTGCATCTCTACATTCCTTCAAGACCGATGTAAAACACCTCCAGGCAACTTCAACCCTTTACTAATACCCTCCTCCATTCACATCCCATCTCCCAAGATTATAAATAACCTAATGTAAATAATCAAATGTACTTGTAATGTATTTACTTGCTCTTATACTATCTGAACTCACTATGTTCTCTGCTGGCTGTACATATCCTACTAAGTAAGACTTACACTGTTTCAATGTCCATATCTCTGTTGATGCAATTGTTTGACTGAAGTACTGATATCAACCAAAGCTCCTCATCCCACACCCCGGATTGTAAATAATTCAATGTTTATACTATGATGATTAACTTGTGTGGTGACTGTATTATGCTGATAGTATATATTTGTACCATGAATTAACGTGGATCCTGAAAAACTTATTCGGGTGTTACCATTTAGTGGTCAATTGTACGGAGTATGTACTGAACTGTGCAATCTACTACTTAAAGTATCAATCAATCAATCATTGATTGATTGATTGAAGCTTTTATTAGTAGATTGTACAGTACATATTACGTACAATTGACCACTAAATGGTAACACCCGAGTATGTTTTTCAAGTTGGGGTCCACGTTAATCAATTCATGGTACAAATATATACTATCAGCATAGTACAGTCATCACACAAGTTAATCATCAGAGGTCAGAGTATACAGATTGAGTTATTTACATTTACAATCCGGTCTTTAAGGTCTCTGCTTTTTGCAGATGATGTGGTACTGATGGCTTCATCTGGCCGGGATCTTCAGCTCTCACTGGATCGGTTCGCAGCAGAGTGTGAAGCGACCATGGTTCTCGCCCGGAAAAGGGTGGAATGCCATCTCCGGGTTGGGGAGGAGATCAAGTACCTAGGAGTCTTGTGAGGGAAGAGTGAATCGTGAGATCGACAGGCGGATCGGTGCGGCGTCTTCAGTAATGCGGACGTTGTACCGATTCCGTTATGGTGAAGAAGGAGCTGAGCCGGAAGGCAAAGCTCTCAATTTACCGGTCGATCTACGTTCCATCCTCACCTATGGTCATGAGCTTTGGGTCATGACCGAAAGGATAAGATCACGGGTACAAGCGGCCGAAATGAGTTTCCTCCGCCGTGTGGCGGGGCTCTCTCTTAGAGATAGGGTGAGAAGCTCTGTCATCCGGGAGGAACTCAAAGTAAAGCCGCTGCTCCTCCACATCGAGAGGAGCCAGATGAGGTGGTTCGGGTGTCTGGTCAGGATGCCACCCGAACGCCTCCCTAGGGAGGTGTTTAGGGCACGTCCAACCGGTAGGAGGCCACGGGGAAGACCCAGGACACGTTGGAAAGACTATGTCTCCCGGCTGGCCTGGGAAGGCCTTGGGATCCCCCGGGAAGAGCTGAACGAAGTGGCTAGGGAGAGGGAAATCTGGGCTTCCCTGCTTAGGCTGCTGCCCCCACGATGCGACCTTGGATAAGCGGAAGAAAATGGATGGATGGACAATCCGAGGGGTGGAATGTGGAGGGGGTTAGGTTTGGTTGATATCAACACTTCAGTCATCAACAATTATATGAGAAATGGACATTGAGACAGTGTAGGTCTGACCTCGTAGGTTATATTGGTGAAATAAGTAGAGCATTCTTCGCAGCCTAATGTATGCCCAAACCTAAAGAGACATTTTACCAAAGTATACCTATGGGCTACTGTTTCAAACTGTCATATAACTTGGTACATCCATCCATCTATTTCTACCACTTATTCCCTTTGGGGTCGCTGGTGCCTATCTCAGCTACAATCGGGCGGAAGGCGGCGTACACCCTGGACAAGTCGCCACCTCATCACAGATAACTTGGTACATGTGATCCACAATATGCAAACACGAATGAGGAATTATTTTATCATGTGCCTTGGCTCTCAATACGTATCACATTGCCATCACAGCCGTGCTAATGTTGGAACCCATTTCCTCAGCTTACCAGCATATTGAGAACGAAATAGGCTCTGACACTACCCGTATCCACATGTGGCAAAATAAATTTTCGACAAATAAAAGTTAGCTAGCATACTAGCTCGGTCAATGACACATCAACATATCGGCTAATGGCGTAAATCTTGCCCGCTAGCTTGTATGTCGGGGAAAAAGAAATTTCCGACAACTAAAACTTGTCAGTTCATCGACATACAGGCTAACGGGCATATATTTACTTCTTTAGCCTATATGTCGATGTGTCATTGACCGAGCTAGCATGCTAAGGATTCGTTGCACGGACATACTAGCATTGTTCAACAAGCTTATAGACTGTATTGGACAGTGTAATTTAAATACAAAATGTCCAATTCCATGTATTGCAAGTAATAAGAAAACGTAAATGCCTTACTTATCTATCAAGGAGGAATTGAGCAAGTTTGACGTCAAATGAAAAAAATCTTCGCCTTCAATCGTCCGTATCTTTTAAAGGCAGCCCCGATACAAATCCTTGTTTTGTCCCTGGCTTTGTCATGAATAAGTTGAGAATCGTAACGACGTCTTTTGATTAACTAAAGTCTGACATGTTTAGTAACTTTACCAGTGGCAGTAGCTCGATGATGATGGCGGTGCATAACTGGCAACCTGGCTGTGACACTCTCACGGACTTCCTAATTGGTGAAACGGAGAAATCAAAATGATAATATTTCGGGGCTGTAAATCGGATTTTGAAATGAGCATATCCCGGCTGAACTACTGTTATCAGTTATAAAGGTATTTGAAAATAACATGATTTATTAACGCCTTTTGACATATCAGGGTCATTTAATGATGACTTGACATGGAAATATTACATAAGGCTCCTTTAATTAATCCGTATAGCACACGGGTCTGCAACCTGCGTCTCTTTAGCGCCTCCTTAGTGGCTCCCTGGAGCTTTTCAAAAATGTATGAAAATAGAAAAAGATGGGGAAAAAATATATTTTTGTTTTAATAGGGTTTTTCTAGGAGGACAATCCCACTGTTTATATTAAACATGCTTTTCTGATGAGAGTATTTGGCGAGTGAAGTGAATTATATTTATATAGCGTTTTTCTCAAAGTGACTCAAAGCGCTTTACATAGTGAAACCCAATATCTAATTTTTACATTCAAACCAGTGTGGGTGCCACTGGGAGCAGGTGGGTAAAGTGTATTGCCCAAGGACACAACGGCAGTGACTAGGATGGCAGAAGCGGGGATCGAACCTGCAACCCTCAAGTTGCTGGCACGGCCGCTTTACCAGCCGAGCAATACCGAGTGCCGTTTTGTCCTACTAATTTTAGCAGTCCTTGAACTCACCGGAGTTTGTTTACATGTACAACTTTCTTGTTTTACGCCACTCTTTCTCATTTTGTCCACCAAACTATTTATGCTGTGTATGAATACACAAATGTGAGGTTTATTGATTTAATTTGATATGCTAATCAGGCATATGTGGTCAGTGCATGACTTCAAGCTAATCAATGCTAACATGCTATTTAGCATAGCTTTATGTACATATTGCATCATTATGCCTCACTTGTGTATTTGAGCTCATTTAATTGCGTATGTCCACTTTCTATTTAATTCATACCTGCATTTCTACTTACATATTATCTATATGTAATATTGCCTGCATTTCAGTTTACATAGATTGTTATAAATCCATTCAAAGACCGCCCGCCATTTTCTTTAACTTGGACCATTGGCCATTCTAGGCCAGTAATATCTAAACATTATCTCACCCTCTGAGAAGCCTGTTTTACTAATGTTTTCCAGTGTTGTAAAAATGGGTAGAATAAACATTATATTTCAACATTTCTGTCAATGAAGATTTGTGTCAGCCTGCGACAGTCATTTTGATAGTAGGCTAATATAGACACTTACGTCATGTGTTGCCTTCATTATAACACTTATATACGGCTTTTCATTTTTTGCGGCTCCAAACAGATTTTTTTTTTTATATTTTTGGTCCAATAGGGCTCTTTCTACATTTTGGGCTGCTGACCCCTGGTATAGCATGTACTATACCAGGGGTCACCAACGCGGTGCCCGCGGGCAGCAGGTAGCCCGTAAGGACCAGATGAGTCGCCCGCTGGCCTGTTCTAAAAATAGCTCAAATAGCAGCACTTACCAGTGAGCTGCCGCTATTTTCAAAATTGTATTTATTAGCAAGCTGGTCTCGCTTTGCTCGACATTTTTAATTCTAAGAGAGACAAAACTCAAATCGAATTTGAAAATCCAAGAAAATATTTTAAAGACTTGGTCTTCACTTGTTTAAATAAATTCATTTTATTTACTTTGCTTCTTATAACTTTAAGAGAAAAAATACCTTAAAAATAATTTGAGGATTTTTAAACACATATACCTTTTAAATTCCTTCCTCTTCTTTCCTGACGATTCAAATAAATGTTCAAGTAAATTTATTTTTTTTATTTTAAAGAATAAACTTTAATTTAATTCGTCATTTTAGCTTGTTTTTTTCGACGAAGAATATTTGTGTAATATTTCTTCAAACTTATTATGATCAAAATTCCAAAAAATTCTTTGTCTTTGTTAGAAATACAGCTTGGTCCAATTTGTTGTATATTCTACCAAAGTGCAGATTGGATTTTAACCTATTTAAAACATGTCAAAATCAGCTTCTCTTTATTTATTTATTGTTTTTCTCATTTATATTTATTCCGGGTGTATATTTACTATCTGCCTATGTTGAGAAGAAAGTGATGTACTAATTATTTTCCATTTGTGACTCTACCTGTAATTTATGTAGGACCTGAGGGGAGGGGGGTTTATGTGTCAATGGGGTATGTGTTGGGTTGCTGTTCTTGGAAGTGGGTGGGAAGAAAAGGGGAAAATGTGTTTACTGTTTTATTGTACATTGTAATGCCTGTCAAATTCAATAAAAACATTTTTTTTTCTTAAATAAATATTATCAGGAAAAAATACTTATGATGTTCCATAAAGTCTTTATTATTTTTTCAAAAAGATTCAAATTAGCTAAGTTTTTTTCTTCTTTTTTTCGGTTGAATTTTGAATTTTAAAGACTCAAAATATATTTATAAAAATATGTATCTGTTTCTATATATATATATTTATTGTTAAAAATCATTAAGATGATCAGTGTTTCCACAAAGATTAATCAATCAATGTTTATTTATATAGCCCCAAATCACAAATGTCTCAAAGGACTGCACAAATCATTACGACTACAACATCCTCGGAAGAACCCACAAAAGGGCAAGGAAAACTCACACCCAGTGGGCAGGGAGAATTCACATCCCGTGGGACGCCAGTGACAATGCTGACTATGAGAAACCTTGGAGGACCCCCCCCCCACTAGGGGACCGAAAGCAATGGATGTCGAGCGGGTCTAACATGATACTGTGAAAGTTCAATCCATAGTGGCTCCAACACAGCCGCGAGAGTTCAGTTCAAGCGGATCCAAGACAGCAGCGAGAGTCCCGTCCACAGGAGACCATCTCAAGCGGAGGCGGATCAGCAGCGTAGAGATGTCCCCAACTGATACACAGGCGAGCGGTCCATCCTGGGTCCCGACGAGCGGTCCATCCTGGGTCTCGACTCTGGACAGCCAGTACTTCATCCATGGTCATCGGACCGGACCCCCTCCACAAGGGAGGGGGGGACATAGGAGAAAGAAAAGAAGCAGCAGATCAACTGGTCTAAAAAGGAAGTCTATTTAAAGGCTAGAGTATACAGATGAGTTTTAAGGTAACTTAAATGCTTCTACTGAGGTAGCATCTCAAACTGTTACCTGGAGGGCATTCCAGAGTACTGGAGCCCGAACGGAAAACACTCTATAGCCCGCAGACTTTTTTTGGGCTCTAGGAATCACTAATAAGCTGGAGTCTTTTGAACGCAGATTTCTTGCCGGGACATATGGTACAATACAATCGGCAAGATAGGCTGGAGCTAGACCGTGTAGTATTTATAGTATTTTATAAGATAGATATCAATAAATATTAATAATAACAGAGTTAAAGGTAAATTGAGCAAATAGGCTATGTCTGGCAATTTATTTAAGTGTGTATCAAACTGGTAGCCCTTCGCATTAATCAGTACCCAAGAAGTAGCTCTTGGTTTCAGAAAGGTTGGTGACCCCTGCACTATACTATCATTTGTTATCAGCCAATCACAGTTTTGCATGGCAATTTAAATATGCATGGCCCGTAAATCACAAGAACGGCGTTTCGCACTAGTCCCGCCCACCAACACCAGGGCCGACTCTAGACGGGCTAAAGGCAACACTATATCATAACCGTGACCAACTGTTAGCATCAGCCGTTAAATTACACAATGGTATTCATGCCACACTGGTAGAATTTATCAGTTAAATGTTGTATTTCTACTTGAGCCACCTATATTTTGTGACCAGTCAGCATACAAGTATGTGGAAAAGGGCCCAAGCTTTACATGTGCTTAACTAATGAGCAAGTGCTGACAGGCAAAACAAATAGCGTATAACTAATGAAAGGGGAAAATGCAATGTATGACTCTCTACCCCCCGATTAAGTGTCAGCATTGTAATTCATTTTAATTAAAAGTTGTGTGAATAAATATTTAGTACTATTAGTGAATAAAATATGCTTGATCCAACCCTGTACTACAGTGTAGTCCAGGGGTCACCAAGCTTTTGAAAACCAAGAGCTACTTCTTGGGTAATGAATAATGCGAAGGGCTACCAGTTTGATACACAATTAAATAAATTGCCAGAAATAGCCAATTTGCTCAATTTACCTTTAATAAATAAATCTATATATAACAAAAAATGGGTATTTCTGTCTGTCATTCCGTTGTACATTTTATTTCCTTTTACGGAAGGTTTTTTTTGTAGAGAATAAATGATGAAAAAAACACTTAATTGAACGGTTTAAAAGAGGAGAAAACATGAAAAAAATGAAAATTAAATTTTGAAACATAGTTTATTTTCAATTTCGACTCTTTAAAATTCAAAATTCAACCGAAAAAAATGAAGAGGAAAAACTAGCTAATTCGAATCTTTTTGAAAAAATTTTAAAAATAATTTATGGAACATCATTAATCATTTTTCCTGATTAAGATTAATTTTAGAATTTTGATGACATGTTTTGAATAGGTAAAAATCCACTTTGAAATACGATTTGAATTTGATTCTACAGATTTTCTAGATTTGCCAGAATAATTTTTTTGAATTTTAATCATAATAAGTTTGAAAAAAAAAAACAGACGCTAAAATGAAGAATTTAAGTAAAATGTATTTATTATTCTTTACAATAAAAAAATTAAAGAAAATACATGAACATTGATTTAAATAGTCAGGAAAGAAGAGGAAGGAATTTAAAAGGTAAAAAGGTATATGTGTTTAAAAATCCTAAAATCATTTTTAATGTTGTATTTTATCTCAAAAAATCTCTTTCTCAAAGTTATAAGAAGCAAAGTAAAAAAAAAAAAATTGAATTTATTTAAACAAGTGAAAACCAAGTCTAAAATATTTTCTTGGATTTTCAATTTCTATTTGAGTTTGATCTCTCTTCGAATTAAAAATGTCGAGCAAAGCAAGACCAGCTTGCTAGTAAATAAATATAATCAAAAAAATAGAGGCAGCTCACTGGTAAGTGCTGCTATTTGAGCTATTTTTAGAACAGGCCAGCGGGCGACTCAACTGGTCCTTACGGGCTACCTGGTGCCCGCGGGCACCGCGTTGGTGACCCCTGGTGAAGTCAATCTCATACACATTGTAAATCTCATGTCTCAGCTGCAGAACCTAAATATTAAGTGTTTAAAATAGTTATTTTATAGGGGAAAAACAGGATTTTCTTTAAAAAAAAAAAGTTTACATTTCAAGTGTGTAAAATAGTAGTTCTAAGGCAGGGGTCAGCAACCCAAAATGTTGAGCCATATTGGACCAAAAATACAAAAACAAATGTCTGGGGCTGCAAAATATTAAAAGCCATATTATATACAGATAGTGTGTCATGAGATATGAATTAAGAGGACTTAAAGGCCTACTGAAACCCACTACTACCCACCACGCAGTCTGATAGTTTATATATCAATGATGAAATATTAACATTGCAACACATGCCAATACGGCCGGTTTAGTTTAGTAAATTGCAATTTTAAATTTCGCCCTGAGTATCCTGTTGAAAACGTCAGTATGATGACGCGTTCGCGTGACGTCTCGGATTGTAGTGGACATGTTTTTCCAGCCCGACCCCCTGCTATAAGTAGTCTGCTTTAATCGCATCGTCTTTCCTCGTGCACCTGTCAAAGAGGCAGCTGCGTGGCTTCCCTCAGAGACACTGGCGGTCGCCACACCCCTCCAACTTTCTGGTACGACAGTATAATCTCACTAAAACACTAGTAACACAATAAGCAGATAAAGGATTTTCCATAATTATCCTAGTAAATGTGTCTATTAACATCTGAATCGCTCCCACTGCCCTGTCTTTTTTTTTCTTCTAGTCCTTCACACTCTTTCCTCATCCACGAATCTTTCATCCTCGCTCAAATTAATGGGGAAATTGTCACTTTCTCGGTCCGAATCGCTCTCACTGCTGGTGGCCATGATTGTAAACAATGTTCAGATGTAAGGAGCCCTACAACCCGTGACGTCACGTCTGCTACTTCCGGTACAGGCAAGGCTTTCTTATTAGCGACCAAAAGTTGCGAACTTTATCGTCGATGTTCTCTACTAAATCCTTTCAGCAAAAGTATGGCAATATCGCAAAATGATCAAGTATGACACATAGAATGGACCTGCTTTCCCAGTTTAAATAAGAAAATCTCATTTCAGTAGGCCTTTAAAGCAAACTAAATGATATGTACATATAGTTAGCCTAAATAGCATGTTAGCATCGATTAGCTTGCAGTCATGCAGGAACCAAATGTCCGATAAGCACTACACACAAGTCAATAACATCAACAAAACTCCCCTTTGTGTTTTCACGCACAACGTTAAACGTTTGGTGGACAAAATGAGACAGAAAAAAGAGTGGCATAAAACACGTCCTAGAAAGTCAGAGAAAGTTGTACCTGTAAACAAACTACGGGGAGTTCAAGGACCGCCAAAATTATTAGGACAAAACGGCACTCGCCAATTACGTGAATCAGTGAAGAATGTTTAATATAAACAGTGTGCTTTATAACAATTAGGGAGGTTTGTGTCATGTTTGTCCTCCTACAGAAACCATGTATTTTTTTACCCTAATTTTTTTCCATTTTTCATACATTTTTGAAAAAGCTCCAGAGCCACTAGGGCGGCGCTAAAGAGCCGCATGCGGCTCTAGAGCGGCGGGTTGCCGACCCTCGTTCTAGGGTTGATTTGTCAACGGGTAATAATCTTATGTACATTAAAGGGGAACATTATCACAATTTCCGAAGGGTTAAAACCAATAAAAATCAGTTCCCATGGCTTAATTTTCGAAGTTTAAAATTTTTTTTTACCCATCGTGGAATATCCCGAAAAAAGGCTTTTTAATGTGCCTGATTTTCGCTATCTGTGCAGCCACTGTCCATTTTCCTGTGACATCATCCAGTGATATACATGCTATCCATGCGGATAGTACAGCAAGATATAGCGACATTAGCTCGGATTCAGACTCTGATTTCAGCGGTTTAAGCGATTCAACAGATTACGCATATATTGAAACGGATGGTTGGAGTATGGAGGCAGATAGCGAAAACGAAATTGAAAAAGAAACTGAAGCTACTGAGCAAATAGTTATTAACGCTATTCAGCCATGTCTGCCTTAGCATAGCCGGTAAAATGTGCAGACCAAAAGATCGGGACTTTCGCATCTTGTGATACCTGAGCAACTTAAATCCGTCGATTGGTAAGTGTTTGTTTGGCATTAAAGACAGGGTGGAGGGAAACACTGGATGCAAATATAGCTACAAATGTACATACAGCTAGCCTAAATAGCATGTTAGCATCGATTAGATCGCAGTCATGCCGCGATCAAATATGTCTGATTAGCAGATAAGTCAATAACATCAACAAAACTCATCTTTGTGATTTCGTTGACTATCGTTGGAAATGCATCTACATGATACCCATACATCTCTGTGCCATGTCTGCCTTAGCATCGCCGGTAAAATGTCCAGACCAAACGATCGGGACTTTCACATCTTGTGACACTGGTGCAACTTCAATCCGTCGATTGGTAAGTGTTTGTTTGGCATTAAATGTGGGTGGAGGGAAACGCTGGATGCAAATATAGCTACAAATGTACATTCAGCTAGCCTAAATAGCATGTTAGCATCGATTAGCTGGCAGTCATGACGCGACAAAATATGTCTGATTAGCACATAAGTCAATAACATCAACAAAACTCACCTTTGTGATCTCGTTGACTTTACGTTGGAAATCTCTGCCATGTCTGCCTTAGCATCGCCGGTAAAATGTCCAGACCAAACGATCAGGACTTTCGCATCTTGTGACACAGGAGCAACTTAAATCAGTCGATTGGTAAGTGTTTGTTTTGCATTAAATGTGGGTGGAGGGAAACGCTGGATGCAAATATAGCTACAAATGTACATTCAGCTAGCCTAAATAGCATCAATTTGCATGCCGTGCTAATCAATGCACAGTCTACGTAAATCAACTTGAATCCGTCCCTGATCATGTTGTTACACCCTCCGACAACACACTGACAAGGCATGATGTCTCCAAGGTAGGGAAAACAGTCGAAAAAACGGAAAACAACAGAGCTGATTTGACTCGATGTTTATGTGTTTGATAAAATGGCGGTTGACTACCTAGGTGACGCCACAAGGTGACGTCATCGCTCCGAGAGCAAATAATAGAAAGGCGTTTAATTCGCCAGAATTCACCCATTTAGAGTTCGGAAATCGGTTAAAAAAATATATGGTCTTTTTTCTGCAACATCAAGGTATATATTGAGGCTTACATAGGTCTGGTGATAATGTTCCCCTTTAAGCTTTCAGACACTGACATTGTGTGGTTTCCTAGCAACACAGCATCCACAGCACTTGGCCCCCACACACTCCATCTTGGTGATGTACAGAAGCGGCTCGATGCTGCAGCTCAGGTCCATGATGGAGTAGACGCTGATGCTGATCTGGCAGCGGAACTCCACAATGGAGTAGTAGGGCGCAAAAGGCATGAGCACCGGGGGGAGGTAGTTGACCACGATGATGGCCAGGATGATCAGCACCATCTTGAGGGCCTTTTTCTTGACCGGGTGCATCACCTCTTTACCCGTCACAGAGCGACGGAGGATCCAGATGATGGAGATGTTGCACAGGACCATGACTGCGAAGGCGAAGAGGATGACACCGCTGAAGATAGGGTTGACGCTCATGGATCCCAGGATAGACTTGGCCAGGGCGTAGGCTATGATCAAGGCCCAGACCACCACGGATATACCAATGCGGATTTTGTTGTGTCGGATGCCGGTGAAGAGTATGGGGTGCACCACGGCCGTGTAGCGGTCAAGAGAGATACACACCTGAACAAAGGACATTGTAAAAAGTTGAATACTATACACACAAGGTGTCAATTTTTAAATTTTTTTTTGAATGATTTACAATTTTTAATTGTAACGATTTTAATCGAATAAAAAAATGTCTAAAATCTTTTTTTATTTTTTATTCCTGTCCATAGCAATCATATTGTTGATGTTGATGCCTATTTCTGCTGTACAGATGTACTTCAGAGAAGACTTTATTAAAGGCCTACTGAAACCCACTACTACCCACCACGCAGTCTGATAGTTTATATATCAATGATGAAATATTAACATTGCAACACATGCCAATACGGCCTTTTTAGTTGACTAAATTACAATTTTAAATTTCCCGGGAGTTTTGTCTTGGAAACGTCGTGTAATGATGACGTGTACGCAAGACGTCATGGGTTTTTAGGAAGTATAAGCACTGCACACACACACAGCTAAATGTTGTCTGATTTAACGGCATAATTATACAGTATTTTGGAGATCTGTGTTGCTGAATCTTTTGCAATTTGTTCAATTAATATTGGAGAAGTCACAGTAGAAAGATGGAGTTGGGAAGCTTTAGCCTTTAGCCACACAAACACACGGTGATTCCTTGTTTAAAATTCCTGGTGGTGAAACTTTATTATGGATCAGCGCGGTCAAGCCAACATGGATCCCTACCAAATGTCAACCAGCAGGTTTCCGTGAGAAAATTGTGGTTAAAAATTCAGTTCTTACCGGAGAAAAGCTGAGCTTGTGCCGTCCGTAGCTGCCGTCGACTCCCCTGAGACACTGCGCGTCAAGACACCCGTGGAGACACCCTTCCGACTATCAGGTACTATTAAACTCACTAAAACACTAGCAACACAATAGAAAGATAGGGGATTTCCCAGAATTATCCTAGTAAATGTGTCTGAAAACATCGGAATCCGTCCCAATGGAATCAGTTTTTTTTTTTTTCTTTTCTAGTCCGTCGCTATCAATATCCTCAAACACAAATCTTTCATCCACGCTCAAATCAATGGGGAAATTGTCGTTTTCTCGGTCTGAATAGCACTTTTTGTTGGAGGCTCCCATTAAAAACAATGTGAATATGTGAGGAGCCATCACACGGGTGACGTCATCGTCTGCAACTTCCGGTAGAGGCAGAGCATTTCTCTTAGCACCGAAAGTTGCGAACTTTATCGTGGATGTTCTCTACTAAATCCTTTCAGCAAAAATATGGCAATATCGCAAACTGATCAAGTATAACACATAGAATGGAACTGCTATCCCCGTTTAAATAAGAAAATCTCCTTTCAGTAGGCCTTTAAATGTTTGAGTATAATTTCATTAAACAAAGCCTAATTTCTTTTAATACAGAAATTTATCACAGCTGTTTATTTAATGGAGGAATGTAGTTAATCATAGAAATGATACGCAATGTTATTAAAAATGATGGATTTTGAATGGAGAATCATTTTGAATCAAGAATCAATTTGAATCGAATCGTGCGGTGCCCAAAGATTCACCGCCCTAATACAGACCGGGTAACAAATTCCAGCAAATGCACTTTAACGCTACAAAATAAATCTTGTTTTATGTTTAATATGGACATGATCCCAGTAAACTGAATTACTAAAGGAAATCAGTCAAATCCTTCATTGCCGAAACTGTATTTTGTTATACTTGAAAAATCGCAACTAAAAAAAACTAACTTTCATTTAAACAAAATGTACTTTTTATTCAATGTCTCAATATTTTAATCATTACATTATCTGTTAAATATAAATGACAATATATTAGAAAATATATATATTCTACAAGTATATTATTACAAATAGAATATATGAAAAAGGTTCCGCAATGAACTAAGGGATAAACTCCATCCTTCGATTTTCTACCGCTTATTCCCTTTGGGGTCGCGGGGGGCGCTGGTGCCTATCTCAGCTACAATCGGATGGAAGGTGGTTTACACCCTGGACAAGTCGCCACCTCATCGCAGTAAGGGGTAAACTGAAAATGATTAATTTATGAAGTGACTAGTATATAATCTAATCATAAAAGTTATACTAAATACAATGTATGAAATCATGTTAAAGTACTGCATAAAAATAAAGATTTAATATACTCAAAGAGATTAAACAATTGTTGCCAATACATGATTATTTTTTTTAACCAAATCTGTTGTAAATTTTACTATATTTGTATTTTAAATATAATAGTTAGGCATATGTTGAAAGGAAAACATGTTGCAGTCTAAATTACTAGAACTTTAATTATGCTGAAAACATTTGAAAAATTATTGCAATATAAGTTGTATTTCCAAGTATTGTAATGTATTTCCAAGTATTTAGGTCTAAATTTAAAATATAGAATAGAATAGAAATTACTTTATTGATTCCCTGGGGGAAAGTCAGCATATATACATATATATATATATATATATATATATATATATATATATATATATATATATATATATATTTCTATATACACACATACATACATATATATACAAGTATATATATTATATATGTATACATATATATATATATATTATATATATATATATATACACACATGTACGCATATATATATATATATATACACACACACAATATATATATATATATATACCAATATATATATATACCAATATATATATATACATACACACACATATATATATATATATATATATATATATATATATATATATATATATATATACACATATATATATATATATATATATATATATAAAATACCATTGTTCTACTAACTTCTTATAATGGAAGTTAACATTGTGCTTTTACCGGAAAACAACCACAATAAGTTTCTACAGAGTCAAAAATGAACTTCATAATAAACATGCAACTGTAACAACTCACCAAGAAAAACACCCCCGTGTCCTTGACGCCGTATGCAAACCTCTGCATGTACTTAATGGACGTGTTGTCCAGCAGCAGGCTGTTGATCAGCTCGATGGGCATCATCAGGCAGAAGTAGGCGTCCAGCAAGGCCAGGTTGAGGATGAAGATGTCGGAGGTGGACGCATCCCTCTTCCTGGTGGCTATCTGCCAGATGACCTGACTGTTGCAGGGCGTGCCTACCACCAGGTTGAACACCTTTACGCCGTAGTAGAAAATGAAGCCGTAGGGTGCCACGGCGCACACTTCATACTGGTACCAAAGTGGAGGTCCTCTGGTGCTGGTGAAGTTTAAAGTAGAGTTGAACATGGTAGTGCTGAAAAAAAGGAATGGTAGTCTGGTGGGCTGTACAGAAACACATGTTCAAATTGATGAGGTTACCTTAAAGGACAATGCTGCACTCCGCGGTAACTGGAACTTTCTGTGCATTAGTAGCAAAATAAAAACACACAAACACACACACACACCATTTGGGTTGGGCCAGGTGGTGGCGTTGCACCTTCTCAGCTTTGCAGCCTCCTCTCATGAATAAATCATACGGGACGTTAGCGTGCTCACAATAGTTGCATCAGGGCCCTGACATTACCGTTGCATTGTTGAAGCTGAACCCTCAGGCTACTGTCCTGGTGCAAAGTCATCGTGCAGTGCAAACAAGTGACGCAAGGCGAGAAATCCAACGCAATGTGTTACAAAGACGTGTAAAAAAAAAGGGGGGGGGCCTCCTAGGAATAAAAGAAAATCTTGCTAAGTCACAAAATACAGTAAACACACAATTGCACGCTCTCCCTGACCACCTGAGGTAAAGTATACTGTTTGGCTCTTATTAGCGCTTAAAACAGGGGTGTCAAACATACGGCCCATGGGCCAGATTAGGCCCGCGAAAAGGTTTTATCCGGCCGGATAAAACCAAGTATAAAACTTAAAGGGGAACATTATCACCAGACCTATGTAAGCTTCAATATATACCTTGATGTTTTTTTAAACGATTTCCGAACTCTAAAAGGGTGAATTTGGCGATTTGAACACCTTTCAATTGTTCGCTGTCGGAGCGGTGACCTTTCACCCGTGACGTCCAACGGGAAGCAATCCACCATTTTCTCAAACACATTACACACACTAGTCAAATCAGCTCTGTTATTTTCCGTTTTTTCGACTGTTTTCCGTACCTTGGAGACATCATGCCTCGCCGGTGTGTTGTTGGAGGGTGTAACAACACGATCAGGGACGGATTAAAGTTGAATTACGTGGAGTGTGCATCGATTAGCACTGCATGCTAATCGATGCTAACATGCTATTTAGGCTAGCTGTATGTACATATTGCATCTTTATGCCTCATTTGTAGCTATATTTGCATCCAGCCTTTCCCTCCACCCACATTTAATGCCAAACAAACACATACCAATCGACAGATTCCAGTTGCACCAGTGTCAAAAGATGCAAAAGTCCCTCGTTTGTTCTGCACATTTTACCGGCGACGCTACGACAAGACATGGCACAGAGATGTGTGGATATCCTGCGACACTCAAAGCAGATGCATTTCCAACGATAAAGTCAACGAAATCACAAAAGTGAGTTTTGTTGATGTTATTGACTTATGTGCTAATCAGACATATTTGGTCACGGCATGACTGCCAGCTAATCGATGCTAACATGCTATTTAGGCTAGCTGTATGTACAATTGTAGCTATATTTGCATCCACCGTTTCCCTCCACCCACATTTAATGCCAAACAAACACTTACCAATCGACGGGTTTAAGTTGCTCCAGTGGTCAAAAGATGCAATCGTTGGTTAGAAGGCAATCGCCAAATAGCTTCAATAGCTATTCGCTCAATAGCTTCAGTTTCTTCTTCAATTTCATTTTCGCTATCTGCCTCCACACTCCAACCATCCGTTTCAATACATGCGTAATCTGTTGAATCGCTTAAGCCGCTGAAATCCGAGTCTGAATCCGAGCTAATGTCGCTATATCTTGCTGTTCTATCCGCCATGTTTGTTTGTATTGGCATCACAATGTGACGTCACAGGAAAATGGACGGTGGATTTACAGATAGCGAAAATCAGGCACTTTAAAGCCTTTTTTCGGGATATTCTATGATGGGTAAAACTTAGAAAAAAAACTGAGAAAAATAAAATAAGCCACTAGGGACTGATTTTTATTGGTTTTAACCCTTCTGAAATTGTGATAATGTTCCCCTTTAACCTGACATTTTTAAATGAAAGAAACTGTTCTAAATGTGTCCACTGGATGTCGCAAAAGCAATTATTTGTATCTTTGTAGCTGATATTACTACATATGTACATAATAACCCACATGATGTTAGTACATCAGCTGAGGAAAATGATTAAACTACATAAATAACATCCTGTAACTTAATTGTTGATATGTTTTTATCTTGATAGATTGTAAGTCAACACCAGAGAGTTGACTGATGAACATTATCACATAATTTATTCCAAAAATATAAATAACGACAAATAAAGGTTGAATACTATTTAACCACAACAAGTGGTTAAATTGTACAACTTTATGATTTGTACAATTTCAGAATGTGCTTGTTCTATTTTTTAACAAAGAAAACAATCTGAAGTTGTCTTTATTTTTAAATTATCGTGCCGTGATTTTACCAATCCGGCTCACCTGGGAGTAGATTTTATTCCATGTGGCCCCCGATCTAAAATTAGTTTGACAGGCCCTGGCTTATAACAAAAAGCTGAAGGCCATCCAGAAAAGCAGTGTGCCACCATATCCAGCAGGTGGCACTGCCGTGAAAAAAATCTCATGTTTTCAATAAATCCAGTAACGTACTTCTTGTCGGGATCCCCAGCAAGAGCATCCAGAAGCTGCAATACATACAGAATAGTGCTGCTAGGATCCTAATGAGAGTGCGGAAATATGACCATATCACACCAAGTCTCAAATCCTTTCATTGGCTTCCTGTTCCACTGAGGATTGAATACAACGTCTCCCTACTAACCCACCAGTGCCTCCATGGAAATGCCACCCTCTACATCAAAGAACTACTCACCCCTAAATCCTCCACACGACACCTCCGCCCCGGACAGGCTAACTTCCTGCAACCGCCGAGAACAAAACTACGAACAATGGGAGACTGGGCTTTCTAATCCGCCGCTCCCAGCCTGTGGAACGCTCTCCCTGACCACCAAAGGGCACAACAGACTGTGAATGCTTTTAAAAAAGGCTTAAAAACCCTTCTTTTAAATCCTTTTTTTTTTTAGATATATGCATACTAGTTCGAACTATTAGGCTGTTCTATTTATTTTTATATTTTTTTTTACACCGTAGGACTTTATGAGGTTGTTTACTCAATGTAAGGTGCTTTCACAAATAAAATCCATTATTATTATTATTAAATTTGGATGTGGTGTTTTGAAGAAGCTCAGTTTAAATCTAAAATAATTGAGTATCAAGAGGAATCACTGCAAATCACACAAAATACTTAAAATATTTTATTCAGATCATACATTCAAAAAGTAAAACTTGTGTAACAGCAATGATTAAATATGATGGTCAAAGCCTTATAAATAACATGAACTTGCCAAATATTATACACACATTCCACACTTATGAACTTTTCTAAAAACAATGACACAAATAACGAATAGGCCCTTTTCCACCATATGAATTGTTTTCGTTTACCAGGGAAATTACAAGAAATCAGCAAATTTACGCAGGTGACATTTTTCCCAGAAAAGCTGCGTCGTAGTAAGGTGGGTATTTTGAGAAACCCTGATTTTGTTCACCCACCATGTTTAAGCTAGCAAAGAGAAAAGTGAACAGACATACTTTATAAGCCTAACGTATGGTGGACGTATGCCTTACTATTAATTATTTTACCAGGGTAAAAAAAAAAGTTCCCGGTATTATTGGTGAAAAAGGGAGTTACGTAAATGATGCTGTACGTTTTCCACAATCCAATGTAGGACTGGCGTCTTTTTTCTCATCTTACATGTTTTTTTTAAAAACAGTAGATTTGTGCTTTATTCAGCTGCAATACACACTTAGTACCCATTTACATTCCATCATAAAAACAATATTGAACACTGCAAAGTGTCATCCAACAGGAAAACTGAGAAGCTGACTACTTTTTGTGTGAGACAATTCATCGTACAACCTTGCAGGTCATTTACATTTCAAATACATGGAAGCATTTTTCTCCAAATAAATATTAAGGCCACACCAAAACGAAAAAAACAAATAATGTCAGATTTAAGTTACACAATAATATTCTTTAGAGGAAAAAAACTATATTATAGTACATTAAGTCACATATTTTTGTAAAATAAATTATATTTCTGTAAAGTACATTTGTTTTGACCTATGATGATTTTAATCTACATTTAAAACACTTCCTTGTGTATTTATTAATTATAGATTGTGAACACATTTTGCCCCAGGCACATTTTCGGCATGCTTGTGTGGAGGCGTTCCCGGATTACAAATGAAACCACACCCCGCCCTCTCCAAAAGTATAATTTAGCTTTTAAAATGCACATAATTTAAGAATATACCTTAATATCATCGCTAATATTTTCTTTTTACCCGGACACGGTCGGAATTAACTTAAAGATTCACTTAGTCACACCATTAGGTACACCTGCACACTCGCTGATCCATTCAGAGCTGCATTAAAATGTCTCCGCATGTTGCACGTCTGGTATCATGTGCATGATTAGATGTCAATAATATTTCATCCTACCATTTTTTGTGACATTTACTTACTAAAGTAGTACATCCAGCTCGTGGTGATGTCATGACGTAGCCAGATTACAAAACACAGCGAACAGAGGCATCCAAAACTGTGTGCAAGTTTTACAGACTTGCCAGTTTGTCCGGCCCATGAATATGTTGCGGCTATCTGAGCAGATAGCCACGGCTTTTAGCTTGGTGGTTAGCATGCTCGCATTTCATGCTGACGCCTATTCACGCAAGGTATGAGGAAACAACGCAGACTGCTACACGAATGTATCCATCTTATGGAAATCATTTTACGGCAACGGCATGGCTAGTTCTAGTTGGGGTGCTTATAACAAACTGCTGGGTGGGCTGTGGTTATCTGCCAGTGACTCGAAGGTTCCAAAACACAAGTTACCCAAAGGGCTCGCAAAGCTTTGTGGTGCCCATCGCACTCGCCATTCAGACTGAGTGGTAAGGTTAACGGCCATCTGTGCGCTTTTTAAAGGGATCACAGTTTGATCACACGCAAGACCTTCCCACTCTGCATGGATACAGTTTAATGTCATGCCCAGGACTAAAGTCCTAACAATATAAGAATAAAGTATTTGCAAAAATAGTGGTCATTTAAGAACTCACACATTTATGAATCAAGTATTGATATTATCAGGAGACGAGTTGTAATTTTTTAAAACAGCCGATATTTATGGAATTAATGATAATATTTACGAGAATAACGTTTCAGTATTACCAGAAGTCGCTAAACTGCTACTATCTGCTTACTTTATCGCGGTACTATACTAATACCGGTATAACAGGGGTTGGCAAACCTTTACCACTCAAAGAGCCATTTTGACCCGTTTCACAAAATAAAGAAAATAGTGGGAGCCACAAGACTCTTGAAATTTATAATAAAAAAACACTGTATACAGAGTTGTTTTTTTTTGCTTTGTGCTATGTATAAACCAGGGGTCTCAGACACGCGGCCCGCAATTAAATATGAAGGTTTGATGTTAGTGCGGACAGTGAGTTTTATATGAATGTCCCTTGTTAACATCACGCATACAATTCCTCCCGATTTGACCGGGAGACTCGCGGGTTACAAAGTGACTATTCCCTCGGACGTGTGCTGAGCAAAACCTAATCAACAGAAATAAGGGCGTGCTACGATGGTACTGTCTTTAGTGTCCTCGACAAATTGTACAAAACAGCTTACCAGTCAGGTAACGCGTGGGATGTGACCTCTGCACACGCTCGCACACATGCAACTGCAGGGCATTCTTGTTCAACAGCCATCCAGGTCACACTGAGGGTGCCGGTTTAAACAACTTTAACACTGTTACAAATATGCGCCACTGTGAACCCACACCAAATGAGAATGACAAATAAATTTTGGGAAAACATCCGCACTGTACCACAATATAACAAATGCAACCCTCCCCTCAACCCCGCCCACCTCAACCGACGCAGGAGGGGAGAGGGGGTGGTGGTAGCGAGGTGTATATTGTAGCCTGGAAGAGTCAGAGTTCACAGTGTGGCGCAAATTTGTAAGAGTGTTAAAGCTGTTTATATCACAACCCTCAGTGTAACCTACAAGGCTGTTGAACAAGTATGCCTTGCAATCGCTTGAGGATTGTAATAGAGGTTTCACACAATACGTAACCTACCGGCACGCACAGTGTTGTGTAACAGCGGGCACAGCTACATATATTAGAAGATGTTATGGATGTTACCATCACGGACCGCCCTTAATGTTGCTGTCCGAGTGAAAGTCACAGTATGCAAACCTCAGACACTTTTAGAGGAAGGCACTGAGGTCAGAAATCTCCCGGTAAATTCGGCAAGTTTACAGCTGAGCCACAGCAGAGTGATCAAAGAGCCGCGGGTTGCCGACCCCTGCGGTATACCGCACAGCGCTACTACAATGTTACTAAAATATAGAGGAATTGTTGTAAATTTATACTAAATTAATTAAATTACAATAAAGTTACAATATTTTACAAAAATACATTTGTAATATTGGGAAAATAAAGTCGTGTTTTACATTTGGAAAAGTCCTATCGTTCTTGACGGCATTGAAAATAAAGCTCTGACATTAAAAATGTAACGTCCTAATTTGTGATGGGTCAAACAATACAGAATTATTGATGCCTGATTAAAGTGATACAACTTGATGTGTGAGCCTAAGAGAAAAGACACATGACCGGTCGGATAGGACTGCTGTGTCGTTTGTGAGGCGCCAAACAGAGGAAATGCTTCATTTCGGCTCACGCACAAATAACAACTCATCCTGAAAGAAGACAACGATCTAAATGGAACTAAGAAAACTTAAAAGTTCCACAGAGTCAGATCATTTTGATCCTTAATATTCTTACAAAAAACAAAAACGACACCAACACGGTATCAGTGTGGTGTCAATGCTGCTAGTGTGACACACACTCACAAAGGTCTTGTGTACCCAACACTAGCTCAATAGTTATGAAAACAAGGTTTTAGTAACAATAAATTTGTGATTTTACGAGAAGAGAAACATTTAAATTTTGCCTTATGACATATTCGGGAATAGAGTAAGAAGACTGAATTTAATGTAAAAAGGTAAAATGTTTAAATATTACAATAATTAAGTTATGACATGGTGACAATTAAGTCATAATTTAGTTAGATTTAAGTGGGACTTTATTATACTTTGTATAGCACTAAGGTAATATAAAAATATATATTTAAAATACAACTTTAGTGTCCTATTATTCCTTTTTTTAAATATACATCTTAACTACGATGAAAACAGATTTTACTCTCTCAATTTAGTCATGTAGCAAGTTTATTTCTGACATTTTCCAAGTTTTTCTTTTCGGTGCGGCAGTCAGACATTTCTATCGTTCACCACACATTTTAATTTCTGCATTAAAGTCCTGTAACACAGACACAAGTATATTCTTTGTCAAACAAATACATTTTTTTTCCTGGCTTCTGATTTATTTACAATTCCAGTTTTTTTTTTGTCTTTTTTCTTTTTAAAGATTAGAATCATGGATCAACACGTTGCTAGAAAGAAAAGGTGTTCAAGTATTTTAAATAACAAGAAGAAAATGAATAGTTAAGGTGGAGATGTTTCATTTTAGCCTGAATTTAATAGGAGAAAATTCTTTCAGCAGGCAAAGTAAAACTTTAGTAAAGATTTTAAATTATGAGATATGTATTGCGCCTGTTCAATAAAAAGTATGTACCTCCACACTGCTTTCTTTTGTATCAACAAAGCATTTTGCTGTATAATGACGACTCTTGAAAGAATTCTCTTTCAAGAACCAGTGCAAAAAATTTATTTAGCGGCCTCTAGTGGTGGAACTCACCACCTGCAATCATGTGGCGGCCGCCATGATGCCGTGCACGCGGAAGCGGTAGAGGCACGTATACTCTACATGACCCCAGTTGCTGAGGACGCGCAGCTCCACAACTTGATAGACTACATCGCTGGGGTTCTGCAGGAGTAGAGATGTCAACGTAAGAAACCGGGTGTGGGAATTATTACATTTAGTTGTGTCACTTTAAACTCACGGGAATCTCAAAAGTCTGCGTGGGCTCGCCATCCTTGTTGTACGTGAATGTTCCCAGCAGCGTTCCTTCTTCCACTTCGTTCCTCATCCCCTGGGTCACAAATGTACACAACCCCAAATGTGTTTTCATCAACCCCATAGAGACATTCGAAACAGTGAGGCATTTGAGGCAATCTTCAAGTGCACTAAGTCTAAACAAAAAGATAAATCAAATGTTGTACAAATGTAAACAAAGTAATTAAAAACATAATTAAAATGTTTTAATTTAATCAGTAATATATGTATTGGTTATAATATCAGTCAAAAGTGTTATATAATTTATTGAAGAATTTAATTTATTTCAGATTTCATTTATTGCCATTTGGCTTTTTTCATTTCTTAACTTTGTAGTGCTGAATACAAGTTTACACAAAGGCCTGAAAAAAAAAAATGTTTTTGCCTACTTGTTTGTGAGTAAGATTGATGTAAAAACGAGTATAAACAATTAAGTATTTTTGCAGCTCTCCAAAAACGTTTCAAAATTTAATATTGGCAGTTTAGACAGATTGGGGGGAAGTGCACATTTTTAGAATTTGCCTCATTCACAATCCTTGTGTAAGACAAGCACACATACGTTTATTTTCTTTAATATCTTCAACTAGTACATAAATGCGAGCAAAAATCTGCTTACAAAGAGTGGACCCTTTGTGAGTTGCTCCATTCTACCTATAAAGTGCTTAAAAAAACATCCAAACACTTCAATCAACGTTTTACATACAGGCAGTAAGTATATAAGTAATGTCGCAAAAGGCACATTCATGTTAACATGTAATATTGAACCCTTTTTCTCATTTTAAGCATACGGTGATGCATTAATTTCATATACGCGTCACAGCGTTCACTTTTTCCTTCACGTACAACACAGTCCACAACTCACGAGAGCCAACAAACATAATAAAACATCACTTACATTATAATGTCTGCTTTCACTTAGATGCCGACTATTAGGATTTTGATACATTTCCGTATTCTTAATCCTTGCAAAAGTTTAGGGTGGGTGCAAACCAACATCATTCACATGTCTTTCTCGCCATTTCCGGGTCGAAGTTGGCTGTTAAAGTTGACCATCTCCTCAATTTATTTCCACATAATTTTATTATCAATGTGAAAGGCATGATTTATAATCTAGAATAAACTTTCACCAACTCCGAGCCGAGAAAGCAGACCTGCTGATGATGTCAGGACTCTGATCAATGCGTGGCCAAATGTAGGACCTTAATCTTAGGGTTTATAGTGATAATATTGCTAATATTGTTAACTAGTTAATATTCAGGTCACTAAATATAAATAAGAGTATTGTTGGTGGTTTTTGGATGTTTAGTTATTGGGTTTTATCGGTGCCGGGCCATGCGTTTCCAACCTAGGCCTTTTAGTGATGTCATACTACGTACAACTTGAATAAATACCTCTCAAAATACCATAATTTATGTCAATACATGGCCACGGCTTGAGAAATACTGTACAGAAACACACTTACTGGGCATTGAATAACCTCAAAAGTGGAGAAAGGGGGATATTTTTTGGAATCAGCAATTAAAACATCTTATGTGGTACTGTGAAAATAAAAAATAATTGCAAAAAACATAAAATATAACAAAAATAAGAAAGTAAATATTTAAACTCACAATTAGTAACACCCATCGTGTAAGCCATTGGCACCACTCATACTTGGTTGATGTGGATGTGGCGGGCAAACCATTTCACCGCCGGGACAGCTTCCAGGGGTTGGCCGACCTCGTCTCACAAAACCTAGTTTTTCTTTAAATATCCTCTTTGAAAACGGCCTTGCAAAATATATACACTATATGCCACCTAATCGTTTTGCACTGCTTCTTTGTGGGTTAAAAAAGTGAGTACCAGCGATTTCTCTGCCCGCCGGGTATGCTTCCAGTGCCACTTCCTGCTTTCGCACATCACAACTTGTGATTGGACACTCACTTGGGAGTGACAAGTGAGAATCCAATCATTCACGTTTAACGTAAGGCTACCTCGAACTTCTGTCAATAACCCGTGACCTGATTGGCTATTGCAACTCTCTATCAACTGAATGTACTCCGTTCGTTTACACTGCACAGTTGCCGCTAAGTGTATTCAGAGGGCCTCCGGCAGAATTCATACAGTGCTGGCAACAAGCTAGCTTAATTCTGATTGGATAAAAGCTGTAACGTAAAAACAAGCAACACTGGAGCCTAATATGACACTAAAAGAATATGATGAGTACTTTTATATATTTATGGAAAGTATACTACGAATACATTTATTTTTAATATTTTTTATAAATTTATGATCATGATTTATGTTCATACTTGCCAACCTTGGGACCTTTGAATTTGGGAGATGGTGTTTGAGGTGGGGGGGACCTTCGAATTAGGGAGATGGTGTTTGAGGTGGTGGTGGGGGGGGGGGGGGGTATGCTAGGAGCTGGGGGTGTATATTGTAGCGTCCCGGAAGAGTTAGTGCTGCAAGGGGTTCTGGGAATTTGTTATGTTGTGTTTATGTTTTGTTACGGTGCAGATGTTCTCCCGAAATGTGTTTGTAATTCTTGTTTGGTGTGGGTTCACAGTGTGGCGCATACTTGTAACAGTGTTATAGTTGTTTATACGGCCACCCTCAGTGTTACCTGTACGGATGTTAATAAAGTATACCTTGCATTCACTTGTGTGTGTGTGTGAAAGCCGCATCTTTTATGTAACTAGGCCGGCACGCTGTTTATATGGAGGAGAGGCGGACGTGACAATAGGTTGTAGAGGACGCTAAAGACATCGCCTTTAAGGCCCGCGCCCAATATTGTTGTTCGGGTGGAAATCAGAGAAATTCGGGAGAATGGTTGCCCCGGGAGATTTTCGGGAGGGGTACTGAAATTCGGGAGTATCCCGGGAAAATCGGGAGGCTTGGCAAGTATGTTTATGATAGGCCAGCAGAGAGGGCCTTGCTGGCTCTGGCGGCACAACACTGGTCGAAATAAACGCAACGGACGCATTAATGTCATGGCTCTCATTGAGTCCATTGTAAGCTGACTTTCTTCTAATGTTTAATTATGAGTTAGAATGCATTAAAAAAACATGTGTTCTTGTCTCTCATAAGGATTGTGAATTAAAGGAATTCCAAAGCAATTGCAGTTCCCCTGTAATGTCACAAAAAAGCGATCAGAAGGCCCACTGCCATCTGGTGGTGACTTGTGGTAGTGAGCGAACCTATTTTATGTTATTGGCTTTCAGCAACATTTGCCATAGAAATTAATATATTTCTGATATTACCTACTAGAAGCAGTTTGTTTTATTTTACCGTATTCAGTAGATTTTGGGCACAGTAAAAAGGAGCATATTTTGTGGAGGTACAGGTTTGAAAATATGATTTTTTTACCCCCCAAGTTGAGCCTCCAAAAACAGGAATCACTTACGTAGACGGCAAAGTCCTTGGGTGCAGAGTCAATGCGACCATTGGGGGTGTTATAGCGTGGTACGTGGTCCAGCGTCACGTGTGTTATCTTTATGGGGTGAGACAGGGCGATGACGAGCGTCCCCTGGACGCCATGGAAAGCCCAACATTTGCCTGGAAGCATCACCGGGTGGCCCTGAGAGGGAGTTGAGAAGGTTTTATCGGAATAGGAGAGAAAACACAGGAAGACATAAGAGAAAGCAGGTCACCTGAATGACAGTGCGGGGGCTTTCTGTGGGGTACAACAATGGGATTCCAAAAAAGGTGACGCATGCAGTGCGGGTCTGATATGTGTTAGAACAGCGGGTACTGATCACGCTGGCACCTGCAAATTTGAACACAAATCCCAAATTAGGTAAGGTCCATAAAAGGAAACATGGATGTTTATTACCTTGAGTTTCCAAGGCGAAGTCAGCCATTTTGTTAGCAACGGGCTGCAGGTCTGAGTGGGTTCTCTTGTCCTGTAGTCTCATTGCATCCTGAGCCTGTGTGACAATCACACGTCACCCTTGGTATTTGGGCCATACAACTTTTCCAAATTGTAGTGGAACCTCAAAAACCAAATGCTTTTGCTTTATTTTTGGAATTTTGTGAAAAATACACAAAAAACCACCCACCACTATTTTGGGTGACACTGTGTGAGACGTCAATGTATAGCGGGATATAAGTCAGCTAAGAGATAATTATGCAAACTTAGATTTTTTTGTAACACTTATTTTAAAATTAAGGTCTGAGCATTAACAAGGGATGTTGGGACTAGCACATGTACAGTATGTACTGTACAAAGACTGCATATTTGTTAATACAGTCTGACCCAAACAAAAACCGAAGCATTTTTTCTCATTAAAAATATTGCAAATTTAATTTCAGTTCCACCCAAAAATATTAACCAAAAACCCATTCTCTAAAGAACTGTTTGCACTTTGCTCCGAGTTCCTTAATTTAATAGTGATTCTCACCTTTGTCAAAATGATGAAACTCGCTATGACTGACTTATTTCACAGTCATACTTAAAAAAAAACAGTATAGACTGAGATAGCAATGTGTGTGATTCTTTAAGCACTAAAATCTGCAGAATGATAGCCAGGCAAATTAGTTTGGCTGTACGATAACTAAGATACTAAACAAAAACGGAGGCAACAACTTTGCCAAACATCATAGGAAGTGGGCTTTGCAAAAACCAGGTACCCATCCATCCATCCATTTTCTACCGCTTATTCCCTTTTGGGGTCGCGGGGGGCGCTGGCGCCTATCTCCGCTACAATCGGGCGGAAGGCAGGGTACACCCTGGACAAGTCGCTACCTCAGATAGACAACATTCACACTCACATTCACACACTAGGGACAATTTAGTGTTGCCAATCCACCTATCCCCAGGTGCATGTCTTGGTACCACTGTACTTAAAATAAAAGTTATGGCACACATTTTTCAAAATTTAAAAGATTAACAGTGACTTGCTTATTTTATATATAAACAATTTACATTATTACTTTGTCCAAAACTTAGGGCCTGGTCTAAGATATTCCCAAATAACATGTGCTATAAATAGCAAGTGCAAAAAAAGAAGTGTTAAATGGTGCAGACCGCCCTATTTAAATTATGGCTACAGATTGACTTTGGAACAGATTATTTTTTATCTCCAATATTCCTTGTAACGCTCTCAACTTACCTGGATGCGGTCAGTGAGCCACTTCTCCATGGCCTGCTGGAGCTCTGATGTGAGTTGTTTTTGGTTGGAGGTTGCACTGATGTCAGGGCAAGGCACCGGAGGAGGCAGCAACTGGATGGACGACACCTCCTTAGACAACTGCAAGCACCGAGGACGTTGTGTTAAATCCACACAGTAGTTAACGAAGCAGCTACCATGTTTTTAACTTGTAACAGCCTCATCACCTCAGCATTGTGGGCTTCTACAGCTTGAATTCTGGCACTGAGAGTGGAGAAGACCCTGTGGAAATCTTGCTTCTGGTCATGTATCCGCTTTCCCAGTATAGTGACCTCTTGATCAAGGTGCAACCCACTGCTCGCCTCTACTGCTTTAAGATCATCTCTCATACTCTGTAAATCCATCTCAAATTGCTCCTTGATCTGAAAACCCCCTCACAAAAGGTTGTTTTTTGAAGATGTACATTTGCCCTATAATTAATTCATCTCTTATTTTACCTTGTAGAGGAGCTCCTGTTTCAGCTGCAGATCCTCCTGCAAGGACATACATGCTGAGTCATATTCATCAATGCTAAAAGGTAGTAGTGTCCTAGAATAGTCAGACTTCGACCATTCAACCTATAGTTGAATCGTCAGGTTTTGGATAAAAAAAAAAAAAATCCGATTTGACGATAAACATCTTTAAAACGCAAGCCTTACTAGTAGTAATTTGCTTCTTACCAAAAGATGCTGCATCTTTGCTTCCACATCAAAAGGAACAGAGGGAAAGGCAGAATCCTAAAGGGAGCAATGAAGACAAAATGGTGCTTTATATTGGTTTGAATGGAATAGACAATAAGCGGTCACTTCATTAGCTACACATGCTTGGTAAATTAGATCTAACACAAGTGCTATTTCAGATATTCTGCCTTTAATTATTCAATCATTTTTATTTATTTACTGTATACAATCATTATGATACATTTATCATTGTAAATGTTATTCATCAATTTATATGGCATATATATATTTATTTTCAATATTTTGTCTACATTACTAATACTGTAAATAAATCCCATTTTTGTAATAAGGCTGTTTCGATCCCCAACTGTTTTACAAAAGTATTTATGTCACCATATTAAAATGCAATAAAAAATAAATATTGAAGTATATATTTATTTTATTTGTATTTCAACAAAAAAGTTTAGTCACATATTTTTTGTATATTTTCTGAATAAAGGCAGATCTGATGCTAGATTTAAGCAAATACAAATACATTTAAACAATTAAGACCAATTCACTTTAAAAATGGGACTAGACTGTAATCAATAGGGTTGTACTAAAAAAAATAGTATGATTACCAAAAACAATATTATTTGTGTTCTTGTGTTGCAAGTGTAACTAATGTGTTCAGTGAGCTTTAACTTGCAAAGCATTGTTTTATATAGATCATGCAGCTAGTTAGCGATACCGTTGCAGATGTGGGCTGTATGGTGTTTGGCTGAGAAGACAGAATGGGGGGTTGAACATGTTGATGCATGAGCTTGGTGGCCTCTGACGGGTTCTTTATGAAGAGCATGATGGAGGTGAGAGGGGGCAACAATGGAGGAAGGAACCAAACACCTGAAGGAGGGTATGAAGAAAACACTCGAGTGAATCCAAGGTGATTTTATGTTTTGACTAAGTGAAAACAAGATGATTTCATACTAATAATGTGTATTTAAGAGTGATACTTACAGGCAAGAACGGCAACAAGAAGGAAGACATAAATGCAAATCTTCTTTGATTGGTTGCTGAGTAAGCATTTAGTGGCTGTAGGACAAAGACAAGTTGAATAAGTGTTGTTTCATAGTATGCAAAAAAAAAAAGCATGTACAGTACATTATACATTCTTAAGACAGACTGTGGCTGTACATTTTTTTTCAATTTTTATGTTTTGTTTTATTCAAATTCTAGGATTAAAATCTGCTAAAATGTGTAGATTGCCTAACCAAGTTTGGAGTTTGGGTGCAGCAAGCTTTAAACTTGGGGCTTTCCCTATCAAATCTGGCCTTCCGCCGACTTAAGTACTTTTATTCTTGTGCACTTCTGAGGCTGGGATAACATGGAAGGTGAAACATTTTATTGCACTTGAAGTTTGGATGCAGTGTACACCACACTCGTAATAAAACGACATTTCTAAATATTTTCTGATCGTTTCCATTGAGGCACCTGCTAACTTGAAATGAGGATAATAGAACTATAACGACACTCTGAATTAAATATCAAAACTCAAAATGCAAATTGTCTTCTCATGACTACGACCACACGTAGAGGATATCAGCCATGTTTGAACATCCTGGTACTAATGGACATTCATTGTATATGAACCGTGATCATTGAACCAAAATAAATTCCGTAAATTCCAGACTAAAAAATAGGGTTGTCCCGATCCGATAATTGGATCGGATCGGATGCCGATATTTGCCAAAAAATGCGTATCGGCAAGGCATGGGAAAATGCCGATCCAAAGCCAGTTTTTAAAAAGAATCCGGTCCGTGTTTTCCAACGCACCGATTTAAATAATACGTTCCCATTTTCTGCTGCTCCCTACGCTCCGTTACGCTTTTTCCAGCACACCTTCAACACATCCACAGATCTGTGTTCTAACCATTAAGATGGCCGTGTGAATTAAAAATTACGGTAAAAATGTCAGCTATGTGGGATTATATTACCCTACAAAACAAAAACGATGAAGAGGTGGAGTGCAAAACATGCCAGAATAAAGTCAAGCGTGGTGGTAAAGTTGTAAGGCTTTTTAATGACTCTTGAGAGTGAGAGGCTTTTTAGCACTCATCATTGATGAACACAAGAGCAGGCTGACACCTTGAGCATATTTAAGTGCTCGTCTTTGTCAGAAAGAATCTCCCCATTATGCTTGGACTTCAAGTGTTTGCCCCCCCTGACTGGGGAAAACAATTGAAAGGAATGTGTAGATAGTTTTTTTTTTTTTAAGTTTACACTTGTTCAAGAGCAAGTATTGATGCTGAGTTATAGACATTTTATCCCACTCAGGTTGTTTGTGTGTTTTGCTTTTTTAATAATGTTTACAGCATTATTTGCACTTTATACTGTTCACTTCTTTACTGTTTAATGATACCATTTCTGTTTGTCATGTATATTTTTTTCTATTTTGTGTTTATCCTTGAATACCAACCATTGTGTATTATTCAAACTCACTTAATTCAGCTGGCTAGTTGTTATCAAGAGTACTAAAAGCCTTTTCAACATGAATCTGACATCTAAGTAGGCTAAATAACTTTAAACATTAATACATGCTCGGATAGGCCAGTATCGGCCAGTATCGGATCGGAAGTGCAAAAACAATATCGGTATCAGATCAGAAGTGCGAAAACCTGGATCGGGACATCCCTACTATAAACCACAATTTTTTTTCCTAAGCTTTAAATCCTGTGGTTGAATAAATGGTCCGGCTAATTGATACATCTTTATTTGCCAACGGCCATGTTTTGTGTTCAATAGTTTCATTTAATACAAGCAGAGACACTGAAAAGGCGTGTTTTCGTTTGTTCTCTGGACGAGTTTGTTTACTGCAGGTGCTGAAACTATTTATTTTGTTTAGTGCTTTGAATCTAAAGTAAAAGTGCTGTTCTGTCTTCTAATCGTCCATAAGGTTTTCTACTCGTATGGATTCTTCTTTCATTACTTCAAGCAACATTTGTAAGTTTTTATGCATATTTGTATACCCTATCGTGATGTAATGAAGATAGCAACGTTAGCAATAGCTATTATGTTAACACGTGTATGAGAGTTTGTGTTAGAATTATTAATATACAATAGCATTCTTTGTGGGTTTGTTTCAGTTTCACAAATTCCTCTGTAAATTCACCAAACGTTTTTGAGGAGTTCTGTTTAGCTGATTGGAAAGCTAGTTCTCTAGCTAGTGGGTTCATGATGATAACGTCTGTTTTGTTTGATCAACCATTTTACTGCTGTGGTACAGGAAACGTTTGGATTATTCACATCAAACCAGGAGGAAAAGGGTGTTGTAGTGTGCATACAAGCGCTACATCGCCATGACAATGTTAACATGTTTCTCCATATACTGGGTTAACGCATGCGCATTGTTTATGGGCGGGATACGGAGTTAACGCATGCGCAGTGTTGATGGGCGGGAAGGAAAAAGTGTTTCCGGTTTTTCCTCTGTGCAGCAGTTGATTAAAAGTTGTGAACCATAATAGACGTTGTGTTTATTCACCCATATTTAACATTGGTAGCAGAGGATGGTTGAGGATGGCTGCAAACTATAAAATACAGCCGAGGTTTGACGAGTCCAAGCCATACGAGTGCTGGAAAAATTAAGTTAACATTTGGATGCGCGTTACAGAACTCAATAAGAAAAAGCAAGCACTGGCTGTGGCTTTGGGACTTGAAGGGAGAGCCAGAGAAATCGCAATGGAGATATCTGCGGAGGAGTTGGACAATGACAACAGTATGACGACATTATATGCAAAACTGGATGACGTTTTCCTGAAAGAGGAAATGGATCGCGCATACGAAGCGTACACGTACTTCGACCGCATCACCAAAAATATTTCAGTTTCAATGGTGGACTATATTATTGACTTTGAACAGCGCTACAACCGGATGAAAATGTACGATATGACACTCCCTGATGCGGTGTTAGCCTTCAAACTTCTTGACACAGCCTGCCTCGATGAGAAAGACAGGCAGCTACACTGACGGCTAACACGGAGCTAAGCTTCCCGTCAATGAAGTCAGCTCTCAAACGGATATTCGGAGGTAAAACAACGGGCAAGTCAAGCGAGATACAACTCAACCAGGGCGCAGCTTTCCTCACAGAACAGCCACAATGGAGAGGAAGACCAAACACACCGTTCCACGTGGTCAACAAAGATCGGTGACGCCGTTACCGCGGGTACAAACCCACTGGATAAGTACGGTAAACGATCACGATGTGCCGTCTGTCAAAGCACATGCCACTGGGCAAAGGACTGCCCGCACAAAAAGCACGAACAAGTAAGATTGAGTGAAAATTACAATTTGGATGAAGTTAATATCACGCTGTTAAAGAATGATCCCCAGTCTAAAGCTGAGATTTTTATGACTGAAGCAGCAAGCTCAGCGATCATAGACACTAGCTGCACTAGAGGGCACTACAGTGAACACAAGAGTAGGAGAACACATATCAACTTTGCATGCCTCAAGGAAGGCTTTCACTGAAGTTGAATGTTCAGAGAGGATAAGAAGGGCATTAAGAAAACAGCTTAGACACACAGATGAAAAATATGAGACAGGCGAAAAGGTTTACTATAAACGAGGAGATAGTGCAGAGTGGAAGGGACCAGGAGTGGTGATTGGTGAAGATGGAGCTGTTGTGTTTGTAAGACATGGAAGTATTCTAGTTAAAGTTCATCATTCACGACTTAATAAGGTGCGCACACAGATTAAAGACAAGGAAATTACACAAAGTAAAGTTCACACTGAAACAGGATGTGAAAAACATGAAGAGAACATAACCGCTGATAGTGACACGGATGCTTTACACAGACCATCATGTAGCTCAGATAATGAAAAAAACACAGACAGTGAAAGTGAACATGACAGTGATGGAGAGGGAAACACAAGTGAAGGTGTAATTCAAAGTGATGCACCTCAGATGAATCACAGTGCCTGTGATAATCTTCTCCCTGCTTCTAATGTGAAGTTAAAAACAGGACAGATTGTAACTTTCGTGAAAAGAGATACAAGTGTAACATGTAGGGCTAAAGTACTCAGTAGAGCAGGTAAAGCAACAGGAACCTATAAAAACTGGTATAATGTGCAGCATATTGAGCCTGATGGCAGTACTGGACGAAAAGAGGCTGTTGACATGTCGTGTGTACAGCATCTTAACACTGAGTCAGCTGTCGGGGAGGCTGATGTACACATAACAAAAGACATATCATTTGATGCAGCCAAACAGGCAGAGATAGAAAGCTGGAAAAGCAATAATGTTTTTGAAGAGACTGAAAATACAGGACAAAAGTGTATCTCCACTAGGTGGGTCTGTAGTCTCAAAGAAAGTGACACTGGTATTGTACCCAAAGCCAGACTTGTAGCAAGGGGGTTTGAAGAACTTAATTTAAAAAATCTACAAAAAGATTCACCAACCTGTGCTTCTGAATCTCTAAGGCTATTGCTAAGTGTCATATGTCAAAATCATTGGAAAGTCCATTCCATGGACATTAAGTCTGCCTTTTTACAGGGTATGGAGTTGTCGAGAGACATTTATGTCAACCCTCCTCCAGAAGCTAACTGTAAGGGGGTTATTTGGAAACTAAAGAAGTGTGTGAATGGGCTTGCTGATGCATCTCTCTATTGGTACAACAAGGCGAAGGAAATCATGCTGAGCACAGGTGGTAAAGTGTCACAGGTAGACCCAGCAGTATTTTATTGGCTGGATGATGAAAACACAGTGACAGGTGTACTCGCATGTCATATAGATGATTTTATGTGGGCAGGCTCATCAAACTTTTCAGAAAATGTGATCCCTAAACTGAAGTCTGAGTTCCAAGTGGGACGTGAGGAACATGACAATTTCTGCTATTTGGGAATGGATATTGAAACTGTTAATGATTCTGTACAGTTGCATCAGCACAGCTACATTGAAAGTCTGCACCCCATTCACTTACAGCCAGTCCGTGCTCTAGAAAGAGATGCTCCTCTTAATGAAACAGAAAAAGAACAACTCAGATCAATATATTCTTTTTTTAAATATTGGCACGGATGTATATGGGAAAACATCATCGAAATGCTGAGTTGTTTGTTCCATTAGGGTTCGTAGTTTAAGCCGAGTGTATGCCTATTAAAAAGCATAGTCGTGGACACAAAAACACACAACTCGTTACATACCTAAAGATGTCAGATGTATTATTTTCGTGGTCATCGCTGATAGGGACTCTGCAAGAAAAACAAAGAATGTGGGTATTGTATAGTTTTGGACAAACCTATGCACAAGGACATGCACACACCCTTAAAACTATAGGCAGCGTTGTTGAGTCGAAGTCTGTATCCAACGCCGGTAGACCCAATGTTACTTCTGACTTTGTTGCTGCTGGTAGTGGAGGTGGAGCTGGTGGTGCAAGTTCTAGCGGTGGTAGCCGGCGGTCTAAGATTGGCTCCCTCAGAGGAGGAGTAGCCCGAGCTGTCTATGCAGCTCTTATTCTGGTCGGGTCGCAGGTACAGTACTGTTTGGCTGGAACTGCGAAACCTATCTGGGGGCGGCGTCGGGGAGTGGGCGGGGGTCTGATGTGTGGGCGATGCTGCTTGGGTGAGGGATGGCCGAGGGGTGGCCCTTGGGGTGGTGTAGGCCACAGTCCTCATTGACAGGTCCGTCTGGGTGCTCAAAGAAGGTCTCCTGGCTTTGGGGAAAACATTGTATTAGAAAGTATTTTGAAAAAAAAAATTGCAGATGTCATAACCTTATTTTATTCAGGACAAAATATTAAAAAAAATTAAAAAAGTGTTTGAAAAAATTGAAATTAAAGATACTCTGACAGATGGTTATGGTCATCCTTAATACTAGTAAAACAAAGTTTATTTTGTCATGGAAATCACATAAAAATTATATCTGGTTAAAATATGCAAAACGATTGCTATTTTACATAAGATGAAGGAATTGCTGAATGAAAAAGCATTGCTTATCTTTTATAATATCTAACACATTGTTTTTTAAGTGTTGGGTTGGGCCTGTAAAACCTGGAAAATATTTTAAATAATATATATGGGATGTATATTGTTTTTTTAATATCAAAACTAATACCAAAACCAGTATTGATATTCCTTAGTGATCTCGGTATTCATCGGTACTCTTAGCGATACTCTTATCGATACTATAATTGGTGTAAAGATGTAAAAAAAAAGCCTTTTTTACAAGCTTTAATATTTTTTGCCATTATTGATTCTTTCCAAGCTGATTATCAGATCCTTGTGCTGGGTGATCATAGGGCAACAAAAAAAAAAAAATCATCCAATCTCCATTAATATCAACATTTTTTTACATTGTTTTTAACCTGCCAGTTTTACAGCATATGTACTAAAAAATAAACTAGGGATTAGTGTTAAGTAAAAAAAAGTATGAGAAAAGCGCAATAACATAACAGTTTACCAACACATTTGAGTTTACATGCTTTTAAGTAAAAGAAAGCAAACAGATGAAACAGTAATTATTTCAACACTGGTGGTCCAATTACTGTATAGTATTAGTTTGGCTCTGTATTATGGAGTTAAGTTTCATAGTTTAAGGTGGCCGCAAGTTAAGGCGGCATGCAGAGAGATGGCCCGAGAAGGATGCAGGGCTGCCAGCTAGACCGCTGCCCCCTGGCCAGCAAGGCTCCATGGAAACAGTAAATGGGATTTCCTCTTTTAAAGTTAAAGTACCCATGATTGTCACACACACACACACACACACACACACACACACACACACACACACACACACACACACACACACACACACACACACACACACACACACACACACACACACACACACACACACACACACACACACACACACACACACACACTCTCTAGGTGTGGCAAATTTTTTATCTGCATTTGACCCATCACCCTTGATCACCCCCCCCTGGGAGGTGAGGGGAGCAGTGAGCGGCAGCAGTGGCCGCACCAGAGAATCATTTTTGGTGATTTAACCCCAATTCCAACCCTTGATGCTGAGTGTCAAGCAGGGGGTAATGGGTCCCATTTGGTCTCTGTTTTCCTCACAATGACAGCATATCAGCCACATTATGCCAATTTCTGCCAACTGTAGCAGTTAGAGTCTGTTTTTAGCACGCATTGATCCCATCTGTGATTCCAATGACACGTAAATCTTTCTGTTCACGTCTGTGTACCACTTATCCGGAAGTGTGGCAGTAAAATGTCGACTCTGATGCCTGGCTTGCGATCGACTGACACACCCTACGTGATCAACCGGTAGCTCGCGATCGACGTAATGCCCACCCCAGTTCTAAACTGTCATAGACGCACAATTGGCCAAACAATGCACCTAACAAACAAATCAGTTTGCCTGCGTACTTTTCCACGCCCAAACAAGGAATCTCACATGTTGGTGACTCAGTCTTGTCATGTTATTAATAAACTGTGTGAGTCCAACTGTGTCCCTAAGGTTCCTAAGGCTGTAATTACAAACATACCGTTGTTAGCCTGTTATCAACTGGTTGTAGTTTTTGCTAACAAACAGTTACACCACCCATTTCTGTGCTTTTTTATTGAGTACACTTGCAAAACGAGCCACCATTGGGCCAAACAAAGTTGGAAGTGCTAGCGCTTTCCTTAAGGTGTGAAACAATATTGAGATAAAAACAAGAACTTGCAGCAAGGTATAAAAGGTGGGTTCTCCTCTTCTCTCATCACCGTCCTCGCCAACAAGTCCTCGTAAATGGAAAAAAACAATTTGAAATATTGTCATCTCATAACATATATTTATTGTGTTGATATTTATTAGTGTACGAAATGGATTACATTTACATTTGTCTTGGGAAAATTGCTTCAATAAACATACGGCAATTTTCAGATTCTAATACGTTGCACCTGCCGAAAATGCATGATAAAGAAGGAAAAAAACATACACACATACATATATATATATATATATATATACACACACATATATACATATACACATATACATATTCATATATATATATACACATATACATATTCATATATATATATACACATATACATATTCATATATATATATACACATATACATATTCATATATATATATACACATATACATATTCATATATATATATACACATATACATATTCATATATATATATACACATATACATATTCATATATATATATATATATATATATATATATATATATATATATATATATATATATATATATGTCGCACTGGAGTATAAGTCGCATTTTTGGGGGAAATATATTTGATAAAATCCAACATAAAGAATAGACATTTGAAAGGAAATTTAAAATAAATAAAGAATAGTTAACAACAGGATGAATAAGTGTATGTTATATGACGCATAAATAACCAACTGAGAAGGTGCCTGGAATGTTAACGTAACATATTATGGTAAGAGTCATTCAAATAACTATAACATATAGAACATGCTATATGTTTACCAAACAATCTGTCACTCCTAATCGATAAATCCCAAGAAAAATTTTTCCTTGATGTCGCTTCTAAACTACTCTGCCAACTCCAAAGGTATGCGCCGCTTCCTCTTGTCGTTTTCTGCTGCATATTTCACTACGTCCAACTTGTAATCTGCAGTACATGATTTCCTTTTCGGTGCCATTTTTGTTCGGCCCTTCTCAGTTTTTATAAGTTACCGCCAATGATGAAATGATCCATTTTAACAGCTACGGCAGTAGCATATAGCATATAGCAGTTAGCAACCCATGACCTGCAATGCACTTCTGCCATGACCCTCCCCCGCCGAATTCTTATTGGTTGACATGTGTGTGACGATTGCTGACGTGTGTGTGACGATTGCTGACATTTTCTTTGTCTCTTCCGCGAATGAGATAAATAATATTGTTTAATGTTTTAAGGTAATGTGTTAATTTCACACGTAAGTCGCTCCGGAGTATATGTTGCACCCCCGGCCAAACTATGAAAAAAACTGCGACTTATAATCCGAAAAACACGGTAATTGAGATGAACAAAATATATTTTCCAAAAGTGATTTGGTTAGGAAGACATTCAAGACAGTATAACACAGACTTGCTGACAAGACATTAGTTCTGTTACCATGCAGTTTTATGGTAATCACACCTGGTTCTGCCATCAGTGGTACAGCAGCACAAAATAAAAGGAAAGAAAAAAAACACTAATGGTCCTGGCACTAGCGTAATGCTTACGGATGTGTCTGAGTGACAAATGTCGTACTCACCTGTGGCAACAGGTGACTCAAGGTTTGTCGAGCTAGCATTGCTGTTGGCTCTGCTGGAGGTGCGGGAGGCGGCCTTGCGTGTGCCGGCCTTCTTCTTGAAAACCCTAAAGGAAAACAAAAGTGAGCAACATTAAAAATAAAAACACGGTTGATGATTCTAGACTTTGTGACAGCCGCATTTACTCACTTGACTGGGTTCTCTCTGTACGAAATGTTTGTCACACTACTCGAGTCTGATTCGTCATCAGAGTTGTAGTAACCGGTGGACACCAGGCGACAACTCCTACGAGACATAACTGAGGGACAATACAATAGTTAGGAAACATAGAGTTACAACTGTTTGATTATCAGTATGAATGAACCAATATTATTTTTCCCCAAGCAACATGCTTGTCTTTTATCAGGGGTCCTCTGTTTATACATGCCCATCGGCACCAAATTAATTTCTTCTGAAGAGAGGTTTTCTACCAATATCACACATCCCAGAGACTGCAGAGATTCAGCAAAGGTATACACACGCTGGAAAAAACTCTCTAAATGTTTGGAATTAGGACTGCAACAAACGATTGGACTAATCTGACTCTGATCTACCCATCAGCTTTTAAATTCAACTTGACCTATGGCATATAGCACATACATTTGGTATATGCTAACGCACAATTAAAATGACTACTTATATTTCGAATATACTCGATATATCGCGAGTTTGTCTCTGTGCAAAATGTAAAATGACTATTTGGTTGGGTATTCGAGTATACGTTCTCACACAGTTGTTTTTAGCTGCGGGCATTACACTACAAGCTCTTCTCACTCTTTCTTGGCTCTCCTTCTCACAGAGACATAAAACAAGCGCACCTTCTTACATACGTCACATACCATCGCGTGTGCAACGGCATATGCTCTCGCGGTGCAGAGAGATAGCAGCATAGGTAACGTTAGCTGTGATGCTAACGGTGCGGTGCGAGTGGCAATACGAGAGGGAGAGAAGGTGCGAATCTGGTAACAAATGAAGAATAATTCCCAAAAAAAACTGCACGGGGTCCATCGTCTGGTGGTGGGTTGGCTTCAAGCGGGAAGATGTTGAACAGACAACCGTAATATGTCAAGTATGCGGCGAAAGCGTTGCTACAAAACACAGCATGTGAACATCTAGGCCGGTGCCACACTAACAAAATGCCCAAGCAACCATTTCCAGATCAACACTGTACTAAAAAAAATCAACAGAAGGCGATAATGTCCGCAGGAACCTACCATATTGCGAAGGAAATTTCGGTATTTCCTATTATGCAGCCAATTTTTAATTGACAGTTATTGAAATATGTTTGACATCATGCACAAACGTGCACTTTATTTGTTTTAAACTATTGTAGTGGTGTTCTATACAAAAAGTTCACTTAAATTTAGTGTTGTTTTGATATGTCATCTTAGTGACATCATGCACAAAAGTGCACTCATAGCTTGTTTTAAAATGTCTCTGACAATTTTGCACTTTCTGTTTTGAAATGACTTGTATGTTTGTGCCACTGCTTAATGACTTTTGGTTAATTGCCTTACTTGTGATTTCCCTGACTGCATGAACGTTTAAAATGAGCATATATTAATGCAGTATGAACAAGAGTGTTTTAATGTAAACACATAGAATCATCATACTGCTGTGATTATATGCATCAAGTGTTAATTCAAGGCTAAGGCAAAATATCGAGATATATTTCATGTATCGTGACATGGCCAAAAATATTGAGATATTGATAAAAGGCCATTGTGGAGAGGCGGAGCCGGCAGTCCGACAGAGAGGGCATGCCGGAGCCCGGCCCAAGATGGCGGCGAGGAGGCGGGAACGGCAAACAAGCGGCGAGGCGCACCGGGAGCGACGCCACAACCAAGATCAGGTGCGTAGACCACGCACCTGGCGACAATCATGCAATCCTCTCGCACTGTTTAAAAGGGCGGCAGCTGTGAATGTCGGGGAGAGAGGCGGAGAGACTGGAAGGAGCCAACGTGAAGCTGACGCACAGCGAGAGAGGAGGAGAGCCAGAGACAGACGACAAACGAGCGAAGTGGAGCTGAAAAGCGACTTGGACTGAGGTTTTTAATTTGAAAAAATAAACAAAGTCAACTCTGCTCAAAGATGTCCCTGTTTGGTTGGAGCCCGCAAGACGGCACGAGTCTGTCACAGCCATTTAAAAAAACAAACATTTTTTCCAAGATGGCACCACTGTAGTGGTTGTTGTTGGCAGGAGCTCTGTGCTCTTGTGTCATCCTTTTGTGTTCCTGGTGTTTCCCTCTTGTTTTCACTTTATATATATATATATAATTATAAATATAAGGTGGGACTTCTAGAGGGAAACACCAGGAACACAAAAGGAGATATATATATATATATATATATATATATATATCTATATCTATATCTATATATATATATATATATATATATATATATATATATCTATATATATATATAGATATATATATATGCCTTTTGGTTTGGGACCCTTTGAGACTGTGTGACAAGGGGTGGCACTTTCGTGACTTCTGTGGTGCTTTTTTGTGGACTTCTGGAACTGCCTCCCGGGAGCCTTTGGCCATGGAGACCAGCTGCTGGGTCTCTGCCACGCTAGACTCAGTTTAGAGGGACTGGAGGAGATGCAGCTGAAGAGACAGGGCTGCGGAGCTAGCACTGAGCACCGGGACGGACAGGCTTCACAGTGTCTTGGCTGAATGAGCAGGTATCGGACATCTCGGTCTCCTTAGACACATCCTCGCTCATCCATGCGGACTGGACACTGGCCGAGAGTTGGTAGGCAGCTGAGAGTGGAGTCGGCTCTCTTGGTTGCTTTGTTGGGTCTGCTCCTGTCTCAGGCCATGCTCCTTCCACCCCAGCAGACGATGGCATGGAACACCACAGAGGCCACCGCAGTGTATAGTTTTTTTTTAAAACTTTTTATTCATAGCTGTATGTATAAGTGGCTGGTTGCATAAGCTCTTCTCTTTTAATGTCTTTAATGTCCTTTGAGTTCTTTGATGTGCCCCTCTTACACACATGTAAGAAAGATGTGTGCTATGGCTATGAATTGTTATGTCCCTTGGCCTCAGTCTGGACGTCCTCTCCAGGGGCCCAGACTTACACGGATTCTTATCCTCCCCCCTATTGTTTAGCTGTTTCTCACCTTTTTTTTCCTCACCTGGGCCCAGACTTAGACAGATTTTTATCCTCTACCCCTGTTGTTTACCTGTTTCTCACCTTTTTTGTAATGTGCGCCAGAAGTTGGCAGACCCGTCAGCTATCCTGTTCTGTCTCCATGTAATGTTTGTCTGATCTTGAATGGGATTGTGCTGAAAAATGTTTATTTCCCCTCAAGGATTAATAAAGTATTTCTGATTCTGATATCACCCAGCCCTCTATTGAATACCGTCGTTGGCCACTGGATGGCGACATAACGGCAGCTATCAGACTGCTTAATATTTCTAAATGATATGAATACACCACTCAAGGCCATATTGCTTATTGACCTCTTGCCGTCTCACGGGCCAAATTAAAGATGCTGGTGGGCCGAAGTTCAGACACCCCTGCATTTCTGCGCTCTAGAGACATTCAACATGAACCAGAAAGTATCTTATTCGCCTGCATACGCACAAGTCAAACACATAGTATTTCTTTTGATGTTTGATATTTTTTCTAACTTCATGTTTCTTTAAATGATGCCTCTGTCCTGTTTGTTGCAAAAATCATAGCTATCCACAGTACGTAGTTGGACAATTAAATACATAAAACACACCAATGAGATTGTGGACTCTGCGTAACTAAGGTATTTTTTTACTTAACCGACTTAATGATTCAATGGTTACAACACAATGTGATTGTCTGTCTACTTGGACAGTGGAGTCTGCAATAAAGCTTGATTGAATAGGTTGTTGGAACCATAGAAAACATTTTTAACAGATGCTCGGTTAATCTTGGTCCACAATAATCCAGATAATCTAAAGTAGCTTGCTCGGAAACACAAAGAGACCAAAGAGAGGGGGGGAAAAGAACACAAAAGAAAAACTGTGCAGCAAAGAGAAACCGGAAGTGTGGGAGCACACGGTACAAATAAATCATTGTAAAAAAAAAACATCGACTATATAACATCTCTTTAAAAAGGTACATGAAAAGATCAGTCTAAATTTGAGAGAACCACCTGTTCCACGTGAACAGCAATGTAATCTACTCAAATACATTAAAGCTGCCAAAACCGTAGTTGCACAATAAAACAAGCCTGTTCAATGCTAATAAAGTACCTCACAGCCATTTTACTTAAGGTATAAAATGCATTTAAACCACTAAAAATAAAATTATTTTTTTCTGCCCATCACCGCCTCGAAGAAGTGTAAAGTGCATTTTATTTTGAGAAGAAAAGCCAGCTTGTATATACGGTACTGCATGCAATCAGTAATTGCAAATTAAATCAGCCATAGTATCAAGGGAATTCTTCAAAATGGCATGATGCCTAATGAGAATGGGTTCTCTATAGGGAGACACAAAGTACACGTGACGGGAAGTGACTTTAGGTGTCAGAAAAGAAGCACAAGGCGATGAGAGTAAAGGAAGTTGCGGTTGCCAGTGCATGTGTGCACCTAACAGGCAGCGACAGACCTTGGCGTGAGCAAATGCAACACAATTCTTGAATGAATTGTACAAACCCCGTTTCCATGAGTTGGGAAATTGTGTTAGATGTAAATATTAATGGAATACAACGATTTGCAAATCCTTTTCAACCCATATTCAATTGAATGCACTACAAAGACAAGAATATTTGATGTTCAACTCATAAGCTTTATTTTTTTTTTGCAAATAATAATTAACTTAGAATTGCATGGCTGCAACATGTGCCAAAGTAGTTGAGAAAGGACATGTTCACCACTGTGTTACATCACCTTTTCTTTTAACAACACTCAATAAATGTTTGGGAACTGAGGAAACTAATTGTTGAAGCTTTGAAAGTGGAATTCTTTCCCATTCTTGTTTTATGTAGAGCTTCAGTCGTTCAACAGTCCGGGGTCTCCGCTGTCGTATTTTACGCTTCATAATGCGCCACACATTTTCGATGGGAGACAGGTCTGGACTGCAGGCGGGCCAGGAAAGTACCCGCACTCTTTTTTTGCGAAGCCACGCTGTTATAACACTTGTCTTGCTGAAATAAGCAGGTGTTTGTGGATTATAATTATTGTTTTGCAAAAAGTATTTTTCCGACCAATAAGGCGAAATTGCAAAATTTCCCACTGCACACCAAACAATACAGTATCTCACGGTAAACTTGTGTGCCGCGGCACAGCGGTTGAAAAACACTGGTTTAGTCATGTGATACCAGCATGGCGCTAATAAGAGTTGAGCCCATTTAGTGTCAAAGCCCATCACTATCACGTTCAAAGAAGAACTACAACTTCACAATAGCCAGCCAACATTGTCACCACAAACAACTTCATCACATTTCAAATGGTGAATGGTAAATGGGTTATACTTGTATAGCACTTTTCTACCTTCAAGGTACTCAAAACACTGACACTATTTAACCATTCACCCATTCACACACACATTCACACACTGATGGCGGGAGCTGACTTGCAAGGCCCTAACCACGACCATCAAGGACACAACGGATGTGACTAGGTTGGTAGAAGCAGGGGATCGAACCAGTAACTCTCCCAACTGTGCCACGCCGTCCCCAATTCAAGAGATCAAGGGACACTTTTTGCACAGTTATTCTCAAAAATTCGAAAAGGCGGAATAGCTCGGTTGGTAGAGTGGTCGTGCAAGTAATTTGAGGGTTCCAGGTTCGATCTCCGCTTCCACCATCCTAGTCATTGCCCTTGTGTCCTTGGGAAAGACACTTTACCCACCTGCTCCCCGTGCCACCTACACTGGTTTAAATGCAACTTAGAGATTGGGTTTCACTATGTAAAGCGATTTGAGTCACTAGAGAAAAAACGCTACATTCATTTCACTTCACAAAAATGTTCCCAGAGTAACAAAACTGACACTAATCTTTAAACAAGATAATTAATTAGGACGGAGGAGACAACAACAGAATAAGATGATTGGCAACACTAAAATTGGCCCTAGAGCAGTGGTTCTTAACCTTGTTGAATATACCGAACCCCATTAGTTTCATATGCGCATTCACCGAACCCTTCTTAGTGAAAAATAAAATGTTTTTTATAAATTCAAGACAAAGTTATGTGTTTCTGGTAACACTTTAGTATGAAGAACATACTTCTAAGTAACAAAGACTTAATTTAGAGGTTTTTGGACACTGGGGGGAACATATTCTAAGTAACAAAGATTTAATTTGGAGTTATTTGGTTAGGGCTAGGTTTTGGTTTAGAGGGTTAGGGTTATAATGAGGCCATGCCGAATTAGTCATTAATAAGTACTTAATAATGACTAGTTAAGAGCCAATATGTTACTAATTTGCATGTTAGTAAGCAACAATAATTAATGGTGAATATGTTCCCCATACTCAAGTGAAGTGAAGTGAATTATATTTATATAGCGCTTTTTCTCTAGTGACTCAAAGCGCTTTGTATAGTGAAACCCATTATCTAATTTTTACATTTAAACCAGTGTGGGTGGCACTGGGAGCAGGTGGGCAAAGTGTCTCGCCCAAGGACACAACGGCAGTGACTAGGACAGCAGAAACGGGGATCGAACCTGCAACCGTCAAGTTGCTGGCACGGACGCTCTACCAACTGAGCTATACCGCCCATAAGTGTTACCATGTTTTTTACTGGTGCACAAAATGAACGGTGCATGAACATCACCTTGTTAAAAGAACAAAACCGACAACAACTCACAAACTCACAACAAATTACACACCTGCAAATCAGTGTGACTTCTGTAATATGCCAATAGGGAGAAGTTTTTTATTGAGACGATGAGTCGGGTGTGTTTTGACCTCCGCCGAACCCCTGAGGCCGACTCACCGGACCCCTCGGGTTCGATCGAACCCTGGTTAAGAACCACTGCCCTAGAGTGTGAATGTTGTCTGTCAGTCTGTGTTGGCCCTGCGGTGAGATGGCAACTTGTCCAGGGTGTACGATGCCTTCCGCCGAGTGTAACTGAGATAGGCACCAGCGCCCCCCGCGATCCCAAAGTGAATAAGCAGTAGAAAATGGATGGATGGAGACAACAGCAGAATAAGATGATTGGCAACACTAAAATTGGCCTTAGAGCAGGGGTATCAAACTCAAATACAGAGTGGGCCAAAATTTAAAAACTGAACAAAGCCGAGGGCCAAAATTGAACAAATTAACATTTTAATAAGACCTAAACAAGTTTTGCAATGAATATTGAACAAGCAAGGCTTATGTTACTCTATAGTGACATGCAAAATTTAGTTTCAAAAAATAATAATAATAATTAAAAAATATCAATGGCATATCAAATAAAAATTGAATAAAAATGTAATGCCTCTTTTCTATTTTCAGGCCTCTGAAGTAAGTATCAAAATAAACTTTTTCCAAAGGGTAATAATACATTTGAAAATAAAATAACAATAATGAATGAATCAAACATTCAAGTAGCCAGAGAAAGTGCAAGAATAAAAATGTTAATTATTGCTCAGTTTGCTAAACTGATTTGCTTTAACACCGAATATAAAACAAGCAACGCTTATACAACTTAACAGTGCAAAATCAACTTTCAAAAAACAAACAAAAGAATATCAATGGCATATTAAATAAAATGATAATTAAAAAAAATAGTTGTAGCGGGGGGGTTATATAGTGTAGCGTCCCGGAAGAGTTAGTGCTGCAAGGGTTTCCGGGTATTTGTTTTGTTGTGTTTATGTTGCGAATGTTCTCCCGAAATGTGTTTGTCATTCTTGTTTGGTGTGGGTTCACAGTGTGGCGCATATTTGTAACAGTGTTAAAGTTGTTTACATGGCCACCTTCAGTATGGGTGTTGACCAAGTATGCTTGCATTCATTTCTGTGCGTAAAAGCCGCATATATTATGTGACTGAGCTGGCACGCTGTTTGTGGGGAGGAAAAGAGGACATGACGACAGGTTGTAGAGTACGATAAAGGCAGGGTCCTCAATATTCTTGTCCGGGTGGAAATCGGGAGAATGGTTGCCCCCGGGAGATTTTCAAGAGGGGCAATGAAATTCGGGAGTCTTCTGGGAAAATCGGGAGGGTTGGCAAGTAGGAGTATTAGCGGTGGATGCGGTGTTACAACGCCACCACTGCTGTATAATACCGGCGGGCCAGCTCTAATGTTAATTTGATATTTCCTTAATGGCCAGTTTGACACCCATGCCTTAGAGTGTGAATGTTGTCTGTTTATCTGTGATGGTCCTGCGGTGAGGAGGCGACTTGTCCAGGGTGTACTACGCCTTCCGAATGCAGCTGAGATAGGTTACAGCACCACCCCGTGACTCTGACAGGGCCAAGCAGTAGAAAATTGGTGGATGGGTGGAGACAACAGCAGAGGTGGCATTATGATCAGTGGAGAAAAATGATATAGAAGGGAAACATATATATTTTTTTATATATGGTGAACCCACTCTGAACAAAATTTGCTGGAATATTCTAAAACATGTGGCAGAGGGGTTTGTGTGTCTGCCTCACAATACGAAGGTCCTGAGTAGTCCTTTCTGTGTGGAGTTTGCATGTTCTTCCCCGTGAATGCGTGGGTTCCCTCCGGGTACTCCGGCTTCCTCCCACCTCCAAAGACATGCACCTGGGGATAGGTTGACTGGCAACACTAATTTGGCCCTAGTGTGTGAATGTGAGTGTGAATGTTGTCTGTCTATCTGTGTTGGCCCTGCAGTGAGGTGGCGACTTGTCCAGGGTGTATACCGCCTTCCGCCCGATTGTAGCTGAGATAGGCACCAGCGACCCCAAAGGGAATAAGCGGTGGAAAATAGATGGATGGATGGATTCTAAAATATTTGTATTTTGTGTCACAATAAATTAGCCAACGTTTTGCTGAGTAAAAAGTGCACGATTGTTATAAATGGCTGCAGGAAAGAATGTAAACTCGTGGATGGCAAACATTTTGTGTGGTTAACTTTGGATGAGTGCCAGTGAAATGAGTCACGAGGAGCAAATGAATCACTGATTTTAAATAAAAAAACCTTTAAAATAATTATATATTTTTTAATATATGCAGATCGTGTTGATATTGCGATCACGTCTGACTAACTTTGTTGACGGACTTACACAAAATAAAAAAGCCAAAATGGAAGGCGTTTTAAAAGGGATTATTCTGTAAAGAACGTCTTTTTGACCGAAGTTAAGCTAAGGCTATGACGTCACCGGACTTCACACACGCCAAGATAACGTAAATAAGAGTTTTCAGCAGTTCATTCGGGACATTGAAAATGACGTTTGACTTATGAAGCAGACTCCAAAGCCTTTATCATAAAACATCTTTTATCCGACGAATTTGTTTGTAACGACACTGGATAAAAGTAGCCTGTTATTTAACTAGCCAACATAGGAAAAACAAATAAACGGTCTACCTCGGAACAACATTGAACAATTCGAGTGAACAAGGCGAAAATGAGTGTTTTGAATGTTTTAAGTTTTAAACAAATAAAATAATACAAAGTGGCAGTAACTTACCTCACAAGGCGGTGCGGTCTTTCTTAAGTTGTGGACGAGACTACAAATTCTGACAGCAAGCACTTAAAATAAGGGTACAGACGCCACAGCTATTTCCGGTACGAAACTCCAAAATAAAATTTACTACAACGTCGACTTCTTTTGGGTACTCTATGTGAAACCCTACACGGGTTGTTTAATACCTACCTTCTTGTTCGGTGATGTCTGTATAAGCAAAATGGTTTTATACAAACGTACCACGTCGTTCAACGTGTTCTGCGTCATATATGTAAGAAACTGTTTCCGGTCGTTGATAGCCCTTGACGACGATGACTCCTGTCTGACAACAACAAAACAGATGGCGCCCTCTATGGGTGATAAATAATAGTGAACGAGTCAACTGTGTTTATAACATACCAACACACGAGGGCACCATTTGCCTGTGATTAACTATAATCATAGGTTACTGGTTCTCAATCTTTTTTCAGTGATGTACCCCCTGTAAACATTTTTTTAATTCAAGTACCCCCTAATCAGAGCAAAGCATTTTTGGTTGAAAAAAAGAGATAAAGAAGTAAACAACAGCCCTATGTCATCAGTTAGTGATTTATCAAATTGTATAACAGTGCAAAATATTGCTCATTTGTAGTGGTCTTTCTTGAACTACTTGGAAAAAAAGATAAAAATAACTAAAAACTTATTGAGAAGTAAACAGGTGATTCAATTATAAATAAATATTTCTACACATAGAAGTAATCATCCACTTAAAGTGCCCTATTTGGGGATTGTAATAAAGATCCATCTCGATTCATTAACTTAATTCTAAACATTTCTACAGAAAAAAAGAAATCTTTAACATCAATATTTATGGGATATGTCCACAAATAATCTATCTGTCAACACTGAATATTGCATTGTTGCATTTCTTTTCACAGTTTATGAACTAACATTCATATTTTGTTGAAGTATATTTCAATAAATATTTTTATACAGGATTTTTAAATTGTTACTATTTTTACAATATTTTTTTAAAATCTCACGTACCCCTTGGCATACCTTCAAGTACCCCCAGGGGTACGCATACCCCCATTTGAGAACCACTGCCATAGGCAACATTAATTGAAAAAAAAAAGCATTATTTAAAATCCTCTTTTAACGTAAACGCTTATGATGAATACACATACAGTGGGGCAAAAAAGTATTTAGTCAGCCACCGATTGTGCAAGTTCTCCCACTTAAAATGATGACATAGGTCTGTAATTTTCATCATAGGTACACCTCAACTGTGAGAGACAGAGTGTGAAAAAACATCCAGGAATTTACATTGTAGGAATTTTAAAGAATTTATTTGTAAATTATGGTGGAAAATAAGTATTTGGTCAACCATTCAAAGCTCTCACTGAAGGAAGGAGGTTTTGGCTGAAAATCTCACGATACATGGCCCCTTTCATTCTTTCCTTAACACGGATCAATCGTCCTGTCCCCTTAGCAGAAAAACAGCCCCAAAGCATGATGTTTCCACCCCCATGCTTCACAGTAGGTGTGGTGTTCTTGGGATTCAACTCAGTATTCTTCCTCCAAACACGACAAGTTGAGTTTATTTTCGACCATTCTTCCAACAACGCATTGGTGAGGTCACACACTGATGTTGGTCGAGAAGGCCTAGCTCTCAGTCTCCGTTCTAATTCATCCCAAAGGTGTTCTCTCGGGTTCAGGTCAGGACTCTGTGCAGGCCAGTCAAGTTCATCCATACCAGACTCTGCTATGCATGTCTTTATAGACCTTGTTTTGTGCGCTGGTGTACAGTCATGTTGGAAGAGGAAGGGGCCTTCTCCAAACTGTTCCCACAAAGTTGGGAGAATGGAATTGTCCAAAAATGTTTTGGTATCCTAGAGCATTTAATGTTCCTTTCACTGGAACTAAGGGGCCAAGCCCAATTCCTGAAAAACGACCCCACACCATAATTCCTCCTCCACCAAATTCCACATTCGGCACAATGCAGTTCGAAATGTACCGTTCTCCTGGAAACGTCCGAATCCACAATATTTAGGAGCGAGGAAATTTCACGACTGGATTCATTGCACAGGTGGAATCCTATGACAGCTGGAAATCACTGAGCTCCTGAGAGCGGCCTATTTTTTCACAAATGTTTGTAGAAACAGTCTCCATGCCTTTAAGTGCTTGTTTTTATACACCTGTGGCCGGGCCGAGTGATCAGGACACCTGATTCTGATCATTTGGATGGGTTGCCCAATACTTTTAGGGGACGGCGTGGCACAGTTGGGAGAGTGGCTGTGCCAGCAACCTGAGGGTTCCTGGTTTAATCCCCACCTTCTACCATCCTAGTCACCTCCGTTGTGTCCTTGAGCAAGACACTTCATCCTTGCTCCTGATGGGACCTGGATAGCGCCTTGCATGGCAGCTCCCGCCATCAGTCTGTGAATGGGTGAATGTGGAAATGGTGTCAAAGCGCTTTGGGTCCTTAAAAAAAGGCAGAGAAGCACTATACAAGTACAAAGTATTACCCATTTACCATTTTGGCAATATAGTGTATTGTGTTTTTGTTATTCTCCTGTCTTCTCTTTGTTGCCTTTTGTGTTAGTTTCTCCTTTACCCATTAGTTCCAGCGAGGCACACCTGCGACACCTGCGACTAATCGCTACCCGGCATTATATATATATATATATATATATATATATATATATATATATATATATATATATATATATACATATATTTATATATAAGGTCATCACAGTCAGCTGCTCCTTGCCGGTTATTGTCACCTGTGCTCTCCATGTGCTCATGCCTGACTCGCATCCTCTAAACTCGGTACGTGCTCTCTTTTTTTTATCATCATTCCTTACCTCTTGTTTTTGCTACCTAGTTCCTCAGTAATTGAGAGAAGTTTTTCGTTGGAACCTTTTGCTGACCTCCAAGAGTCCTCCTTCTGTTTAGTATCTTCATGGTGGGCACTTCTGCCCCATCGCCTTTAGTTAATTTATTTTTGTACTTATTAAAGACAATCTATTTTTGTGATTCTACCTCGCCTCCCGTCTCTGCATCCTGGGGGTCCAGTCCTAGCTCAAAATACAACAATAATATATGAATATTTGTAATAAAAGATATATCATTCATTCAAAATGTATCAATTCTGTACACTGCTGCTGGAATTTTAATTGTTATTTTCTGGAGGGAACTCTCCTGAAGGAATCAAAAATGTACTATCCATCCATCCATCTATCTATCTATCCCTCTATCTATCCATCTATCTATCTATCTATCTATCTATCTATCTATCTATCTATCTATCTATCTATCTATCTATCTATCTATCTATCTATCTATCTATCTATCTATCTATCTATCTATCCATCTATCTATCCATCCATCTGACACTATTCTTTATCCATCTATCTATCTATCTATCTATCTATCTATCTATCTATCTATCTATCTATCTATCTATCTATCTATCTATCTATCTATCCATCTATCTATCTATCTATCTCTCCAAAAAATTCTTTTTAAGGTGACCTTGCAAAATAAACCCACACTTTGTGTATCATTGTACATGAAAAAAGTGTGTGACAATTCTATCTATCTATCTATCTATCTATCTATCTATCTATCTATCTATCTATCTATCTATCTATCTATCTATCTATCTATCTATCTATCCATCCATCCATCTATTTTATTATTTCTCCAGCATATTTTTAAGGTGACCTTGCAAAATAAACCCACACTTTGTTTATCATTGTATAGGAAAAAGGTCTGTGACAATTCTTCCCTTTTCCAAAAAATAAAATAAAAGAGTAAAATAGCTCAGCTATGGTATGTCCGGAATGTTGCATATTTGATAAATAATTCCAGAAGGTCAGGAGCGTATCAGCAACACAACCAACACTGGGCTAATGTGTGTGTTGTGCATATACAGTAGGTGTGTTTACGCCTGTTGGAGCCATTGTCTCAGAGTCTGTTATCGTTATGCAGCAGTTTCCCCTGGCTGGCCCGAGCGAGCAGGAGACAGAGCAAAAGGACTCCACTCAATCATCAGCTGCTCAACAATGAAAAGTCTGCACACTTGACAAGCTCATCACTCCCGAGGCCACTTTGAGCGCTTTTATGCACTCTTTCATGTGTGGCATTTCCTTCGCTCTTTTGCAAATGCACACGCACACACACACACACTCTACCACTCACACCCTCCTTATCTGCCAGGCAGCTGGCCCAGACACAACCACAGTACGCAAACAAACAGACACTGTCTCTCTCTCCACACTCACACACACGCGCGCACACACACTCACGCACCTTACAGACGGTCCCATTTCTGACCTGAGGTCACAGAGTTGGTACGTCATCAAAGATAGAGAGAGTGTGTGTGTGTGTGCAAAGAGAGGGTGGGAAAAAAAGAAGGTTGCCCAAAAGCGAGGGAGATGAGGTTTAACACAAGCGCACACACACATGCGCTGTTATCTGTAATCAGCAGTGCAGCTGTGCACATATATTACTGTACACTTTCCTTCGGTACACATTAGTCACATTCTTTCGCCGTCCTGCACTTATGACATCACCACCATTTTGAGGCAGCTCACGACATTGGAGACTGATGAGTAACAAGGATGACAATCCAAACAGTTCCATGTTGAATAGTAAACAAACTGATTTGTATCAATTAAACAATCCAATCCAATCCACTTTATTTATATAGCACATTTAAATAACAAAATGTTTCCAAAGTGCTGCTGACAATATTAAAAACAATATTCAAATATATAAAGTAAATATAAAAACAAAATAAAATAAATATGATTAAAAAAGATTTTAAAGGGTAAAACCAATTAAAACAATAAATAGAAATCAAAATTTTAAAACACAGAGGTCAACAAAGGACCACACAACTCACGTAGTGTTAAAAGCCAGAGAATAAAAATGGGTCTCAAGACGAGACTTAAAACACTCCACTGTGGGAGCAGTTCGAATATGGAAGGGCAGAGCGTTCCAGAGCTTTGGGCCGACCACAGAGAAGGCCCTGTCTCCCCTAGTTTTAAAGGGGAACATTATCACCAGACCTATGTAAGCGTCAATATATACCTTGATGGTGCAGAAAAAAGACCATATATTTTTTTAACCGATTTCCGAACTCTAAATGGGTGAATTTTGGCAAATTAAACGCCTTTCTGTTTATCGCTCTGGAGGAGATGACAACAGAATGTGACGTCGCCGAGGTAATACAGCCGCCATTTTCATTTTCAACACATTGTAAACATCTCAGCTCTGTTATTTTCCGTTTTTTCGACTATTTTTTGGAACCTTGGAGACATCATGCCTCGTCGGTGTGTTGTCGGAGGGTGTAACAACACTAACAGGGAGGGATTCAAGTTGCACCACTGGCCCGAAGATGCGAAAGTGTCTGCCGCCAGACCCCCATTGAATGTACCAAAGTGGCTCAACATTTTACCGGCGATGACAGACATGGCACAGAGATGTATGGATAACCTGCAGATGCATTTGCAATGATAAAGTCAACGAAATCACAAAGGTGAGTTTTGTTGATGTTGACTTATGTGGTAATGAGACATATTTGGTTGCGGCGTAACTGCCATCTAATCGATGCTAACATGCTACGCTAATTGACGCTAACATGCTATTTACCGGTGGTGCTGAAGCAGACATGGCATAGAGATGTATGGATAACCTGCAGATGCATTTGCAACGATAAAGTCACAGAAATCACAAAGGTGAGTTTTGTTGATGTTGACTGCCAGCTAATCGATGCTAACATGCTACGCTAATCGATGCTAACATGCTATTTACCGGCGGTGCTAAAGCAGACATGGCACAGAGATGTATGGATAACCTGCAGATGCATTTGCAACTATATTAAGTTTACTTCCACCCACATTTAATGCGAAAAAAACACTTACCAATCGACAGATTTAAGTTGCTCCAGTGTCACAAGATGCGAAAGTCCTGATCGTTTGGTCCGCACATTTTACCGGCGATGTTAACGCAGCTATTCGGCCATGCTATGGCTATGAATGGCGTCAATAGCTATTCGCTCAATAGCTTCAGTTTCTTCTTCAATACTTTCATACTCCAACCATCCGTTTCAATACATGCGTAATCTGTTGAATCGCTTAAGCCGCTGAAATCCGAGTCTGAATCCGAGCTAATGTCGCTATATCTTGCTGTGCTATTCCCATTGTTTGTTTACATTGGCAGCACTGTATGACGTCACAGGGAAATGGATAGTCGCGTCGCAAATAGAGAAAATCAAGCACTTTAAAGCTTTTTTTAGGAATATTCAGAGACCGGTAAAATTTTGAAAAAAATTTTAAAAAATACAACATGCCACTGGGAACTGATTTTTATTGTTTTTAACCCTTTTGAAATTGTGATAATGTTCCCCTTTAAGTCTGGTCTTGGGCACCAAGAGCTGGAGCTGGCTCTCGGACCTTAGAGCGCGCACATGATTGTAAGTTTGGATGAGGTTCGAGATATAATGAGGTGCCAGTCCATGTAAAGCTTTAAAAACAAAGAGCAAGGTTTTAAAATCAATTCTAAAATGAACAGGGAGCCAGTGCAAACTCTCAAGGATTGGGGTTAAACAAAGTAACGACAGCGCAAATAGACAATTTAACAACCGTATACTTGATGAGCAAACCAGCAAACTAATAGACAAGCAAACAGCAAAACAAACTGACCACAAAACTCCATCCATCCATCCGTTTTCTACAGCTTGTCCCGTTCGGGGTCGCTGGAGCCTATCTCAGCTGCATTCGGGCAGAAGGCGAGGTACAGCCTGGGCAAGTCGCCAACTCATCGCAGAGCCAACACAGATAGACAACATTCACACACTAAAGACCATTTAGTGTTTCCAATCAACCTATCCCCAGGTGCATGTCTCTGGCGGTGGGAGGAAGCCGGAGTACCCGCAGGGAACCCACGCTGTCACAGGGAGAACATGCAAACTCCACACAGAAAGATCCCTAGCCCGGGATTGAACCCAGGACCAAAAAACTAACACAAGATAAAAACAAATTCACCAACAGAAAACTGGCCAGCAAACTGGCCAGCAAACTGGCACCTGATAAAACTAACCTATAAAATGGACTGTGACAGTCTTAAGCCGTCGTCGCTCGGGTTCAGCAGACCACCCAGGAAGGACATGCTTTCGAGCAGGTTTGACTCTTTTATTTTTCAATAATCACGTCTCTTGCCGGGTCGCTTTTCAGCTCCTTCACTCCTCGCTCTCCTTCAGTCGGCCGCATCGTTGTCGTGCGCTCTTCTGCTTCCAACCCACGATCTCTGCTGTAGTCTCTCCAACTCCTTCCTCGATCTCTCCTCCTTCTCCCCGTTTATACAGCAGGAGGAGATGAGTTACATGTGTGCAGTTGTGTGTGCCACGCACCTGATTTAGATTGTGGAGGCGTTGCTCCCAGCAAGCCCCGCCTCTCCGCTCCACCGCATCCTCCGCCTCCTTGTCGCCATCTTGGGCAGGGCAGCGTGCCCTGCCCCGCCTCTCCACATGGACTAAACAAGCTAACAAAAATAAATATACTAAATGACTAATAGTGACTGAATAAATATTCAAACTGACCAAAAAACTAACAATTAAACTAATTTACCAGTGAACAAACTCATATTTTTCGGACTATAAGGCGCACTTAAAATCCTTTTCTCAAAAATCGACGGTGTGCCTTATAACCTGCCGCGCTTAATGTACGAAAAACAAATTTTATTTGGTACATGTTGTAATGATTAGTGTGACCGGTAGATGGCAGTCACACGTAAGAGATACATGAATGATGCAATATGACGCTAGTAAACAAGACCAAAACTTTAAATGTTTAAATTAAAATAAAGAACATTACACACGGCACTCCAAAAATCTGTCAAAATGTTTTAAGGACCGCAAAATGGCACCCATTAGCAGATATATTATCTGCCGTTTTTGTTTCACAATATAATGCAAAACCAACTTCTCTTTCCTTCTGGCACCTGCTGATGTGTATTTGAGATCTGCATAAGTCCTGAAAATTTCACATCCGCCAGTGTAGTCCGCGCCGATGCTGTAGTCGATAAGCTTCTTCTCTTTCACTATCTTCTTGTTATGGGGCATTCGCCCTCTGCTGTTGCCATTTCTAATATAAAGTATCGATATAGTAAATCGTCAATTAAATAACTTATATCTTGCAATGAAAGCGCTAAAAACTACCAATGTAGTGGGTTTACATTATTCATGCACGGAACATTAGTTATTAGACGGTTTCGGTCGGACGTTTTTTCCGGGGACACATTTCCTGCGTTGTTGCACTGGTGAGCCACGGATGAAAAGATGCTGCTCTGTTGTTGATTTGAGTAAAGTCTAAATGTGATTAAAAAAGTTAGCTCCATCTTTCGACAATTCAACTCCCGTCCTAGAAGACGCTGTGTTAGATGAGCCACGTGAATAAGACCGCCCACAAAACGGCGCATCCTGAAGCGACTGTCAGAAAGCGACTTGAAGATGGTCTGTAAAACATAATCTTTGCAACATTTTGACCAAAGAACTACCATTACATTCTATGTAGACAACAAGAAAATGTTTTAAATTTAGAAAAAAAATCCTAATACAATCCCTTTCATGCGACTTGTAATCTGGTGCGCCTACTGTATGAAAAATACATCAATCAATGTTTATTCATATAGCCCTAAATCACAAATGTCTCAAAGGACTGTAAAAACCCCTACGACATCCTCGGAGGAACCCACAAAAGGGCAAGGAAAACTCACACCCAGTGGGCAGGGAGAATTCACATCCAGTGGGACGCCAGTGACAATGCTGACTATGAGAAACCTTGGAGAGGACCTCAGATGTGGGCAACCCCCCCCCCCCCTCCCCAGGGGACCGAAAGCAGTGGATGTCGAGCTGGTCTAACATGATACTGTGAAAGTTCAATCCATAGTGGCTCCAACACAGCCGCGAGAGTTCAGTTCAAAGCGGATCCAAGACAGCAGCGAGAGTCCCTTCCACAGGAAACCATCCAAGCGGAGTCGGATCAGCATCGTAGAGATGTCCCCAACCGATACACAGGCGAGTGGTCAATCCAGGGTCCCGACGAGCGGTCCATCCTGGGTCCCGACTCTGGACAGCCAGTACCTCATCCGTGGTCATCGGACCGGACCCCCTCCACAAGGGAGGGGGGGACAGAGGTGAAAAAGAAAAGAAGCGGCAGATCAACTGGTCTAAAAAGGAGGTCTATTTAAAGGCTAGAGTATACGAATGAGTTTTAAGGTGAGACTAAATGCATAGATAGACCCGCTCATTGGCAGTGCGCCTTATAATCCAGTGCGACCCATGGTCAAGAAAAAAAAGGTACTACTAAACAAACAAAAAAATTACCAAACAATAGCTGATAAAACATATTTTACAGTAACGATCGATTGACCAAACAATGGACAACTAAACCTAACCACAAAACTAATGAATGAGCAATGGTACAAAACGACTAATAATGAATGAAAAGATATAGTAACTAACACAAAAATGAACAAATGATTGCAATAATTACCAGACGAACAACTAAATATTCAAACAACAACCTAATGTAAAAGCTATTGTACAAACAAATGAACCAACTTACTCAATGGAATTGAATGAATATACAAATTAAACAAAAAAGTAACACATGACAAAATGTATTACCCGACTGACTTTTAAACAAATAAACAACAAAAACATGTAAGAATGAATGTATGAACTAGTGCAAAAAAGAGTAAAAGAAACAACTACCTCACTAATAATATGTGAATAGTTATGCAAACTAGCCAAAAACTAATGAAAAATAAAGAAAATTACCCAAATAACTACTAAACAAACAAGTGTACGAACAATGCAGAAACAAAAGTACGAACGAATGTACGTAAAAAAATATTGAACCAATGAACTGACTGATATTAGGTGAATAAACATAAAAAATATCTAAAAAAGTAACAAATGTTAAAGATAATTAACCTAAAAGTTACAAAACAAGTAAACAGGGCATGGATGTAAAAATGAAGGTACGTAGTAAAACAGGAAAAAATCCAACCAACAGACTAATAATGCATGACTAGATTGGCAAATTAACCTAAAACTAAACGAGCCATTAAATTAATTACCCCTAAAACTACGAAACATAAACAACATCAAACAAATTTGCAGACAAACGTACAAACTGATGTACAAACGAATGTAGGAACAAATGTACCAAAGAATGTACAAACAAATAACTGGACTAACTGTCCCGTCGTGGTCGCATTTTACTGGATGGCTCTTTCTCCCAAGATTCAGACGGAAACTCCGGAGGCAAAGTGCAGGTAAGGAAATCATTTCTTCTTCATAAATCATACAGTATACCAAAAAAATGTGCTGTTAGCACGGGAAACAAAGCTAAGGACAAGGCTAGTGCGAAAGCTTAGCATACAAACAGGTAAGCAAATGGCGAAGCTTAGCTCAGGAATCAAAATGGGTAACACGCATAACTTGTTGCATTGCAAACAAGACAGCCAGACTGAGTAGCGAAAAACATGAATAAGTAACTTTCTGATTAGTGCACGGAAGCAGGTGAGGATCTTGAACACTAATCAGAGGCAGGTTAACCCCATGGTAACCAAAAACAAACAAACCCAAGGGTGCTGAAAACAGTCAAACTGAACAAAAACATGATCGAGACAACGGATCATGACACTAGCTGACTAATAATGAGTGAATAGATGTATATGAAACAAAACAAAAACCCAACAGGCCATACAAAATAATTACCCAACAAACTACTAAACAAATAAACAAAGAACGAATGTATGAATAAATGTACAAATTAATGTACAAAGGAATAATTGAATCAACTAATTGACTAAAATTGTGTAAATAGATATGCCAACTAACCAAAAAAGTAACGAACAATAAAGATAATTACCTGACAGAGTATACTAAACAAACAAACAAAAAATGGATGTATTAATAAATGTACAAACTGATGTACAAACGAATCGTTGAACAAATTAACTGAATAATCATGTGTTATTAGGTATGCTAACTAGAGATGTCCCGTAATGGCTTTTTTGCCGATATCCGACATTCCGATAATGTCCAACTCTTAATTACCGATTCTGATATTAACAGACACCGATATATACAGTCGTGGAATTAACACAATATTATGCCTAATTTTGTTGTGATGCCCCGTTGGATGCATTAAAAAATGTAACAAGGTTTTCCAAAATAAATCAACTCAAGTTATGAAACAATTTGCCAACATGACACTATGACTATTTATTATTGAAGTCACAAAGTGCATTATTTTTTTTTAACATGCCTCAAAACAGCAGCTTGGAATTTGGGACATGCTCTCCCTGAGAGAGCATGAGGAGGTTGAAGTGTGTGTGTGTGTGTCTGGGGGGGTGGGGGGGGGGGGTAGCGTCAGGTGTATATTGTAGCATTCCGGAAGAGTTAGTGCTGCAAGGGGTTCTGGGTATGTGTTTTCTTGTGTTTATGTTGTGTTTCGGTGCGGATATATTCCCGAAATGTGTTTGTCATACTTGTTTGGTTTGGGTTCACAGTGGTGACATATTTGCAACAGTGTTAAAGTTGTTTATACGGCCACCCTCAGTGTGACCTGTATGGCTGTTGATCAAGTATGCCTTGTGTGTGTGTGTAAAAGCTGCATATATTATGTGATTGTGCCGGCACGCAAAGGCAGTGCCTTTAAGGTTTATTGGCGTTCTGTATTTTTTGAAACCGATACTAATAACTTTCAAACCGATACCGATAATTTCTGGTATTACAGTTTAAAGCATTCATCGGCCGATAATATCTCTAATGCCAACTAATCAAAAAACCAACAAAAAAATAAATATATTTACCCGACAGACTACTAAACATATAAAAAATTGAAAAATGTAAGAATTTAGGTACAAAATTAATATACACATTCATCTACAAACCAATACCTGTATACAAACTAACCACAATAATTATCCCATGAACTGGTAAACAAACCCAAGTTGAATTTGAGGGTACAATTTATTAACTAATTACAAACTATGGCTAATTATTGAGGCTTATATTTGACTAGTTAGTTGTTGGTGCACACTTGCTGTTTCTACCTTTAACTGTAGACAAACTCAGTGTCTGCTTGATGATGCATGCTTGAAGTGAATTTGAAGGGCTTTGTTCTACTTCTTCTAGGTCACGTTGGCTAAATATTTGATGGCGTATGTCGGTTGAAAAGCTTGAATTTAGATGCTTAAACCAGTGATGACATCCCCACGTCTGTGACTACCACCTGAGTGTTCCAACTACTGATTGCGTTTGAACAAGAGAATAAAAGTCAGTTGATTTGTCACATGGGAGTCTCCCGGGGGTTTCCCCTAATTTAGAACACTGAGTAACTCCCAGTCTCTTGTTGATAGGGTTGCTACGGTAACAGACTCCTCTTTTTTTTTTTTCCAAAAAGAAAGTGCAGTGACTTTGAGAAAAAGCCTGGGGGGTGGGGGGTGTGTTTGTGTGTGTGTGTGTGTGTGTGTGTGTGGGGGGGGGGGGGGGGGGGTCATTTCCAGTTTTAAGTCTGTTTTTTTTCCTGCATGGAGGATGACGAAGCGTGACCTCTGTATGCTTTGGAATGTGCATAAACAGGATCCTGTCATTGCAGCTGCCAAAAACCCACAAAATATTGATTAAAAAGAGGGAAATTCCCTTCTACTAATAAGTAACTCTCTTTTTCTGTTTTCTTCTATTTTGTTAAAACTAAATATTCTATGTAGGTGTTATTATTAATCAGATATTAATTATTATGTTATTATCCTGTAATTGATATACACATAATGAAAACATATACTGTATTTTCGGGACCATAGGGTGCACCGGGTTATAAGGCGCACTGCCGATGAATTAGAGCTGGGCGACATGGCCTTTTTTAATATCTCGATATTTTTAGGCCATATCGGGATACACGATATATATCTCGATATTTTGCCTTAGCCTTGAATGAACACTTGATGCATATAATCACAGTGTCAGGGGTAGGGAACCTTTGGCTCTAGAGCCAGATGTGGCTCTTTTGATCACTGCATCTGGGTCTCTGATAAATCTGAGCTGACGTTGCTTAACACGATAAGTAATTAATAATTCCACTTGTAATCATAGTGTTAAAAATAATGTTCAAAATATAAAACATTCTCATGCTTTTTAAATCCATCCATCCGTTTTCTACCGCACCTGTTCAAGAAGTTGCGTTAATGGTAAGAAGTTATTTATTTGTTATTGGTTAGTGTGGGGCTTGCCCTCCTGGGGGTTCTTCAGAGCCCCACGCACCGACATCAGAGCCTGTTTCAGGGTTACAATATTGTTTTATTTTTCAATAAGTCTCTCAGTTGCTTTCCAGCAATTGTATTTCCAGCCCCAACCCAGTCTCTCCTCCTGGCTGCTGATTATAACAGAGCGACAGGTGATTATATAACAAGGCCCAGGTGGGCCATCTATGCACCTGTCGCTGC